>NC_068953.1:30980930-31283960 GCF_026419915.1 Harpia harpyja
CTTCTGAAGTTCATGAAAAATGAGTACACACATTTGTGCATGGACAGCTTTGGGCACAAATCTTGTGTGTACCCAGACATTCCTCGTACTAGACCTACATGCAAAAAAACTTTGAATGTATCTGTTCAGGTATCTGTATCAGTTTGGTCCCCTTTTATGCAAATTCAAGAGGCTGCCCTTTCCACTGCTCTCTACTAATGTACTGAGTTTGTAAGGAATGGATTGGGATAGGCCACTAATTAGTGGCTTGATGCAAAGACCATTTAAGTTGATAGCCTGCCATTAACCTGAGTGTCCCTAAATTAGGGCCATGTGTCTTGAGACTGGACACAATGGCAATTCTTTAGCAGGTCTATTAAGTTACCAAACAGTGTTTCCAAAATTAGCAAAACCTGACTTGATTACTGTTTGTCAGTCCAGTAAACTCTTATTTCCTTCTTAGTTTTGCATCAGCAGTTCCTTGTAAAACAAACAGACAAGCAAACAAAAAACCCAAACAAAAAAGCTTGAGAGAGTTACCTGGGTTGGCAGTGTTTTAAATACTGTGTTCATTAATGTACAGCAAGTGTTAAAGAGAAAAGGCACTCAGCCTTGGAGAAGACTACAGAAAGATGAAACTTTATGTATGCAAATAGTGCTCCTCCTAACCTTTCAAAATACATCATTTTTTTCTTCTTTTTATCAGAACTGTGATTCCAAAGAATCAGTTCTCTGATATTATTCAATGTGTTTTTCTGCTGCAGTCTCCCACTGAGGTGTAGGAAATTTCTAGTGCCTGCTCCTAATCCCTGAATTAAGGAGTTGATGAGAGGTCTGGTGTAGTCACATAGTCTGGTCCTACAACGTGTTAGGTCATGACAGACTCTTTTAAAAAAAAAAGTGGAAGGCATGTATTTCAGAATTCGGTCCGTATTTCTGGTTTTGTCATCCAAAATATGTTATGATCCTGTGTGTTTTTGTTTGCTGTTCAAAAGAAGATGAGTTTATTGTGTGTTAAATGCCAGAAATCTAGAGTGGCCTGTTAAAATAAACGTTAGGTCATGCAGCTATGTGGCTTTTTTATTATTTTTATTTTTGGTATTTAGGTTGTCCTCTAGCTCCATTAAAAGTGAACCAGCAGACCTCGTAACCTGGTATTTCATCTCGGGTCTGAGAGATCCTAAATTCTGTTGTCTTCTGAAAAGCCTGGGAAGAGTTGTAGAAGCCTTGTGCTTGAAAGCAGAAAGGTACCCGTAGCTTCTTTGCCGTCTAGTTGTTTTTAGGGGAGACCCATGGATTACCCTTCAAATGGGCCAAACACAAGTGAGATGAAGATTTCAGTCTGGATCCCTCACCTATTGCATTTAGAAACCTAAAAGGGTGATACAGTGCTAGTAAATACGTGACTCTGCAGCTTGCCTGTTGGCAGCCTCTGTCTCATTGCTGTCTCTTTTTCTCCTCCCCTTCCCTTGCCTTTGGAAAGATAAATTATCAGACACTTACTCCATGAACAGCCTTGAAAAGTACAGCATATAAAAGGGCTAAGTAACTGCTTCCATATTGCTGTTTAAGAAAGAGAAGGGGGAAAAAAAATGTTGGACAAATGGAGGGAACTGATTACCCAACTTTAAAGCAGACAGTCTCTCACAAGGTGTTTGTGGTCATGTGGATATTGAGTTTTTTTGTGACTTAAAAAAAAAAAGGGGGGGGGGGCGGAGGGAAAAAGGAGAAGTTACTGGAACAGCTAGGTGTTCTGAATCTAGCTTGGTGAGTAGATAAGTAGATGTTTGTCTGTCATTTATTGCTATTGGCTATGGTTTTGAAATGGCTGTTATCACTTAAGGTGATGGTATGAACCTCATGTCAATTGGTCAGAAATTCCTTGCTGTCTTCCAAACAGCTAATTTTAGAATTTTTAGTAGCATTTGGGCTGTCTTCTGTTTAGAGATAAACTTGACACTGTTAATAAGGGAAACTGTAACTTTTGCTGTATTGGCATGTAGAAAGCATTCTTTCAAAAAGTTAATCTCTTATTTCCAGCAATTAGTTTTCCCTGGGTGAGAGCAGTGATGTGATCACTGTCTTTACAAGCACAGCATCTATCCTCCAATCCCTATATAAATGTTACTGTGTCACAATGCAAGGAAGATCTTTGCCATGTTATTTCCCGGTGGCTTCAAAATGTCTGGGGTTGCAGTAGTGCCTTGTCCTTTCCTGATGGGGCACCTCCCACCATCACCCTCCACACCAGCCAGTAGTAGCTCTTTGATCTGCCAAATTTTTCTGATCTATTGTAAGTGATGAAGAGTATCCGGATGCTTTGAAGAGTGGTCTTAATGGCATGTGGGAAGGAATATGATTTGAAATTGCCTGTTGCTGTATTTTTTGATTTACCCAAAGAGCACTGTTGATATAAATGTAAACACGAGGATTAAGGGTTTGGGTGAAGTGGAGGAAGAATCCTGAAAAGAGTCTGAGTAGAAATTGCATGTTATCTAAAGAATTCCTTTTCTTTAGAGAGAAGTATAAATGAGATTCTTGTGTATTTATGTGTCCTTTAATGGCAGCTGAACTTGTACTCAGTCCCTTAATGACTGTAGAACTTTTATTATGTCTGTAGCTTTTGCTAAGGTTTAGGGTTTTTTTTGGTTTTGTTTGTTTGTGGTCTTTTTTTGGTCTTTGACAAGGGAATTTTATGTTAAAAGCTTGTCATTCATACATACATGCCAAAGTTCCCCTTCCCCCCACTTCCTTCCAGCTGTCACACAAACAAGACTTAACCCCTTAGTCATTTTGTTATCAAGTTGGTATGACAGTTGTTTGTCTCAGATAATTCTATTTTATCCATAGTTGAGCCTATAGATACAGTTATGATTTTCTGTTTATCTACTATATACTGTACTATAAACTTGGTAAACTGTATTTTCTTTAAGTTGCTAAAGATACAGTGTAATTTTTCATGGTTGAAAACTGTGTGTATTTATAAACAGAAGGATGTTTAAGGCACTAATAAAATACCATATCACTTAGTAAGATTGGATTTTGTGGAGATTAGTTTTAAAATTGAAAGATGTGCATAAACTTAAGGAGTTTACTAGATCTCTTGAGCTGACTTCTCTTGACTACGGAGATGCAGGGGTTTTTTTTGGTACTCCAATGTTGAAGGATTATGTATTTTGGGGAATAGCGTTGAGCATTTTTAGAAGCTTTATAAAATTTCTTAAATTACCTATAGAGCCAGATGTGATCTATGTGATATAATAAGTCTTCTATCTTAAATTTCCTTCAAAATAAATATTAGTTTATCATATTTGAAAACTCAGTTTCAATAAATGACTTCATTGAATAAAGTATGTTCTCTAAAAAGCTTTTTTTTAGAGGCATTGTCTAATTTAATGTGTTAACAGTTCTTCAGAAGTATATAGCAAAACTTGAACAGTTTTGTGTGTTCTGTGAGGAAGTCACTAAATTTAAATAGTAAATAAATAAGAAAAGGCACTATTTTCTTCTGCATGTGAGTTGATGGAGATTGTTGTTGAATACTCATAACTAGTTTTAAATTGTGTATATACTTTAATCACTTTTTTGGTCATTAAGCATTGTAAGAAAAGAGGGAAAAGTATTATTTCAGTGATAATTACAATTCTAAGGACAGAAAATGTATTTTTAATATCTCTTTTTTTCTGTATTAAGTAGGGTTGCTTACTCCTTCAATTTGTTGGGTTTTTTATTAATGTGAATGTCTAGAAGTCCCCAGTTCTATTGTATACCTCAACCTGATGATTTGGAAGTACTTGTGGACTTTTAAAATATTACAATCCATTATTTACTAGTGGCTGTAGGGGCAAGTTTTTTTTCTTCTATTATGAGTCTAAGATGAGATAATGATTTTTTTTTTTTTAATGTCTTGAATGAATGCCTTGTCTTTTTTTATTTGTAAAACAAAGCTGTGTTTGTAAACACAACATTCAAAAACATAAAGGACATACTTTTTTGGTGAAGATGTTAACGGAATACCAAGAATGATCAGAAAGAGCAGCTTTTGTTATATTTAATAATATCTCACTGTCTTCAGAGGATAATCAGGCTAAAATGTACCCAATCAATCTTCAGGACTTTGTTAGATTATTCTTGTATGCTAGGGATGTGGGTTTTTTATTTTTTTTATTTTTTTGAAAGAAGGAGCTGGAATTGCTTTAAGTGAAATAAACTTTGTGTTTTTACCAATGTAATGCAGAAAAATAGCGATCACATCAAAATAATTGTTGCTGGTATTTTAAAGAAGGACTTGGAATGGAGGGTGGAAGAGGAAGAGACTGGATAAAAAGGGTTTACTTTACAGCCCTGTTAGTAGGGTAATGTTCTCTAGGAATGCTAGTAAAACCTTAGCATAAAGCTAAGTAAGGTTTGTCTTGGACAGGGAAGTTGCATGCTTCCATATTAGTGCTATGGAAGAATTAAAAAACTGCTCATGCTGTAGAATTACATTTAAAACAGAAGGAAAAAATTGTACATTTCTTCTATTACACACAATTTGTCTTTATTGGTAAGTGGAAAATAGGTGGATATTTTTTACATCCAGCTGACAGTTTTGAATTAATTTTTTTTTCTGAAGTAAATCTTGTTTACTGCTGTGGACCTGATTTCTTGCTCCTGATCTTCTACAGAGATTGCTTATATTGGTTTTTTGTAAGCATATGAGATATTAGTTATGCTTTTCAAGTCTGCTTTTTTTGGTATTGCAGACTGTTTTCTTTCTGTACCAGTTGTAGCTGCAGAAATGGTGGTAATCTCCATGTCTTTAGCAGGTTGTTAGTTACGTGGAGTTCTAGTAATAAGTTGAACCACTTGCTTTCGCCGTTCTACTTTCCTTTGCATGAACAAAACTGCAAGAAACATTTTGTTTGTGCCTCGTCTCTGGAAGAGCTCTTTGCTGCTGATGAAGATGAAGCAGTGGTAACATGGACAAACTTCAGTTAGGCTGGGCTGGAGTTTTATATGGAAGTGTATTCTGAGCCTTGATTTGTGAAAATTACATTGTAGGTGGTGTATTTTTCCCCCTTTTAGATGTAAAGATGAATAGGCAGAACTAATTTTTAGAAAAACATACCTAGTAAAACAAAATCCAAATTTGGTCATTTCTAGTTGTGTACATTTTGTGGGTATAATACCAACTAATATCAGACCATGAATGTGCATGTTCTGTGTGTTAAATTAAATTGGGTTTAAACCAAAGTTTACCCTTAATTCAATGTAAGCAAGAACTTGGTCTGTCGCATTACCTGGTGTCTGTATTGATTCTGTTTAGAGTATGACCAAAATATATTGCTAATTTTAATATGTATATCATTGTCTTTGGAGAGTGAATTGATATACAGTCCTTCTGTCTTCTTCCATGTTCAGGTTTTACGTACAAAATCTTTAGTGTATTGAGTGGTTCCAAGTCTTACCTAAAATAAAACCTGAATGCACATTGGTGGTACTATCTGCATTTTTAACATCTATCTAAAAGTCCAAAATAAACCGTTTTTTCACTTGAATGAGGAAATAAGAAGGGAACCAGACAGAAGTTTTAGCAAAACATAAAACTTACTGAGTGTGATTCATACCTATTAGTATATAATGTGTGAGAAAAACATAAAGAGTTTAATTTAAAATAACATTGCTTTGCAAACTTGGTTTCTCTAGTTCTGTTGGAAAACATGTTTAAAGCCTAAAAGATGTAGATAAATCCATGATAAAGTCATTGAATTTTGCATTTTGCATGCTGCAGGGATGTCTTGCAACCAACTATCTCTTGAATTTTCTACTGTGTTGCATTAGTGTTAGTAGGATGCTGTGGAGATAAATATGCTTCTGAAAATCCTAAAGTATTTTTAGTCTTGTGTAGGAGAATGGAATTCACTGTTTATATTTTTATTTTTTGTTTATTTGAATGCAAGATACTATTGTCTTGGTGTTATCCCAAGAGCTATTGTGGCCGCTCTGTGAAATGATTAAACCAGACAGCTTTGCTTGTAGGACAAACATTTTTTTATATTGTGATGTTTCGATGATTTTCAATGCGACACCTATCCCATTACAGTTTCTTTATGCAGCAACTTCATGAGTCATAATCCTTGCAAAAGAACACAGCTTAAAATAATCACTGATTGTTTCTTTGCAATTCTGTTCACTGCCCACTGCAAATAAACAAGAGCAGAAATGACAGTATCATTTAATCCTTTAATGTTGCTTTTGACGTGCAAAACATTCTCTTGTAATAGAGAAGTAATCCATAAGGAGGGTAGCTGCTCTTTCATCTTCCTGAATGCTAAATGAAGCCAAGGCTTTTATGAAGAGATGGTGATTTAATGAAGATGACCGAGTTTTGGAGTAATGAAAAGCTTTTCTATATTTCTAAAAATGGTGCATGGTGCTTACTACTGCAGAGTTCAAATGGCTGCATTTTGTAGTATGTCTTTGCAAGATTAGTGCTTGCAATGCTTAGATGCAAAGTGATTGAATGGTACGGTAAATCAAAAATTTTTCCCTTAGTTTGATTTTATAAAAGAAATGCACATCTCTGCCACTTAATGTGTATAAATGCATGTAATGTCTGACATGTGTTCTCTGCTCTGTGTAATGCTTTTATTTTGGTAACCTTGAAAATATCTCTGATATCATATTCCCTTGCCAGAGGACAGCAATAACCACACAAAAAAGTGGAGCATGAACTTTGTCAATATTACTTATGACAGGAACATCTGAATTAGATATTTTTCTTGCAAGTACTTTTAAGATGCTGAATTTAAAAAGCTCCTCAACTCAGAAAAAACCAGAAAACAAACCCCCCCAAAAACCCCCAAACCAAAAAAAAAAACTTATACAAAAAACCAAAGCACCTCCCCAAAACCCAAACAAACCAAAAGCCCCATCTTTTTTCCCTTTAATTTGTTCATTTCATTAGTTTATTTGGAAGATTTTTTAATTAATCTGTAATATTACTACATGCAAAGCAAGCTAGATAATGCCTGATACTTCAAAAGAAAGCAGAGAGAGGCTTTAAAGGATGAGAGCCCATATCCTCTCCAGAACATACTCCCCCAACAGTCTTTCAGGCCTTCATGAATCAGCCAACGGGCCTTTTATTTTTCCCTCTCTGTAAGTCAACCCCTTTTTCTTCCACCAAGATTTTAAAGAAGGTTGTGACTCTTTACAAAAAGTTTCTATGTTAGTCTTCAGTATATGAGCACTGTACAGTACAACCAGAAGTAATCTTAAAGGTTGCTAAACTATTTTAGAGTTGCCAGGAACGTAAAGAATGCAACCACGTTGTTACATTTCTCATTGTGTTACAGGAAAGATATATTTGAGCATCTGGGGTGAATGAACTTAGGTGAGCAACAGCAGGCTGTTTTTTTGAAAACTGTCATGTAATAAAAGTGCAGAAATGGCTATGTAACTTAAATTTCCTTCTTACCCTTTTTAATGGTTTGAATTACTGGCTGGTCCCTGTGTCGTAGTACACAAACTCTTACAAGTGTAAGAGTGATATATATGGAATGGATGCTTAAAACTTTACGTGTTACGTGAATAAATTTCAAGACATGTCAAGGCTGTGCATTTGTGAATACATTTCTGGGTAGAAGGTGAAGCATTGTAAGACATTGCTGCTTTTTTTTTTTGTTTGAGTGATGCAGTAAAACCAGAGTTTGTATTTATGTATGTCCATTATACTCATTAAACCCACTTTATTTTCAAGGTACTTGTTGAGTACTGAATAAGGGTTTAAATCATCTGCTTACTTACAATGTACTAACAATTCCTTTTTCCTTTTCCCTCATCCTGTTAGGGGAAATTGGGATCAGAGAAGAGGTAAATGCCTACATATGGGAGATGCTGTGTAATGCAATTTATATTCTATGCTAATGGTTATATTCCTTTTGGCCTTTGAATAGTCTATATTTGTTTTATAAAATGAATGGCATTCTTTTCTCCTAGATGCAGCTGTTTATTGGTAGGTAACCTAAGTGCCCCGTGAACTATCATCAAAAAACCCCTGTTTTGTACCTTATATTTCTGCAAGTGAAAACTGGTATGTATATGACAATGCGACTTGTGCTGCAGTGAGGAATCAGTCGGAGTTTGGCCATCTCTCATGTATATGTCATAGGTTGTCTCCAAATTGGATACTGGAGAACATGCTGTTGCCATAGCAATGAAAGTCCTTTTGAAGGCAGCATTCTTGGCAGAGCTGTTGCATCTCCTCAAGTGCTTGGTGCATTGATCTGAAAGTACCTTGTCAGTATTAGGACATAGCTGTCGTGAAAAGAGCGGGAAGTATAGATTTCTTTAAAATACACGATCATCTTCTTTTCACAGCTAGTTGTTGCTTGAACCCCCCAGTTCATAAAGCTACAGCTTTTTAAAATCTTATGCTGTGAACATTTCTTACATTTAACATACTTAGCTTGAATGCATGTGTGGATTGAGCTGCTGTTAACAGGTAACTAGTTTTTATTGCAAAAGTATCACTGTATGACTTTCATAGCTTCCTGCAGTACTTGTCCCTTTTAGTACTTGGAAAATATATTTTTAGAGAGTTTCCTCCATGATTTTGGTTACTGCAAAACAGTTGTGAAAATATGCTACTTTATTTGTAACGCTTTTCAACTTGATGGTTTCCTTTTTTCTAGGTAAAATGGTTGCCTTGCTCCCGTATTAGTGTCGCATTTAGGGTTCCATAATATAAATAATGGGAGAGATCACTTGTGGAAATGTAAAGTTCTGTACTTATTTAGAAAATATACCTTACACAGGATCCCTTTTTCAGCAAACACGGCTAGATCTTTGTGTATAAATATTTCCTCCTCAGAGTGTGGTTTTGTTACCAAATTAAGAAGAGGCTGTGAATTTCTTGTGTCCCATCAGATATTAATTTTTGATAAGTGAGATTTTCTTCTCCAAGATTAAGTGTAGGCGTTCAGAGACAACTTGTATAGTGCAGATACTCTAGACAGCAGTAGCATCCATTTCTACATGTGCTGTGAGGATGGAGTTGATTAATTTTCTCCTTATTTAAAAAGATCAAACAATTTTTAAACTGACGAATAGAAAGACAAAGTGAAAACTTTTCTAAGTCAGGAGACAATGTGATTAATGCTGTACAGCATATTCTTTCATGTGGACTGGGATTTCCATGTTTAAGTGTTCCTTTATTACTGAAAAAGCCTCTAGAAAAGAAGAATTTTGAAGTCACCGATATAGATTGCTCCATCCTTTGCAGCTTTTTATGTAACAGTCTATAGCTTTATCACTTTCTCTGAAATAGTAGATACAGATGAGAATTAAACGAACTCTTCATTCTTCTTTTTTCTCCTTCCACGTGAAATTAAGGAAGAATGAAATAATTAATACTTTATTTGTACTTGAAAAGAACTTTCTGCCTGCTGTAGCAGATGTGTGCATGTGCCATACTAGTGATCTTTAGCTTGGGTTTGGTTTTTCAATCCCTGCCCCCTCTTGCCTCTTTCTCAGAGTAGGAAAGAAGCATCGCTTCAGGTTGGCTTGGCCTTGGGAAGCGTTACTGAGCTGCTGCTCTAAGCAGTTTAGACAGGACTTGTTACTTACAGTTTCTACATGTGTTGGTCTAACCTGGATAGACAAGTCGTGGTGTAAGTGACCTTGGCATGGTGACCAGATCTGGGTCCAAGGAGAGGTCAGGATTGATTACACCGAGAGTGTGAACCAAGGGAATTAGACTCTGCAAGGTGTCTGTTTTCCCTTTTTAAGCAAATTTAATGCTGCATCAGCAGACATGTACTGAAGCTCTCTAGCTATCATTGGGAACGAACACAACATTAATAACTCAAGTTTCTTCTAACTGTTCTGCCAGTTGGTCTCAAGTCATGTTTGGGGAAAAGAGGTCTTGCACAGCTCCAACAAAAGGTCTGTTTACGTGTCCTTTTAGCCTTTGAGTCAATTAATACTGACTGAGTAGGCGCTGGTTTTGGACTTGTGGCAATAGGTTCACTGAAATACATTGAGATAAGCTCACTGTGTTCTGAATATGTAAGTATGTATTAATACTGGCCTGATTTTGCCAGGCTTAGCAAAGATAGCATTTAAAATTAGTTTAATATGACAAGTTAGGTATTTATCTTTTGAAATTCTAATTCTGAAAGAATTTTATACTTGGATGACTGATTCTAAAATTAAATGAGCAGCTCATGTAATTCATGTAACAAGCTTCTGTCTGAGATATTAAATACTTTTCAATATCCTTTGGTTTTGTTTCTGTCTATGCTACTGTTTTATCAGATCCGTTAATTCAGTATTCCATATCCCTATAATTTATGAACAAAATACAAAATTCTCAAAATGTGAATTTTTTTTGTCATAATGACTTTTAAAATGAGAATTCATATCTAAAAATTCACTAGGATTAGCACATTTCTAGGAAATATTATTCCTCATGTGATACTTAGTGCTGTTATTTTTGTAATTTAAATAAGCTAAAGCAGACATTAATATATCCATCAAAAACTTTTGCCAAGATTGTATTACTGCATAATGAAGAGAGGATAATCTTGAGTTTTAAAGGACATAGCAAAGGGGCAAAATTTCTGTTCGTATCTTATTGCATAGTTCCTATGTCCATTTGAGGAACTGTTTTTTTCTTTTCTATTTTCCAGTTTCCTCAGCTGTAAAATGAGGGCTGGTGTTCACACTGTAGAAGAGACAGTGGTTTTTAACTTCCTCAGTTCAGGGAAATGGTGGACTTGGAATGGGTTGATAGGAATAACTTCATATGACCCAAGCAGCACATATTTTCAGTGTTAATATCCACTCCCTCCTGTTGTATATAATGTTTATGTCTCTGCTTGTTTAATCTTTTACTTACATTGATAAAATTTTTGGGTTTTTCTTCTTCAATTCAGTTCTTACTGAATCTAGTAGAAAGCTTTCAAAATATAAGTTCTGTTATTTAAAAATGTGGAAATGCAGATTTCTGTCTAGGACTCATAGCAATGTTCCAGAAACTGTTTCAGCACACATTCACAGATTACATACGCTTCTCATTTCTGTAAATTTTATTTGAATCTAATCTAAATAAGAAGTGTAGATAAATATATTTGTCTAAATTTCTTCAAGGAACAAAATTACTAGTCTAAAAAGGCTTCCTGATACATAAAGAGAAAACAGCCCTGTCCATAGCTATCCTTTGTATTTAATGAATTAAATTCACTTTGACAGCTGTATATATGTACCAGTGTCTAGCCGATGGCCATGATCTAATAATCATGGATATGGTAACAAGTTATCTAAAAAGATTCAGTAATCAAGTGGGTTTTTTGACAAAACCTACTCTGACTGAAACAAGAAATGAGGCTGTGTTAAATGTGACTGCATTTGCTACTGTGCCTGTATTCTGAATACTAATAAATACCCTTTGGGATGTCGTAGACAGAACCTGCGCTTTAACAGAGATGGAAAAGCTCTACAACAGCATGTGTTTTAAAGTTATGAAACAAATTTGATCTAACCTAATGATCATGAAGAACTTGGTTTCAAAACATTAATTTCTTCTTCCCCTGAAGTGCTTTTTAACTTGTTTGTTTCTTCTGTCATAAAAATAGTTGCATACCATTAAATAGAGCCTTTTGTGAAATACACAATTCTTATATCATAATTCTGGTATGCGAAAGGAAGTTCAAGAAGTACTGATGAGTAAATGCATGTCAAAGGGGAAGACCTCAAGCACTACAGATATTTTGAAAACATACTTTATATACTAACAGTGTGCTTTGGTCTCGATTATGTTTGACTAGTAAAACCTACATTGTACATAAATATCCTTTAAGAGAAAAACAATGCCTTGGCCCTTGAACAGTCCTTTGTAACGCAAAATTAAACTAGTGTATTTTGCCAAACTAGCATGTTATGACTGTTGTTTTATATTTGGTTCTAGCTTTTGGGAAAAAAAAAGCTGCTTTACATTCTATAAACCACAGTAAAATCAACCAGGTTGGGATAAAAACAAGTGTTTCGAAAATTGTAACTTTGTTCTCACTTTTTTTAGTTTAAATAGAATTTCTGATATAGCTAGCAGGAACAATGTTTTAGAAAACGCTGAAGGGGGAGAGAGTGTGAACCAGTTTAAGGAATTAGACATTGCTTTAGGAAGGTGAATTAACTGTTCACCCCAATTTATAGGTTACATTTTAGCAACTTCTGAATGTGATACTTATGAGGCTTTTTTTTTTTTTTTTTTTAAATCATGTCTGCTTTCTAATCTTTTTGTAGTTCAAGTGATTTGAGGTACTTATTTTTAAACTTCACCGCAGCTTTTATGAGAAGTAGGATGTTTGCACTGAAGCTAGTATTTGGGGAGACACAGAAAGCTGGGGAAATCAGGAGGTAGAAGTATCTTCCAGTGGAGCCCAGAAGATTGATCCAGTTGAAACTGCTAGCGTGGGAAGGTTATTTGCTTTTCCATGTGCCTGAGTTGCAAGAAACTTTAGGGATTCTTACAACTTTATTTGTTGTTAATGTGCAAGGTATATATTTGATCCTTCACTGTTTTGTTATTGTAGATAGATGTCTTCAACTTGTTCTTGAAGAATATTTGTTTGAGTTAAGTGGTAATGAAACAGAATATGAAAGCAACTTTCATATTTATTTTGGCAGGATTATGTTATCCAAAAACTCAGAACAAAGCTTAACATCATCAACATTTATAAAGAGTAATGTTCAACTTTGAAGCTGGGAGACAAAGAACTGTACTACTCTGTCCTTGGCATTCTTCATGCAGATGGCTACGTCCATTCCCATGCACTTATTATTGTCTACTACCAGGTTTCTGTTACTGGTTTTGGTAGTTGGGGTTGTCTTTGGTCTGGCCTTGAGGTGGAGTACTTCTCAATTTCTGAATTAATTCTTTTTAATATGAACTTAGCTCTCAATTCCAAGGAAAAATAAAGATGAGCTGTTAAAGAATGATTGGTTTTGGTAACAGTTAGTGGTGCTGCTTCTAATAGTAAGTATTAATGTAATCATTAAGACTTTCTTAATATAATTGCTGTTGGGTAGCAAGAAACACAGTAAAGTTAACTTATTTCGCACAGGGTAGATTTGAATTTATCTGTATATGTTCAGCTGATGTTTAATAATTTTTTTAACTTTCTTTGGTCATTTGCATTCTTCTAGACTTGCTTTCATCCATGTCATTAACTGCTTCTAGGTGCACATGATTCCTCCAGGCATTTGTACAATATGAACCAAATGAATGCCAGTCCTGAACGTTGTATTTTGTGTTGCGTTTTTCACTTTCAGTTAATCTTTCTAACATGTCTTGATGGACAAAATGCCCAGGGACAATTCAGTTAGCTTTCTCTTTCATTGCTGTTCTGCTGCTGTGATTTTTTTTTGATACAGTGGTGTCTTGCAGAAGTGATATTTTTTGTGTGTGTGTACAAGAAAAGAATACATGATACATGAAGTGGTGTGGACAGAAATACTAAGAACAGTGACAGTGTTCTGAAATATATTTTGATTCACTTTTACTGTATGTGTATTCTTCCAGAATGCCTCAAATGAAGATTTTGATAATCACCTTTGAGCAGTTTCAAATCTTTTTCCTTTTAAAAAATCACTTGTGTTACAGTTTCTTCACATGTATATTTCTGGAAATGTACAACTGACGGTGTAATTGGGAGGTACAGCAGTGTCTGCAATCACCCCTGAACCAGTGACAGATTTAGTGTTTTGAGACCGCATTCTCGTGGGGCTAGGAATAGGCTTTTAAATATGTTTTTAGCCTGCTTTTTCCTCTGAAGCCTCATGACTGATTGACTTTAAATGCAGACAGATTAAAAAAAAAAAAAAAAGATAATTATTTGTTTCCAGCCCTTTTGGGAAATGATCTTTGAAATACACAATATATGGAACTAATTGGCATGCATCCGGAATTATACTACTGAGAATGATATTATTATTTCTTCTTAGGAAGTTTGTTGAACTTATTCAGATAAAATTTAACAAGATAGGGAGTGACTTCATTTCTCAGAAGTCTGATACCTTTTCTTTGAAAATCCTGGGCACCTTTATGATGAAATGCAAATTTGGTATCTGTAGCTGTTGTATGAGGCCTTCTTTGTTTACCTTTAAAAAAAAAAAAAAGCTTAAAATGTAAAGCATGCTTACACTTGTGAAATACCATGTTGTGTTCTGTAACAGTAGTAGTAATGAACAAACTGGAAGTGAATAAGCACTAGAGGTATCTAGTGTCCCGCTTCTGTCAGCACTGAAATACTGGCCACCTTTCCTCCTTGATCTTGCTCTATCACTGTACACAAATGGGCTGAGGCTGTGATGTGGTTGCTGAATCTTTAATTCTGGTATAATCTCATTTCTCAGGGAAAGGAATGTCTCCTTTTCCTTTATCCAAAACATTTTTAGTCTTTGTGTTTTGATTGTTATCTCTAAACACCTGTGGAATTTTAGTAAGCATTTGCTAATTCAGTGAAATTTGTTAATTTTTGTCAACTTTGTCACTTTCCACTTACATAATTTTGGGGCTTTTATCTTCTTTTAAGTTCTGCCAGGTAATCTAGTGTTAGTATTTTGTTTCTGCATAAATTTATTCCAATTTATCACAGCTTCTTAGAATACCTTATCCTTCCTAATCGCCGTAGAAGCTTGCTTTTTTCTTGCTGGTTGCTTTTACTTCGGTAGTTTTCTGACATTATTCTTAAGTGCTTTTTGATTTCTTTATTCTTTTTTTTTTTCCTTCTTGACCTTAAGTGAATTGATAGAGTATGTCCAGTTAGTATTTCCTTTGTTCGTTTTCCCAGACTTTAGATTAATTTACATTTATCTCAGTTCAGTAAATGATGTAACTTTAGACCAGTGAACATGTCAGTGATATTATCTGTACGGTTAAAAGTCAAGCACTTATTTATATACCTGGTTTAGTTGGGGGGTTTCATTTGAATCATGCATAGACTGCAAAAGAAGTATTGATATTTTAAAGTTCCTATGAGACTAAGAATTTTATACCTAATATACTGAAAGTAGTGGCATTACCTTTATAGGACAGGATATACTGTTGGAATTTGGTCTAGATGCTGGATTAACAATCCCATACTATGTCTGTATTAAAGCAGCTTGCATGCTGGCAGTTTTTACTCTTTTCTTTACACACTTTGTGTCTAAATTCACATGGTCTCAGCCATTTTGGGACTATTGCTTTGTATTCTCATTATCTCTGTGCTGTAAGTTTTTCCTTTGAGGGAAGGTAACTGTGGATTTCTGTAAAGGGTGTCAGTGAACAGAAGTTATTAGCGTACTGGCTCCAGTTGTGCAAATAAATCTTCTGTTGCTGTCCCACAGTGAAGAAGCCTTTGCTTAAGTGGCTTGTCTGGTTTTCTTCCTGCCTGTGACTGATAGGAGTCGAGCTGACTAAAAGCCATTTGCTTGTACAGCTAGCATTGCACACGTGGTGGGCCTTGGTTGTGTTTTACTTTCTGTAGTGAACAAATTCCTTCTGCACTTAGTGCCAGCCTGGTTTTGATAGCAGAAAGAGGCTGTTAGGGTTTGGCTGTTCAGAGGCAAAGAGCTCAACCAGGGTGCTAGGGTTTTTTGGGGTGTGGAAATTTAGGTTCAGAAACTTTGTCATCTGCCAATCCGTAACTGTTCTAATGGCTTGGGGCAATGCCAGTTATTTGGAAGTTGTTGCCTCTGACCTTTTGTGTTTGTTCAGTAGTCATTCACTCTTTACAAGATCATTTGTAGGGAAACAGAAGTCCGAGAGAGGTGTGCTTTCATAGCCTGTAAATTATTCTTTATTGCTTTTTGGACATGCATGTGGCCTGATAACCGGAAGTGCCTTGCAGATGCCTGTGTATGTGGTAGGGTGCGAGGAGGGAGCTGGCTCTGTTCTTAAAGTACGCTCTTCTCAAAATGCCTCTAACGTACTTCTTCAAGTTGGAGCTCTGTTTTAATAGGACTGTTCAAGTGTTCCTGTGCTGGATATAACACACTTTGGCCTTTTTGTCTTTGGCCTTTCTGTTTTGACTTTCTGTTTGGGGATTTTGATGACTTCTCTTAGCACTTCCCTCTAGTGTTCCTTAGCATTAGAATTAGTGAAAGTAGTCCTAGGAAAGCTTTTGTGCTCATTTGTTTCAAATAAAATTTAATAATATTGCATGTCCATAAAAAAATGTTTTCTGTAAAATGTGACTTGGAGCTGGGAATGGAAAACTTTAAATGTCATGGTAACACAGGGTGCACTGCAGTGAAGGAAGTGTCTTGGTAAGTGTAGATTTTGTGAAGTAGAAGTTTGCTGAGTGTGCATATGTTTCTGTGAATGTGACTTCCCTTTTGTGTTGCCAGTGCTGACTGTGAAGGTACTTACATGTAGTAAGTTGCTGCATATTATTAAAAAAAACCCAACAAAAAATCCATTTTCCTTATGCAACTTCTGATTCAGCTGTATATATCTGGATGTCTGTAGTTAGATCTGTGCTTTTTAGGAGTGACAAGTTGATTAAGAAGTTTGCCCTTTATTTTTATATTGTGGCCTGTGACAAGTTGTTAAAAAACACCTCTCTCAGAAAGGAGCTGTACTTAAAACTCTGCTTTTATTATGACAATTATAAGAAATGGACATCTGGCTGTGGGTTTATAATCTGCTGAAAGGCCTGAATGTCTTTTGAATTCAAATTAAAAGCATTAATATATTTTCTGCAGAATTGAGTTTTCCTTTTAATTGAACAAACAGAAGAAAACCTTTTAGGTGCTTCAGTTTATAGAAGGGAGGGCAGTTTATAGAAGGGAGGTGTTGGGGTTTTGTTTTTTTGTTTTTTTTTTTTTTTTTTTAGTAGATGGTGGCAAGAATGGGCGACTAGCTTGCATAAGAGTATCCTTGTTTTAGTTCTTCCTCCTCAGCACACTATATGCATTGCGCATGCACAATGACCTCCTGGTAACTCTTATAAATAAAATGGAATTTATCTGTGCATCTATGGTTTGAAATGTCATTTAGAGAAATAAAGACTTCAACTGGTGTTGCCTTAATTGATGTTTTGATTGGACAGACAACAAGGTGTGAAGTGAGATGATGTTGGCTTTTGTTTTAGGCTTTTAAAATATTTTTTTTCTCCCCCCCCCGCCACCCCCCCCCGCCACCCCAAGCCTGGGGTGATTCATGCTGAGATATTAAGGCAGTATTTATTGTATGCTGAAGTACAGTTGTACAATTATTTTAGTGTAAATTTAGTTACTAAATCTAGCTAAGAGCAATAAGTAAGTAGGATATCAGTAGAACTGTCTATATGCTATTTCTCACTGCTGACAAACCTCTTTTGGAAAATTGGTGTCATTACTAGTCTAGATTATCTTCTGTAGGATTGTTTTCTGGAGGGATGCAGATGATGATACAAGAATAGCTATGTATGTATGGGGTGGGCGTGAGGTTAAACATGCTCAAAATTGCAAAGGTGAGGAAACAACCCCAAATATTCCTGATACTTACAGGTTCACTGTAGTACTTATTGTTGTGTACTGGTAGAGGGGATATGTGATTGGAGTGCAGGAGTGTTGGGTTTTGGTTTTCCCCCCTCTTTTTACTGCCATTACTTAATGAATTAATGGCTACAGTTCTTGATATTTATTTAGTCTGCCAGTTTGCTTTTCCCATAGAAGATCGTAATATCCCTTTTTCATTGCATTCGAGAAAAATAAACTGTTTTATACTGAGTTATGTATTATTACTGATTAAATCAGTATTATTACTGATTTCTTTAAGGGTACTTGACATGTGGCTTAAATTTTCTAGCCGTGTGCTATTACACTGTAAAAATGCTGTCATTTTGAGAAGTGAGATTTGCAGGAAGGAATAATATTATTTACTAGATAAACTCAAGTGTTATCTGCCTTATAATTGTTATATGGATCATAGAAACTAGAACACTGCTACCCTAAAACTAGTCACTTGAACATGGCTGTTTTATAACTGATGTAAAATTTTCAGCTACATCAAAAATATACCATTCTGTTGGTGTTTTAGGTACTAAGCTTTGTCACAATACCTTCATTATGAGCTTAGGTTGGTTTTCCGGATCGTATGTAGTCATCAGGCTTTACATTTCATTTATAGAAAATGCTTATGAGCACCTTTTAATGTACTGTAATCTTATTAAACCAAGTTGCTGGTGTTTTGCGTCAGGTTTGTTCTTTGTATCCCTTCACGCTGAAGGATACAGTTCATCATAAATATAGTGTTGACTATTTTTGATTTTTAAAAAAAAGGTAGCTTTATAAGTACTTTGAATTTATACTGGTATTACATTTTGTTGTGTACAAAAAGTAGCGCTCTGCTATGTATTTACAGTTCTTCAGCATCTGACTCTTAAGTTATATTTACTTTTAAATTAAATATTTTGGGGAATGTTTCATTTCCATCTAAAAATGTTTTATAGGGTAATATCAATGTTTGTTCCTCAAAGGTATAAAGTAGTTTGATGGTGATTCTCATTAGAATGCTTTTCACTTCCATCCTTGATACTTTTCTGTAAATCCTTCTTTAACAGTGCTTGACATTGCTACCTCAAGGCATTGAGCCAGCATGTGCGCTCTCAAGCAGGCAGACCCGAGTTCGAATCCCAGACTGCTTGCTCGAGGAGGCATTTTGCTCAAATCCTTAGGGGAATGTTGACCTTGTCTTTCTTAAAAAAAGTGGCACCTGCTGGCTAACCAGGAGGGGCTTTGAGGGAATTTGGAAGAGGGTACTTTGGTCTTGGTAGCCTGTGATATGAAACTTGGGGTTGTGAGGGCTGAAGAAGTACTTGGCTCAAGGAGTGGATGGATAGAAAACAAATAGAAATTATGATCCTTGGGAGAGAAGCACTGTTTTGATCCATATCTGATGCTCTTTATTCAGGTCTTGGCACTCATAGTATGATTTTCCTTGGTGTTCCCTGTTTCTTGTTTCTTTTGGATTGTGCTGCAGAACATTTGGACCACTGGTGTGCAGAAGTAGTGCCTCAAATAGGTTATGTTAATTAAAACAAAACAATGTTAACTTGATTATTTCGAAGTAAATAATTACTTTCTTATAAAGCAGCTTAATATGGAGGGATCTCAGCAATTCTCCAAGCTGTTAATTTTTAGTTTAGTAGAATAAAAATAGACCAAGGAAAAACTCTAATTTCTGTTTGCAAGGTCAGTATATAAAATGCTATTCACAGCTTTTTGTCTCATTTTGTAGTTTTATGGTCTGTGTATCTAATGAAATGTAATATATTTGGTAGGGAGCAATGAGAATTCATGCTGTTATTTCCAGAAGATTGCTAATACAATACAAAACCAATGTTTGTCTTTTTTGTTAGATTTACATAGACTTAATTACAGCTATTGTGCAGTTTTGAGCCAAGAGTTGAAATGCACAGGACTGTGTTTAAGCAGAGTTCCTTTCTTTTCATCCCTTCACTAAAAAAATAAAAATTTAAATCTTCAGATGCAGGAGAGCAGGTTGTATAGAAAAGGCGGGCAATATAATTTGTATTATATACAGGTCCAAATCAGCATTTTTTTAAAATAAGCTATTGAGTTATTGAGTATTAAATTCTAGACTGCATTTAGTAGGGTAAATTGCTTATAATTCTGGAAGCACTGATCCTGATAGGAAAGGGTGATAATTAGTTTCTAATATGGACAGAATTGCTGTTATTAGCTGTGCTCCACATGTTTGCTTCCCCCGTGGCATTCCTTGGGGTGCAGCAGATGGATGAACAAGGGGCAGAGGTAAAGTGTGCCACGATCGGCTGCTGCTTTCCCCCAGGGATACTTCTAGAATGCTGATCTCTTTTTTTTTTTTTGTTTGTTTGTTTTTTGTTTGCTTTTTTTTCTTTCTGTTTTCTTTTTCAGCAACTTTGCTGAGATATATCAGAATTAATTTATGGTATTGCTCCTTTATAATCCATTAATCCAACCATTTAGTATCAATATGTTTATGTCTTAAAGGATGGGCTGTTGTATGCGTGCTAGTATCTTAAATCTTACGAAGTCAATATCATGCTTAAATAATTTCTCTGTTCCAGGAGGTTGTGGCATTGATAGTCTGATGTTGCCTATTACTGTTATCTGATCTTTTGTAACATGATCAACTCCTTTTAAGTTGGAAAATGGATATTATTGTGGCACCTGGATGACAGAATGGAGACTGCTATTGAAAAGAATTGTCCTTTTTATTTAAATCTATGCAAGTAATGTCTGCTCTAATTTTCCTTTCTTTCTGCTCTTGATTAAAATGCAGGCAGAGGTTGTGTGTGGGTTTTCTGTTTTGTTTTTTTATTTTTAAAGCCAAATCTATTCAAGGTAGTAATGTAGACCACCTTCCCTGTTTGCCGTCCAAAAATGTAGAGTCTTGCTTAGGTAAGAACAAGAAGAGGCTGACTTTCCCATGCTCCGGCTAGGAGGAAGCCCGGCATTGATGCAGTAGCTCTCACCTGGTCACATATGACTTGAATGTAAACTTGTGGAGCACATAACAGCTTCTTTACCTTTTGGAGTGTACAGTGTGTAGTGGTTTGGGGCACTGAGATCTTCTCTGTAGAGTTCTGTGGTACTACCTAGTCATCTTGGTGAGCGCTGAAAGCTGTCAATCTCTCACCTAGGTTTCAGATTGTTTTGAAATGGACTGTGAAACTGACCATGTTTTTGCTGACTAATATCTGCCCCTAAAGGCTGCTTTGGAGTGTTAAAGAAGGAAAAACTACATTTAGCTAGGACTACTAGAAGAGATTATACTGATCTGAAATTTAATAATAAAAAAAAGTTGAACGTTGAGACTCCCTGAATTGTCATGCAGGAAGAGCAGAGAGTAAAAGCCAAGCCGCTGGTGTAGTGGTACTGTTTTGGCAACTGGTTGTGTATGTGCTGGTGCCATAGAAAATTGCAAATTGAAGAGAGCAGCGGCATCTTAAAAAAAAAAAAAAAAAAGAGCATGAGAGGAAACTGAAAGTAATTGGTCCTGGATTAAATAAAGTGGAATAGCTAATTAAATAAAATGGAAGTCTACATATTAAAAACAGTCCTGGTTTTGGACTTTAACTAACTTTTAAATAAAGGTAGGAATCTCCATTAAATTTGCTTTCCATCTGAACAGATAGGGTAGCGATGGCTTAGTACACATGAATGAAACTGCAGTTCATATAATAAGTTTACCAGATAAGAGAGAATGAAATCAGGTGGTTTGATGTCAGGCTATAGCATATGAAAGCAGTTGAACTTCATATGTTTAATTAAAAGAAATGTAAAACCTTTCTAGTATCTAATGATTCTTCCTTAAATCTTTATTGATACTCTGGCCAGAATTTTGTTCAGAGTGCCTTAAATACATGTCAAATACCTGAAAACTGAACTCATGGTAGTTATCTACTTGGCTAAACTTGAATTTCACTGTGGTTGCCAGACATGTAGTAGTTTATACTGTTGATCAGGGGAGAAGAGATTAATGGCAGCGAAACACTGGATTGACTCAACCCAATGCTGGGTGCATCATTAAGCTGGGAAGGGGGAACCCCAAAACCCATCGTGAATGATGGCAGTGAATGCCTTCCAAGAGACCGCTTCCAGACAAAGTGGCTGTCCTCATATCTGTTTGATTTTAAAGTTCTTTTTGTCTTTTAATTTTTTTTTGATGCAGACAGTAGAGAATATCAAATATGGTGCTCGAGAAAACGTTTAGGTTTGTGGAACAACTGTAACAGAAGGCACTTACCTGTGATAATGAAGTGTAGCGTTCAGCATGGAGAATTAATGGGTTTCCATCTTTGGCTGAATCTTTAGTAGTACCCTTGTTTTAAATTAAACGATTTCTGGAATAAATTTCAAATTCCTCTATGTATGAGTCATCACAGACACAAATAGGTCAAACTTGAAGTAAAAACAAAGTTGTACTTTCCCTGTGGCTCCTTTTAAAAGAAGTTTGGATGTTGGTGTCTGGCATCTAATGTTGAATGAATACCTTTCTTCTGTTTTATCTCCCTTATTCTTGCACCTCCTAAACATTCTACCACAGTATTTCATGTATATATTATAATAAATCATTCAGTAGAACATTTGCAATGTTGTGCTTAAACACTAGTATGCTGCTGTAGCAGATCATGAAAATTTGCAATTTGGTTTTGTATTCTTAAATTATGGATAGCTTTTTGTCTGGACAGTCATTTTATGAACACTGATTTTGCCGATTCTGTTGCCCGTATGCTAACATAGAGAGAGAATAATTCTAAAGAAATATTGCTTTTTCCTGGAATTAATGTCTGCCTCTTGCATTCTCAAATCACTCATTAGAGAAGAGTGGCCCTGTTGCAGGGGTTTTTTCTTCTTTTCTTTTTACTATGTTACACTGTCTCTCTTTTTAAAAAGTCTGCTAAAATCTTCTAACTTCTGGTGACAGAGCTAGTTTATGACTTCTACTGTGGTTAAATTGCTTCTCCCGAAACTGACTGTTTACTAAGAAGTCAGAAGAAATGCTGTTTGCAGTGATGCAACTATTGATTTCTCCAGTAAGGTTTTTGGCAGTGTGCCAGATAATAATGTTTGATTAATAAATTCTACAATACTTTGATGTGTAGGTATTTTTTTATTTGCTTTAATTTTTTTCAGGTTCAGCTTTGGCCTGCATCTTAAGAAAGTTTGTTTAAATGGTGAGATGCAGTCTTATAAGAAAGAGGAAGAATACTTCTGTATTACAGCTCAACCATTTGAAACCATTTCAAAGATTCTGGATTGTCTTCCAGATCAGTGAACTTTCTCCAGCTCTAGATCAAATTGTTTCTACTCTTAATTCCTTTCAGGTGGTTTTTGTTTACAACTGAGACAGAAAAGCTTTTGCTGAATTCTTCATATGCATTTGGGAACTTGAGAGAAAACAGCGTAATAGAAAATCTTACTCTATTGGGAAGAGAGTGAACTTTTCTAGAGCCTTTTCTAGAAAAGGATACACCATCAATTTGGAGAGGTTTCTGCAAAATTTACCTTTTTGTATCAATATATAGCTGCTTAACTTCTGTAAAGAAGCTGCTTGGTCAGGTTCATTCTTTTGAAGTGC
Organism: Harpia harpyja; assembly: GCF_026419915.1. Taxonomy (NCBI): domain Eukaryota; kingdom Metazoa; phylum Chordata; class Aves; order Accipitriformes; family Accipitridae; genus Harpia; species Harpia harpyja. The sequence continues at coordinate 31,004,011 of NC_068953.1, forward strand.
TAAGACAGACATAGCATTGGAAGTTTCATGTTGGCACTTTGTTGGAATCCACAGTATTCTCAGAGAAATTAGTGACTTTAAGGTGACTCTCCATGGTTAACTCTGCAAGTTTGTCACCAGGGACATCAAATTTGCTGAAAATCTCTCTGTTTGGCTCATATTTTTTTATATTTTTGCTGTGTAATTTCAATAGAAAAATACCTTTTTCTGCAGTTTTAAAATGACTTGTGAATTTCAAGGATTTTTTTTTTTTTTTTTTTTTGGTTTTAACCTAGATTCTTGAACTGGAATGACTAAAGGAAGTAGTGATTTATTTGGATGATAGTTTTTTTATATATATATATGTCTATATTATTTTGTTTTAATACACACACGCATATATTTATTTATTTTCTGGACTGTGGAACCATTTCAGACTTTTATATTTTCTTTCAATGTTTTTCCTTGTCTACTTTTGCTACCACACATTACAGATGTGGGTACGCGGTGGAAATCTGTTGACAAGGAAATTGCACCTTCTGTTTGAGGTTTACAGTGTTTTTAGCACAGTGACTGCAAGGATTTTTCAGTTGAAGACTTACAGAAGACATCCTTTATGAGATAGGATTTCAAGTAAGTTTTTTAATGAATGCTAGTCCACTTAAGGCTCTCAGAAATGGCAGAGTACTTCAGTGCCAGCTAAAATTAGGTGATACTGAAGTTGTAGTGAGACAGTCTCTGTCACCATATGCAGCAGTTCTGGAAGTGATAGTGAAAGATCATGTTTGCAAGCTATAAAAGTGTTTTTTCCAAACTGCGATAGGCAATTCAGAGTAGTATGTAGCCTGGCACGAAACTGAGGATGCTGCTGTTATTGGTACTGTTGGTGGTGGTAGTCAGCAAAAAAGTTTTGCTCCGAAGTAGTTACTCTGTTATTTGATAGCTTTACTGTGATCTGGACGGTATGAGGTATTTAATATTCAGATCCCGCACTCAAGTAATTCTTTCACACTCTGGCTGCTTAAATAGGCTGAAGAGTGCAGAGCTCCTTGATGCAGGGAGTTCTGTTGATAGGATTTCTCAAAGGTCATGTTATTCAAGGAACTTTTTCCTTGCTTGTCTGCATAGTTGGATAACATGAGTGTCCTGAATTGGATGGATTCCTTGTTTTTAATGCAAAAAAATTCCAAATAGCCAAGATTATGACTTGGCAGAAGCAGGTTCCTAAACAAATGCTTTGTCAGATCAACTCATTGACTGTTGCTGCTAGCCTCTGTGGCGTAAGTGATTGTTTGGAGACTGAATTGTTTGTGTAACTGATAGCCAGATCCAAATACAGTAACAGGACGTGTATTGAAGAGGTTGGAAACTTGGAGAACCTTGGAGAAAAACTATTCCCCAAAGGGAAGGATTGGCAATCAGGAAATAAATAATCTGTAGCGTGTCCTAAAGACCAAATACAATGGTAAACAAACATTTAAGAGAATGAGGTTCAGGTATTTAAAAAGCAGTGAGTTAGCGTTCCAGGGTGAAACACGATTTTGTTTAAATCTACTCTGTTCGTATTGACCCATTTCACAGCAAAAATATGGTTTATGTGTCCTAGTTGCTAAGCAGGTATGGTCACTTTCTCCTGCCTCGTAGTGTTGATGCCTAACTGACTATTTTTTGAAAACTTATGAATTTCAAACCAAAGTTTTGTAGATGAATTGAGCATTGATGTTATTGCTGGAGGCTCATTAGATTGATGGGGTTTTATTTTTTGCAACTAGATTTTTTTGTGGAAAAGACAATAATAACTGTGAGCCTTTCCTTTTCAGTTACATAACTTAAAATCAAGTTGCTTCTCTCTTCTTCTTCATGCAAGGAGCAACTGCATCTGAAATGCCTGGGTCAACATAGAAGAATTACATGTAACCAAAAGCAGCAAATCAGAGATTTTATGTAGCAGGTGTTTTCTGTGTTAGTTTCCTGCTGAAATCAACAGAAAGTTTTGATTAAACCTGGTATCTTGCCTGGTGTGTGTCTCATACGCTTTCAGAGAAAAGGTGCAATGATTGGAATTCTTATGATCCTTTTTACCTTGTAGCATTTTAATAATAACGTGTTGTTTTATATCTAACTCATTTTCATGATCTAGTAAGAGATTTTAATTGTTATACAGTATGTATTTTTAATTTTTGAACTGTTTGAGCATGTCTCGGTCTTCCAGAAAGACCTTTTACTATAGCGTATGCTTTTGTGATACGAGTTGAGCAAAACTCTGTGGTCTAGGAAGTAATTTTACCATTTGATTTAATATGGAAAACTTCATACGTAAATTTGAAAGTAGACTGTGCCATCTATGTATTCATTTTCCTAAGCAATTTCCTGTAGAAATTCTTGACATTAAATTAAACAGTTAATCACAGTGGTGGCTCTTTTCTGCCGTAGGAAACTGGTTTTATTCAAGTATTACTCCTGTGATGAACCAGTTCAGGAATTTTGTTTGTTTTCATCTGCCTCCACATTCTATTAATCAGAGCAAAATTATTCCTGTGCTATTTGTCAGAAGGACAGAGAAGAATACATGCATGTGTATAGATGCATTAGATTATCATTATTCAACACATGTAGTATAATGTTCCTCCTAAATAGAGAATTTGACATTTTGCTTCATTTTTACTGATATGCTTTTAGAATACCTCTACAGGTGGTTCATTTGTCCTCTTTAGACTGCTGGTGGCCTTGAATTACTTCTGTTGCATTTGAAAAGTAAACAAAATAAATGCTACAGAGAGATTATTCCTTTCCAATAAGGCTGACAACATCAAGGGACAAAGAAAAAGCTAGTAAAAACCTAGCTAGAGCAGTTAGCTCTTATTTCCCCCTACCTCTCATCAATAGCATATTGCCTTCCAGCCCCCATAACTTTTTTTTGTGCTATAACCATATTTGCAGTCACTAAGTTCAGATAGAACGTTAAACTTAAGAGTATTCCATAATTTAAGAGGGTTCATGAAGTTGATTTCTAGACTTGTTCTAAATACTTTTTTGTTGTTGAAATACGTGCTGTCTGTGGAAACATTACGTATCATAGAGCTTTAGTTAACTCATGAGCTTCTGTAGGTTATCCATTCTTTTTTTATTTTAGTATCCTTCATGCTTTGAGGATAAAGTACTTTTGCCTGTGCTTTGAGTTGCTTGATGTAATTTATATTCAGTTTGGAGTTCTCAGCTGCTGTTAACAAGGTGCTGTGATTGAGCTAATCAGCCCTGCTATGAACTGGCTATAGTCTGGAAGCTTAACAGCCTTAAGATTGCTGCAGTTACAGACTTCTAATTTTGGAGGTGTTTTAAAAATGGCTTTGAGTGGATTTTCTTGTGTAAAAGACGGCATGTACATAATAATGACACTGTTGTAATTGTAGTCAGTATTTTTCTTAGGCCAAATATCTAGTCTGATAGACTTGTTTGAAATACAGATGTTCCCTTCTATAATTTTTATATTTTCTGTTCAGCAGAAAATTTATTATTATGATTTAACAAAATCTTGTAAACCTTGTGTTAGAATGAGAGATGTGGGTGTGAAGGAGATGTAATTGACTCTCAATAGAAAAACTGTTAAGTACAACACTAGATCAATGCAGGCATCACATCAGATCCTTCTGTTGCTTGTCTGTAACTGGCATTATAGATGGCATTACTCTGGGTTTAATCAAGTGCAGCGAGTATAGAATTTTGGCTTCAAATGTACTTCATTCTTAATGGAAAATAAGATGAAATGGCTTAGCTTCATCTGTATTTTTTGTCTTCTGTAAACTACTAAAGTTTGGTTTTACAGTAAAAAGAGTTAAGAACCTATATTCAACTTAAATTCTGTATGAATAGGGTGTATTAGATTTTTAAGACTTCTTAAAAACCTAATTAGGCCTCGGATAACTTAGAGGCTTCACAGATCTTAAGAGGCCCCACCATGTGTGAAGTTTTTCTTCACTTTGAACCTTTTTTAATAAAAGTGGGTATAGATTGTTTCTCCGTGCTTTTTTCTTGTCTGTTATTCTGTCATCTTTTTATTGTAGTATTTCATAGTATTTTTTTAGCTTTCTCTTGTTTCTCCCATAATAGATTCAGCATTAGGATAATGATACACTCAGAGTCCTTTAGGAAAATGAAAACTAAGCTAAAGAGATTTTAGGGGCTGAAGTGTATACAATGTTACGGTTTCTTGATAATTGGTTAAGAATATATATCTTATTCAAGGCAAGTTATGCCCTGATGTTTAAAAATTCAACAGTGAAGTTGAAAATGTAAAAGGAAGTGGCTTCAGATTTACTTCTTGCTTTTTTTAAAAGAAAAGCCAAGCAAGGAGTAAAATCCGAACGACAATCCGTGTTCCATAATGTATAGTTGATATTGTAATTGGTGATGTACACAGAATTTTTTTTTAAAGTCCAAATTGCATATATATATATACCTGAGTGATGTGCATGTTTACTTCCTTTGTGTGACTTCTTAAATATAAGCTTTACGTCTTAAGGTACATGCAGTGATGTAGAACAGAATTGCTACTGGAGCGCTTGAATTTTTACATTTGTTTCACATGCATCCTGCCAGGTGCCTTAATGTGTATTTGTTTAATTCACTGGGCTTTCATATCACTTGTGAAAATTCAGGAAAGTACTTGCGTTGGTTTGTCTGTCAGGGAAATCCCGTGTGTGTCTGTGGAATGGGCACAAAAGGACATGAATGTCATCTAATATAGCCCTTCAGTTACGTGAGCATATCACATTTGTTTGAATTCAGGTGAAGAGTGTTTAGTTATGAATTCACTTCAATTTACAAGTATTTCTTAATTTTCTTAGAAGTATGTGGGCCAGCCTTTTCTAAAGGAATATGCTCTGCATTTTTAGTCCACAAGAACACATGTTGTGGAGCTGTATGTGGTGTTTATTCTGAATTGCCCTATTACATGTGTGAATCTTCAGAACACTCTCTTATATCTGGGAGGGAAGGTCAGTGTTTTTCTTCTGAACCTATGTCAGTAATCCTTCATATATAAATTGGGTTGTGAAGAGACGTTTGATGCCTTATTACCCTTTCACAAAGTGTGATCTGCAAAACACTTAAGTGATAATATGTTGAAGGGTAATAATATGCTTTGTGTTTGGAATATAAGAAATTCTTTCCCAAATACTGAGTCATGGTTGTCTCTTTCAAAAAGGCAGAAACTGTTTTTTCATTTTTGTTATTTTATGTATTTAACAGAATGTGAAGAGTCTGTCTTCTGTTAAAATTATTTGATAATCCTTATAAACAGTAATATTTTATTTTTAGTGACTGAGCAAAGCTGGGCACCTACACAAATTTCATTGTATTGGAGTGTTGGAGTTTGAAAAAGTAAAGCACAAAGTGAAGCAAAGTCTGAAAGCTGTTGCCAGAGCTAAAAGCAGTAACATAAAGAGAACCGAATGCACGATTTAAGGCCAACAAAATTTGAACTTAAAGTCACCAGCCAGAGAGGCGATGTGTTTAAATTGGCTTGTTTTGGCAATGCTTAAGATTCTAAAATACGAAAGAAAAAATGGGCTATAGTAATTCATAGAAGCAACTTATTTGGCACATGGGATCCAAGATTTGTTTCGGCTAAAATTCAGTGTACTTAAAAATTTTAAAATAAAGATTCTTACTTTTTGTCTTTTTAATTACAGAAGAAACAGAGGGAAGGAAATTTCTTGGGCTTTGTTGCCATTTACTTCAAAGTAATTTACTTTTCCTCTAAATTTTGGCTAAAATTCTAGCAAGTGAATGATAAAGTATGTGTGTGAGTGTTCTGGCAGTGTTGAACTTCCTGCTAACCTGTTTCTACCCTAACACCGAGCAGATTTGATATTTTTAAGATTTTATGAAGTTTATTGGTGTTTGATGTAATTCAAACATGCATTTATTCCGTTATTTTTCTCATGTGCTGGCATGGTATCAATGGTCCAGTAAAGGCAGTAGTCTCAAAGTGGACTGCAGGATTTTATGCATCACTGCACAGTGATGTCTTCCCCCCCCCCCCCCCCTTTCCCCTTTCCCCCTCAGAGGTAGCGAATGTTTGTAAAGCAGTGGGCTGACTTCCCTGGCCCTTCACCCAACCCTGACTTTGGCATTGTCTGATTCTCGTACTCTCCCCTTCCTTTCTGCCAACGCTGGTGGTGGTCCAGCCTGGTAGTGGAATACTTCTGTGAGCTAATCTGGCCAGAAACCAACAAGGGGTTTTCTTATGGTTCCGTTTTCTACTAGTTTCTTCCTGAACTGGTTTACTGCAGGACCCTACAAAACACAGGTGCTAGTATGAGGGAGGAGGACACAGAAGCCAGGCTATGGGCCGTGTGGACAGCAGAGTGTTAAGGGAAGCAGGATGGCCTCCTTTGGGTGGCAGCCAGCCCTTAGCTGTTAGTAATACAGGCTTGCGTTTGCATACATAAAACTTGACTCATAAGATGTTGTCTGGCAGTGGTTCCTGCATCAGAATCCCTTCAGAGGAGTTGGTAAATGTTGCTTGCCTGTTTGAAGGCTTATTTTGCATGAGGAGATTTTGTACTGCTGTAGCTCACACGTTGGCTAACAGGTCTGCTGGACACTGTGCTGGCAGTGACTGGCTCTCTGCAGTGCCAGGGAGTTGAAGGGTTTTAGTATCCTTCCGCTTCTTAGTCTTACTCACCTGTAATATTAAACTTACAGTATTTGTCCTAATTTTACTGTAAAATCATTAGCTTCTGTGTTCTGATTAAATATTTCTAGAAATCTGTTCTTAATTTTAAGGTGTAAGTTTTATAGGAATGAAGTTGTAAGACTATTTGATGCTTTTGTAGGAGAGACTTTTAAAACATCCTGGGAGGAGGAATTTAAAAAAAAAAAATTAGTTATTGATTGCTACTTGCTTTTTGACTATAGACTATTCAGGTTACTGTTTGCAAATGTTTAATACTGTATTATTATTGTAGGAAGGATAATTACCAGGTAAGGGTGCTTTTCACTACAGAAAGGTTGTCTACCGCATTTTATTGGCTTTCAGCATTTTCTAGCTATAACCTACAAAACTGCTGTAACAGCATACTTTGAGAAGCAGCAGCAATTTTTTTTTGTTTAATCAAAGTGCAACTTTTCCTCATTTAAAAAAAAAAAGAAAAAAAAGGCATGAGTGCACTTTGTAAACAGCAACAGGTATGTCAGTTCAGCTGTAATGTTGTTAGAGAATGAAGGCAGTTTAAAATGTGGTTACTTGAATACAAATTCCAGTTCTAACTTGTCCATCAAAGTTCTGCTTCTGAAGTGTGTATGGTTTCTAAGTGCATTTTATTAAGAGCGTTTCAGCTCATGTAACACTTGTTATGAGAAAAGCATTGAAAACTCACATTTCTATAAAAAGTGTGATATTTAGGATTTAAGCCAAGGAGAAATGTTACGCAGTCTAACCAGACTATGGAGTATTAAACGACAAGCTAGTAGAAGAAATTGAAGAATTCACTGCTCTTCCTTCTAACAGGAAGAAAAAGTCTTTCTTTTGGTTAAGAAGTAAAGTTGGAGAAATCTTGACAGCTTTGCTAGCGAATCTAGGTATTTCTGAACTAATTTCCACCAGACCCAGATCCTGCCAAATTTAGTAGTTATTTTCAGGAATAGAAAAATAAGTTATTTTTTTAGTTAGTGTGATACTACTTGAAGTTCTTTTCAGAATAGTTGGGTATTTCTGCTAAATTAGTAATGTTAAACTGTTGTAATTATTCTTCAGCTTTTAAATACCATAGTGTTGAACAGGGAGTCTTGACTACTCTAGAGTTGTTACTTCTGTGTTACTGATCCTCTAAAGGTGCAATTTTCTTGTTGGAAGGTAATCTTTCCAGACTTATAAGCTGTAGCAACATGGATATACTAGCAGAATGTTAAAACGTGGATGATCCTGAAGTGCAGCAGAAATTAGTAGGTCACTTAACACCTTTTGATTATGAAGGAAGAAACTAGTGAGTACAGGCATAAGGCAACTTATTACTTAAATGAGCTGTGGTGAGACATCTTGGTTCAATGGGAGGAACAGTCCTTCTTTTAAAGAAATGGAAAGAGTGGAAACACCTAATAAACAGGAACAAATGATTTTGCCAATTGAAGGTAAACTAGGCTCCCTCAGACAAAAAATTTGCGGCAGTACTGCTATGTATTAGTGCAAGGTCCGTTAACATCTGGCAGTGATCTTCCTTCCACCTCGTTTGTTGATGTAGGAGACTGAACTGTATCATATCAGCTTTCCAGCATTGTGGGCACACCATCATTTACTGCCACTCACACTAAGGGAGCTGTCAACACAAAGCCTGCCTGCCTGACTCAGCAGGCAGCTAACAGCCCAGGCAGCAAGGAGCTAGATTCGGCAAATATTCGGGCAGAAACAATGATATCTGGGAAATTTAAAGATGGGTTTCTCTCCTTTGACAGAGAATATCACATTTTTGTACTTTGAGAATGAGGCTCAAAAATACCAATAAAATCTATGTCAAAGAAGTGGTTGGAAGAAATGTCTCAAAGTTGAGGAAAGAAAGATTTCTTGGTTTTTTTTGTTTATTTGGGTTTGTTGGTTTTTTTTAAGGTATCTGAGGGCCCTGCTGGCAGCACCGGCTGTGCCAGATCTCCATCGTTTGTTCAGACTGGATTCTGGCTATGACTTTTGGAAGTAATGGAATTACTGAGAACTGTTGGTTTTGAGTGTCTGCAAAAGAACATCTGGCAAGAGCTTTACTACATTCTAGCTAGCTTATGGAGGGGGAAGGACTAGTTAGTACAAAATGCATACTAGAAAAAGTAATCCTTGATACTTCAGGCTAATGCTAACTTTCATCAGCTCAAATTCTCAACTGTATAAATGCAGGTAGAGATGCTTCATGAAAGTTTTTAATAGTTTACTTTAAACCTCTTTTTTTCCCCTCCATGCCTAAAATAATAGAAGAAAACACGTTTTGCTCTAGGCAGCTTTTTTACTGAGGGAATAGGTGCTATCTTTCCCTTGGACAGACCAGCAGGGCACTTCATTGTGCTGCAGGACAAATGGTGAAGCCCTAACCTTGTAAAAGCTTCTTTCTTGGGTGAAAATGAAGTAGTATGGAGGGTTTCTACTTGATTTTTGGCAAAAAAGGAGAGAGATAAGTGAGCCAGGTTCTAATAATTACCTAAGTCAACATTTGCTATATTTATTCTATTGTTTTTTCACATGTAATGTGGAGCTAGCCTACCACATCTCTGGTTTGGATGAACAGATGTGCAGTGCTTGTTTATCCATTAAGCATTCTTCCCTGTTTAAATACTGAACAGATAAACTTTCTTTTTAGAGTTAAAAGATGATGTTTAATGCTGACATGTTCATATAATAGTCACTTTTCCCCAGCTGAATTGAAAGAGCCAGAATTCTCTTGTGAAGAGCTTATGTTCACACAACTTCTGCTTTGTTCAGTATTGAGAGTCCAATCCTGTGGGTGAGTCTGTTAGATGTGCTCTTTAGAACAAGTAATCGTAAGAAATCTTCTCTTTAAAGATATGCCTGTCTAGAGGTAAACCTGAAAACATTTCAAACGTCTTTTATTCTGCATGCTTTGTTTTATTAAAAAAAAGTAAGATGTTAGTGTGTTGTTTTAATGTGAGATGCCATGCTGCTGTTAGTAGATAAACTTAGATTTCAGTAGTGTAAGGCAGCCAAAAATCTGATACAGAGATACTATATACTGTAGCAAATCATGGGTTTTCTTCCACATGCTTTTAGCAAACACCTTTGGTCTGGATATTCTGAAGATCAGACTCAGACTTCTATTATCTTGACTGCATATCTGTAAATATCTTTGTTTCCAGTCATAGCAGCGTAAATGTGGAATCGTATTGACATTTCCTTGGCTATACTGTATACTATACTTGCCATTTTACTTAAAGCTCAAAATCTTCTCTCACTAAGATGCAAGGTTTTTGTCTGATACTTTATTTCTCTTCTGGTTCACCTACCTGAACTCGGAAATTCAAAATATATGATGTTTCTTACAAATCTATTTTTTCAGCTCTTTTTTTCTCTCTGCTCTTAAACTGCTTGATATGTCAGAGGGTCTCTTTTTCCTTAAAAGGTTTGAGTATTAATTAATGCATTAATGATCTTCTAAATATCAGCAAAGTACTTTTAATTTGTTGCAATTGGATAATTTTAATTGTACGTGTGTAAAGATGCATGACAACCATCAAAACCATGAAAGGATACTGACCCTCAGGTTGATCTTGGAGTTTGTTTTCAAGAGAGTCAAAGTTTGCTGGACACCTTGTGATACAGTAAATGACCGAAAGCAGTTTTTCTTAACTTTTTTAGACACATTAGAACAGCTGTCACACTTGCAGTGTTTTCTTTGTTCATGAGAGTTAGTGCCTCAGTTACACACAGTGTAGCTCAGATTCTGTTGTGTTCTGGTGCCTGAATTGGCAGTTTCCTGTACTGCTGTAATACAGTTGGTAACAGTAGCTGTTGACTGTGAGGCTATATTTGAATATTTTTGGCCTGGTGTGTGCAGTCTTGTGACAGTGGCCTTGATTTGATGTATATATAAATATAAATATATATATATATGTATTTAAGTGTGTGGTTATATAAAGCTGTTAAGTCATAACTGAAGTAACCACAGGAAAATACGCCAGTAGAATGGATTATTATGATAGCTACTATCGTACAGCTGAGACTTGCTTGTTAGAGCTGTTCAATCTGATACTTCATGGCTCAATATAGAGAGGAGAATAAGCAGCATGATGCAATTTAATAGCAGTTTAACTGTCTGTGTGTTTGCATGTGAATAAAAGCTCTGCGTTGTATCCCTGCTAAGGGCTTGATCTCTAAGATCTCTAAGCTGGTTTGCTTTATTCGTGTTTGTAATCAGGGAGGCTTCAAAATATACTCTGTGTGTGCACACATGTAAATATTATTTATACACAGGATATAATCCATGAAGATTAGCATTTTAATTTTTCTTTTAGAATTTTAACCTTAAATTGGATGGAAGAATAATATTAAAGCTTGTATTAATACAGGGAAATTTCTTTTCAGGGGCAAAGAATAGCTTTACTGTGTAGTGCTTTGAGCACCCCTGTGGATTTGTAAGGAAATTTGCTGCCCCCCCCCCTTTTTTTTTAAAACTAGTTTAAATGCTAATTTTTATAGTTTTCATCATTAGCTTATGCTTGAACTGTCTGAATAAACATACACAAATAACAAATGTGTTGCATACAGCATATTACATATGGTTTTGTAAATATGCTCTCCTCTTTGAACTGTACCTAATGTACTTTTTCTGGGTACAAGATGGGTGTAGCAATGTGCAGGTTTCTAGTTTAGTACAATTTGGGTGGGAAATGCCAGTTCCAATTTTATTCTGAGCAGGTTGTATTGTATTTAAAGTGTCCAGGCCATGCCAGATCACTTGCTGTGTTTGGTGACGTGATTTAGAGTCGAGGAAAGACAAGTAGGTAACTTCTGACGTTTCTGTAAAAGCGCTGCTATTACAGGAATTAATAACCTACCGTTGTTGTTCTTAGAGAATACATGGGCCTTATTACAAGAAATGAATAGAATTGTTTGTGAAATTAAGTTAAAAGTAGTAATTGCCTTTTTTTTTTCTTTTTTTTAACATCAAATTGTATTTAGGTAATGAGTGGAAACAAATCTAAAACACACTTGCTAGTTACACAGGAACTGTATTACCTGTATGGACTTTTGATGTTGATAGACACTGTTAAATTAAAGCTTTTTATCAATTTTCCTGAACCAGCATTTTTTTCCTTTTTTTTCTGACTTTATACAATGTAAGTATTTTGTTGTATTAGAAAAAGTTCAAGTATACACCCTGAAGTTGTATTCTGACCTGAGAAAATACTGTTCTTGCAAATCATTTTCTGTATGAAAGTATAGGTTTTGAACAGCTTTCCATAAAGAGGGAGTTCAATTTGATGATGCATTTTAGGTTACAACTAATTTTTAACACCTAATTTTTAACACCTGTCAATGCTAATTTTGGTCTAAGTTTTGGTTATTGCCTGGGCAAGTTGTGTACTTGTACATTCTCCCATTTGAATAATTTTGTTCTACTGAAGTTTTAATTGTGATTGCCTATTCTGGGGATATACATTAACTTTGTGTAGCATATCTTATTACCTATTCCTAAAGTAATTTCCACAATAACTGGCATAGGGGGTGTTTGTTCTTTGCTATGTCAGATAATTGTGCTCTGGGATTCTCCAGGATAAACAGTGTTTCCAAAATGCAGATTAATTAATTTACTACTATTAATAATCACTGTTGATATTTCAAACAGATATTACAAACTGATCTTTGCAAAGAAAAATATTTAAATGGCAGTTAGTATTTTATGGGTAATAACCAAGATAACCAATGCCTCCGCAGGGTGGCTTCAATCCCTGCAGCGCTTCGTTGCACTCTTAAATGTCTGCCATTAGAGGTTGGTAGTTAACAACCTCAACTCTTATGGTTATAAACCTGACTGGGCAGGTGGGGAAGGATATTGAAACTAACAGTTAAGCCCAGGAGAAATCTCACTTTTAGACCACACAACGGATTAAGCGTTCAGCCTGCGCCTCCCTGGTTCAGTACAGGGAGGAGAGTGAGCAGCATCATGCAATTTAATAAAATTATCTCACGAAGTTTCCTGAAGGAATTGTGGAGTCCAGAGTTTGTACCAGACAACTCTGACTCAGGGTAGTGTTTCTGTGACATATCCATAGCACTTCCATTAATCTTCTCTGGAGCAAAAGGTACAAAAAGGGATACTGCTCGGCTACTGGTGCCTCTAATAAGCAATTCTGTTACTGGGGAGGAACTTCCCTTTTTGATCCGGAGGGATGGGGGGGGAACTTCGTATCCATATGCTGTAAGGCAATCGGTACATTCTCCGAGAAACAGTATGGATTGAGATTTGAAGTTTCTCCCTGTGCGCTTCCCCGCCCCCCCCCTGCTTGAAGTACTTCCCCTTGCCTTTCCTTTGGGGGCAGGGGGTGGGTGGAGAGAAAGCCCTCTATTTGTATAGTTTGAAATGAAAGTGTTTTGTCTTTTACCTAATTATAATGTTGCATCTGAATTTATCCCAATGGCACCTCAGTGGTTAGACTGTTGATAGGTTGCCTGTATTTCATTTCTCTTCTCAATTTGATTAATACCTTAGCTTTCTATATTTTAAGCCCACCACATCTATTTGATATATATTGTCAAAGCTGCTTTTGATTTTGAGTGTTCCCCTCCCACCCCCAGTAATAAATGTGTATCTTGTCTTTACTGTTTATCTGACTTGTAAATTTCAGGTAGTTTGTTAGAATATAAATTATTTTATTATGTTATTAAAAATATTAAGTCTACTATAAAATGAGAAATATTTTCTATTTGGAATCAACAAGAAGAGACTGAGAACTAGTAGTCTTAACCTACTGAAATTTAAAATTTTTAATTGAGATAGCGTTTCTCCATCAAATAATATTTCTCTTTGCATCCCCTTACTAGAAAGTCTAGACCTAAAATATAATTTCAGGTAATAATTTGTATCGTACTTCACAATAGACTGTTGCAATATAGGGTCTAATGGTAGATTGATTTGTTTGGGGGTCTAACATGCAAAATACAATCAACGCTGTTACAGTTTGTGCTCTAGGTTTTTTTGCAATTGATTTCAGTTGTTGAATCTTATCTGAAGGAATATCATTACTCTGAAACAAAATTGGATAAAGAAGCTATAAAAGATAGAAACTCATACCTTGAGTACCTAGTATAACAAACTACAATGTGATTTTTTTGGTCAAATCGTTTATTTGATCAACATCATAGCAGATGGTAACCCTATGAAGTATATTATCTTGTTTACACAAACATTAGAGCCTGTGTCTCTTGAAATAAGTTTTAAATATGGTCTTCTCTGTCTTACACCAGCAAGAACAACGTTCATTTCAGTTTGATTGTAAGATCCATTTTTTTTTATTAGGTGAATGTTTGAACCTGTTTTTTCAGAATGAATACATATGTTGAAGTAATGATGCAACAGGTTTCTTCAGCTTTTCTTCTAGAAGGGCTTGAAATGCTCACAGTGCCATCTTAAAAGTGATGTTAAGCAAAGCCATTTTAGAATTCAGTGCATAAAGCCAGAAAGCATCCTCATGGCTGCTTGGCCCGATCTTCCAGAGGTGAGTGAGGAACACTCAGCCTTTCCTGTGGCCTGGCCGGGGTCCTGGATTTGGGCTGTGCCCTGTCTGTGCAGCTGACCAACAGCAGGGGTGATGTCCTGCCAGTCCTCCCTGGGACAGCTGTAGTGAGTGCAGTGGAGGTGCTGTGTGAGCCAGACCAGCCACAGACTACCAGCTGAATCCGCTCAAACAAAGGTCAAACTTACTGAATTACTCCCTAAACTACAGCGTATCTGCTATAGAAGTAGCCAATTTTGATTGAGAACTACGAAATCAACTCATGAGTCATTTCAATTACTTTCCATCCTCAGTGCACACTAAATAAGGAAGTGAGGGTAGAACCTCGTTATGCTTCTGTCTGCCTGACTGCATTTATCTGTGTTACTAGACCTTTATAACATGCAGTTGTTGAATTCCCCCTTTTTTGTGTTGCCTAAACAGATTGAGATACTGCAGCCCTTCCCTGTGCAGCATGTTTTTCAGTGCTCTAACTGTCACAGCTTTCCCATGCCCTTTAACATCCGTGATGAATTAGTGGATACTGGAATTGGACACTGCATTTCCTTGTGGAAGGGGTTATATGAAGGTGGTGATCACCCTAGTTCCTCCATTCTGTTTTGTGTTTCCCAGAAAAACACTTGAACACTTTTGTTGATGCTTTTGATGACACTTTTGCTTTGAGACTTTATTGAATTTATTACCATAGATGACTCCTGTGTTCATTCTTACTGTGTGATCCCCACTTCAGGCTCTCCTCCCATCTGGAAGTTGTATCTTATGCTCCTGGCTCATTCAAATAGAGCTACCTTTGGCTGTATTAAAGTATGTGGTGTGTGTTTGTGCCCAGCCTGCTAGAGTTTGTTTGGGTCTTTGCTTCTTGGAGCTTTTCGTTGTTTTTCATCTGTCATGGGTGGAAAAAACATTAGTGTACAAACCAGAACAGATTCCTTGAGCACCATAGTAGGCACATATCTGATTTCCTGGTTGAGCGTTGTTGGCTAGCTGGTTTGGTGTGTGCTATGTTGATCTGAGGGTCCAAGGGCAGCAGGGGTGTTGTTCCAAGTCAAATCCAGATGTCAAACAGCAGCAGTAAGTCAGAGTGCCGGTGTTCTGTATGTAGTGTATGAAATTCTTCCTTGTAGCCTTCAAGGAGCTTCTAAAGTGTAAATGCATGTCTCGTGCAAATTCTGATTAAAGGGTAGGTCCATATGCAAACCTGTTTTGGGCTTGTAAGAAAAGAAAAAATGCTGCCTGAAAAGGAGGAAAAAGACACCTGGCAGAAAAAAGGAAGCATGTCGATACTCCTGACTACTCTAGCTAACCAAATTGACCTTTTTTAGAAGAAAGAATTCTGGGAACTATTTAGAAATTAGTTTTCCTCCCCATCTTACTGTTACATTTTTAGAGCAGTTTCTTTAAAAAATTTATTTGAATAAATCAAATGGTAGAATTAAAATAATGACAATTTTTAGTTATACATGTGCTGATTTAACAGAACCTTACCATAAGTCCTTATGTGCCACTGACTCAAATTTTTAAATGAGTAACATGTTTTACTGATCAGGGGTCATGCATCTAAACACTATGCATAACCGTTATCTACTGACATATTTCCTAAATGGGTTGATATAATGTACTGCGTCTTAGACTTTCCCAAAGACTGTCTTGCAGTAAGGTGTTTTTCTTTTCTTTTTTTCCTCCTCCTGCTACATGTCTCTTTTGAAACGAAAGCAATGGAAGACTTGTTATGATAATCACTGGATTACTAGGACTGTTGTTTCTGGCAGAAAAGAGTCAATTGTGCCAAAAGATTACTTTTGCCTTTGTCAGTGCCAGCCACGACTTTTTACTCAGCTCCTGGACCAGTTACAATGAAACAACAACAATGCTGTCAGCTGCAAAATGCAGCAAACTTCCATAAACTGCTGGCTCAATATAGTGGTGGTTTTGCATTTTCAAAGAGCATTCTCCAGCCTTGGGGATCTTTCCTGCAGTACACAAAAGGTTGTCTATAGGTTTTATCTAGGTGGTTGTACTGTACTTTCAGTTTAACATGCCTTCTGCAGACTGTCAAAACAGTGTTTTGTAGCATCATAAAACACATTTCTTAAGGAAGTAATGATTAGAATACTACTACACCATAGGTAGTTATTTACAGTATTTCCTTGGATTTTATTTTGTAGCGTGGCCGGTATGAGATACATATGTGAAAGTTTTACAGTTGCAATATAAAGTTAGGGCTTAGGGGTGATTGTATGGAGTACCTTGCACTGAGCTCTTATTTATAAATTGTGACACTTAGTTCTTATTTATAAATTATGACATTATAAAGCTTCATAAATAGTTATACTATACATCACATAAGAATTTATGCTCTATATCAAAACTCTTTATGAGGGAAGTTTGGGTGACAGGAAACTTATGAGTTGTGTTTTATAGGCCAAAGCGTGTGGAAACCTGCAATTTAGGATGGAAGTGTTTCACCTATTAAAAAAAAAAAATTATCTTGTGATACAGATAACCAGGAACTTAATTACTGTAATAGTAACCTTATCCTATATGAATGAATTTGCTATAGGAATTCAGGTACTTTTGCAATTAGTTGTTTTGGAATGGGGTTTAAAGATGGTTTGGCCAATTAACTTTGAATAGAAAGTAATTGGAGAAAGTGTTGGCAACAGTATTTCTAATCGTTGGCTCGATAATACATGGGATGTATCTTCTGATACTGAGTTTAAAGATCTCCCTATTTTTCCTTCCCCTTTCTCTTTTGAGCTGTAACCTGCATTTGCATAAAAGGAACTGATTCTAAAAGAACCGTTACAGAATTAAAGATTCCTATTTTAGTAGGGCAGACACCATGGGTTTCTCTGGGTTTTTTTTAAGTCATTGAAATATAACCAGTCTGTCTTGTCTTTTTCCCCACTTATGCTAAAATATCTTGCATGTCATGTAAAGACCAAGCAGGGGAAATAATTTCGCACATTTTACAATACTTAAGCAAGACATGAGAGCAAAGAGTAGATAACAAGTATACATTTCACAGTATGTGCTGCAATATTCAGTGCTTAAGATGCAGGATAAATCGGGCTGTGCAAAAAGCCAGGCTAACATAGTTGTGCTTGTTTTGTTACTCATGCTAATTTCTTATGGATTGGGTAGGGCAGACACTGCAGATTGGCAATTCTTTTGACTTTTTACACTCCTGTTTTCAGCAGCTGCAGGTGTCCAAATGAGTAGGTTGCTTTGTAGCCAGCTTCATTAACAAGGAAACTGTTCATCTTTTGTTTTTAGAAATACTGCTTTAGGTATACGGAAGCAGATGAATTTGCTTTAAGTGTATGGAAGCAGATGAATTTGCTTTCAGGTTGCATCAGAGAACATTATGCTTTTACTATCTTTTCTTATAGGTCTGTATTTTTCTTTTTATTGCTAGGTATGGATGAGCGAACAGGTGCCACATCCTGGGGAACAAGCGGTCAGCCAAGTCCTTCATATGAATCTTCAAGGGTAAGGTTCCCATATAATAATTCATAGTGAAAGTTTATGGAAAAGTACAATGAAAATCAGCAGATGATTTGGCAATGTTTTTGAAGGGTAAGCTCCTTTAAATATACAGATTAGCATCTTTTATAGACTTTAATGACTTTGATAAGCTGCAATAGTGATGCAGATTTCTAAGGCTAAAAAATATATAGGTTAAGAATTTATGAAAATAAACCATACATAACTGTATACTTGAATGATGACCATGCATTTTATTTACCTTATGGTCAGAAAATGAAAACAGAAGTCATGTTACTTATCCAGGAGCAGATTTATTGGCAAAGTGTAGGGAACGCTTGCCTCTCCATTAACGTTAGCCAGCTATAGTATGTGCTGTGTCATGATGTTGGACAGAGGCTTCTCTTTTTAAATACTTTCTTCCTGTTCCCATTGCAGCTTCATCCATCCAGCTTATTGAGCTAAAGGTTTTTGATAGTATCTAAATCCTAAAATAACATTGCCTTTTTAAAACCCACCTCAGTGGTCAAAAGCAAGCTTTCCCCTTAGGAAATCACATTCCCTTTCATCTACTCAATTTTCTTTTTATGAATACCTACTCCCTAAAAAGTCAATGAGCTAAGTACCTAATGAGTTAATTACTAGAAATACACAGCATAACTGATGGGCCTAGTCTAAATAATTTGTTCTGATTTCAGTACCCTTAAGCCAGAGAACTGTGTTAGGTCATGTACCTTTGCAGCTTTCTCTTGCTATGGAATGAAGTGAGTAGGATGCAAGGTCTTGTCCAGCTCACTGGATATTGTTAAAGCCTCTGTCTGACTTTGGAAAAGAGCATTAGAAAGATTTATTATGAAGTCCTAATTTTTCCATTGATCTTTGGTAAATAAATTATAATAAAAAGATAGAAGAACTTTATGGGTTGCAGAAGTACGTCTATGCAACACAGAAGTTAGGCATTGTTTTAAAATATCCTGCATAATTTAAGGCATGAAGCCCAGCCTTTAGATGCGTTTTCTACATTTGAAATGGAATCTTACTATGCAGCTTTAAGTAACTTGTATATTGTGTTTGGTGTTTTGAGACACATTTATGATGTTGCTGATCAATTTTTATCAATCATGACTTAACCTGACCTAAGTGGAATCTGAGCTTGTGATTGGTTGGCTGGGTGGCTATATTAATCACATTTTTTTTTTTTTTATGTTAGAGGATCAGCTGGCTAACATTCCAATAATGTAAAGTCAGGGTGCCTGGTGGTTGGTCTTTGTTGTTGTTGTTGTTGTTTGGGTTTTTTGTGGGTTTGGGGTTTTTTTTTGTTTGCTTTTTTACTATAACTGAAGATCATGACTAGGAAATTCAAACACTAGTCAAGAATCAAACCCTCCATAAATTATACTATAATACCCCAAAGTTGGTAATAAAGGCAGATGTCAGTGTTCTAACAGAGGTATACCAGAAGTTAGAGTTGTAGGAAGAGGTTGGTGCTATTTGGGTGTATCGTTAAGAAAAGCAAATGTAAATGTAGGTTTGTCTTGAGCCCTGTGGAAGGCTTCAGGAAAAAGAGAGATGTTAAATTCTTTTACATGTCAGGTGTCCCTCTCCCCCCACCAGCAACTGTAACTTGGACTTAAAATAGTTTATATTGGGGGGCGGGGGGGGGGGGGGGGCGGGAAAGAGTGAGACAGACAAAAAAAAAGAAATTTATCCTCCCAGCAAACAGTTCTTGCTGAATCATAATTTGTTAGGACAGTTTCAGCTAAAGCCAGTTGGACTCTAGCCAAACTGAATATATTGTTAAGAGTTGGTGGCATCTATCCCCAGAATGTTATTGAAGTATTTCTTCCTCTGCTGGCTAAGTGCAGAGGATTTTTCTTTTGCATGCTAGTAATTTGAGATGATACTGAGAGTTCATTCTGAAGCACCAATTATTTACAGTTTGTGATTTGTTTGTTTGTTTTGTTTTGTTGGGGTTTTTTTAAAAGAAAATATGTTCATTTTTGTTTAAACTGGAGCATACTGTTTTAATAGGTCTTTCCTAATTCAAGCTAAATATGTTATAAAGTATGTTTATTTTAGAGAATTTGCAGTTAATGCTGTCTGATTTTTTTCGGAAAGTTAGAGACTTAAAATACTGATACGTAGATTTATTTCCCTACTTGTATTTGTGGCTGAACTTAATGATTTTTATAATGTGGCTTTGTGTGCATCATTATAAAATTTAGAACAGGAGAGGACCAAATACTTGCATACAAACTTGCTTGAATTATAAACTGAAAATGAAATAAGCGGGTTCACTTCTCTCTGTCTCCCAAAACAACCTTTTGTATGTTTTGCTTTCCCTTTTTAAAAAAAATTCATTTGTTCCTGTAGTGTTGAGGTGGTAAAGTTTTCTTCATTTTTATAGGGGATTTTTTTGTCTAAAGGCAGCAGAAATCATGGCGGTGGGGGGAACCCTAATAGTCCTGAATTCTAGTGAAAGATTATTGTAAGTTGAATATTTTTGCAAATGTCTTCCTACACTAATTTTATTTTTGGAAAACTTGCTAAATGATATAAATTTAAGAGCAAGTCTCATGTTAGCACAGAACGTGACATTAGACTGTCCATAAAATTTCTCTATGGGGTCAGCTTAGCTGTGAGCTGTTGACTCCACAGTCCTGAAGCATCGGCACGGCAGCAGTTTCTGGCAGCATCACTGACCAGGTAGTGGATGCTGGTAGGTTTAGATTTTCCTGAGAGCCCGGTGTGGTTGGGTTGTCTTAGGAGGCATCAGCCTCTGGTGCTTGGCTTTGGAAGATTACAAAACATGTGCATCTCCTTGGTTTTGTGTAGTAAATCATTTTCATACACTGAGGAATAAGGAAGGCCTGTCCCACAGAGTCAGGATGGATATTATGCAGAATTGATGTGAAGTGGCTGTCGAAAGGAATTCAGAGGGTTTGGCTGATGAATACAGATCTTTGGCCAGGCCTTCAATACACCTAAAAATTTGGTAGTGGGAGGGGAAGAAAACCAACTTTCTGTAGAGGCCCTGCAGGAAGCAATAAAGAATGGTTGTCTGGGATGTCATTTAAATGACAACAGTTTTCTTTTAAAGAAAACTGAATTCCTTTTACAGGAAAACTCCATTCCTGTGTTTTCCCAAAAAAAGTGATGAACACTAGAAATATATACTGTCTGTGTATAGAATTGGTAATGCTTAAGATGCACAAATTAATTCATCTCATGGCCATGTTCTTCTGCAAAAAAGTAGAACAAAGGAAGTTCTTCTGCATCAAAATCACTGAAAAAGCTTTGTTTACCAGTCTAAAGTTTGCACGCATAAATTTTTGTAAGATGTATGGTCTTTATTTTTTGGTTTTCTTTCAACAAATGAGACACATTACACTACTGGTTCAGAATTTTGAATAAAGGGAATTTCTGACTACTACTCCATATGCTGCCATATCAGATGGCTCCGAGGAAGAGGTAAAATGAGTGTGTGGGTCTGATTTGTGAGAATATAGATCAGAGTTTCTCAGGAGGCAGGGCAAATGATACGCTTAGCCTTTTACATTCCTAGGTTATTCCCTGTGGTGATTAACATACAGAGTTTAAATAAGTTATAATTGTCTTACATGTTCAACTTGTAACTTTAAAATCCAGTGCTTTTCCTCATAATTTCAATATAGAATGTTATTCTTGTCCTAATTGCTCTACTTGCCTGTTTACAGGAAAACGGCAGTCTTCATGGAAAAAGCTCAGACCTCTCCACAGACATAGAAAAGTTGAAGCCTCAAGAGGTACCATTTATTCTTTTTATCTTGTGTGTGATTTTCTTTCTTTTTTTAAAAATCTGCGTGCAGCCTACTACTGGAGTTTTCCTTTAAAGTTCACAATACAGTGACCAAATTATTTAAGAATTTAAACTGTTGGCCCAGTGTTGGCTGGAATTTCCAAAGGCACAAAGATAAGCAAATTTCAATTAAATAGAAATGGAATTTGGTGATAGTTAAGTATATACCTGTTAAAGGCTAATTAAATAATATGGTGGAAGACTGGCTAAAGCAGATCTTCCTTTCCCGTCCTTTCCCAACTCCTGACAAAGGTCTGTTCACGTTAGTATAGATGGTCTGATTGTGTCAGCAACGATGCTTAAGGAAAGAGCGTAAGTATAGGGCAAATATATTGCCACCTTTACTGTCATACTCTCCCAACAAAGCCCAGCACTCAGGGGCTTAGGAGATTTCCTGGATAGAGCTGACCTTTTGGACATTGCTCTTACAGCTGTTGGTGGACTTGTTTTCTGTGAGTTGTGAATTTTTCTGACTTAGATTACAGTTTTGGCAATAATTACAACTGTTTTGTGGCAAAAATATTGATGTTTTTATCTTAAGTGTGCTGACCAGTGATTTAACTGATTTTCACCATGTTCCTGTGTTCTGAATAGTAATGATTGGTTGTTACTGATGTATTTCATAATTTTTATTCTCCCCCCCCCCCCCCAGTCTTTATTTTATATGCCACTCATATGTCTCTCCTCAACTAAATTGAAGAATCCTAATCTATTGGTCTCTGCTTGTACAGTAACTTCTCCTAACCTGTGGTTAGTTCTTGGTGCCATTCTCTGAATCTTTCTGCTTCTTCTGCATAACTTAAGAGTTAAGGTGATTATGGTTGCATGCACTAGTCAAGATGAGGGTATACCATCAATTTCTGCATGACATAATGATACTTTCATTCTCTGTTCCTTTCTTACTCACAAGTCTTGCATATTTTGACTGTCACTGAGCTCTGAAGTGATACTGTTTAAAAAACTGTGTAGAAAAAGAATAAGATTTTTTTTGTACAGTAGTTACCACATTATGATGTTGAGTTATTTTTTAACATGTTTCTTCTGTATTTATTTACACCAAATTTTATCTGCTGTTTTATTGCCAATTTCATGGAGAATTTGCTTTGCAACTCGGGACTAACATTTAGTTAGGATTATTTTTAAATGTATTTTGTTATCAGCAATTTTACTATGTCTTTGTTCACCCACTCCTTTTGATTTATTCATGGAATTGTTGAAGAACGTTGGTCTAAGTACAGTTTTTTGGGGAAGTGGGGAAAACGCACTGGTAACTTCTTTTCACTGTGAAAACTGGACGTATATTCCTGTGCTTGGGGTGTTTGTTTATGTATTTTAATCTTTTGATCAATAGTTTAATTCACAAAAGGTCCTTCTCTAATATCCCATAGCAGTTTAATTTATTTTAAGAATCTCTCATAATACCTTATTAAAATATAAAATATTCTTATTTCAATAGTGTTTTGAACTAATGTTGAAGGCTGAGAATCACTGTAGGCTTGAGAACCTTATATGAGCCTTGTTTTTTCATTACCTAATAATGTTAGAGTGTTCTAACACTGAAAGAGCAGTGCGTATTTGTATTACAATTGGCTGTGACAATCTTAAATTTGTGAAAATGTACAGATCGAGACATTAGTGACTTCTGTGTGCAAAATCTCTTTTGCATAGGCGAAATGTTTTATTAGAAAAATGAATAATTTGAAAATACATATATTGTGGGGGAAAAAAGAAAAAAGTAGGAAAGCTTTATTTTTTAAGAGGAATAATTTAGGTATGGTAATTAGCAAGTCAGTGGAAGTCTACGAAGTGCTGATGGTCTCGCTTATTCTTGAGTGATTATACTGAAGTCCATATACAACACTGTCAAAATTTTCCGTCTCTTGTGCTTGTTTTTCTTCCAACTCTCCAATCTTTGACTTCTATATGTGCAACAGTGGTGGTTTTTCAGTGAATATCTTCTGGTTAATGTATACGAGTCCCTCCCTTATCTGAGTGATATAGAGCTAGAGATATTTTTGCATGTGTTCATAATCCCTTGCATTAGAAGGGTGACTGGCTCTTAGTGTATGTTGCAGAGGACTGTAAAGCTGCTTTTTGAAAGCCTTGCTCTACTGAGCAATTCAAAGCAAATTCTGAGGTACTTGAACCAAGTAGCATGTTTGCTGAACAACAACAGCATTTGAAAGTTTTGTCTTCCTATTGTGAAATGATTCTGAACTTTTTAGCTTTACCACTTTATTTGGAAGTTGTAATTTATACTCATAACCTAGAAACAAGTTGTTATAATCACTTTTTTGGGATAAACGTTGTCTTTTAATTAAACATTTTTCTACCATAGTTTTATTGCAGTGTGGCTAATGATTGCTTTTATTTCATGAAGAATAGTGCTCTGTGAGGTTTTCTTTCGTGGTTTTGATTTTGTTGGAACATGTCCTTGCAATAAAAGGAGCAAGTTAGTTCTTCATCTGTTCAGATTGCTGTCTCCAAATCAAGCAAATCCAAAAATATTTTTCATAAGACATTTCCTTACTGGATAGCCTTTTTTATATATGTGCATAATAATTTTAACTGTTAAAAATTTAGCATAAATTAGCTGAGGTATTTTTCTTCCAAAAATGTGAACTGTGGGTGTTTTTAAGTATCTTCCAGCATGTATGTTGCACTAAAAGCTGTGAGTGTACATTTTGACCTGATTTAACATAGAATCTAGCTTCAGTACTGAGTATGTGGTTTATCTTCCTTTTCATTTATGTAACTCTGCTACATAGCTACTTGAAGCCAGAGTTGAACTGATCAAGATACCACTGCTAGATTTTGTAGGATCAGTCAACAGGTTGTCAACAGGTTATGGCCTCTATTGTATGTAAAAGACTCAGACATGAATTGGAACCTGAAATACTATATGCCCAAACTATTCTCCCCTCCACACACCAGTAGTACTTTTAATTTGCAAAGAAGTCAAAAAATAGTAATGAGATAGCAGGTTTTGAAATAGTATTTTATACCTCTTAATCTCAGGTACATAACAAGAAAGGAAGCTGTTAAATAGCAAAACAAGACAAGAGGGACACAGAAATACAGTAAGTGTTATCAAGTCTGTTGTATTTGTGTCCTTTTTGTCCTCTGTTGGGTTTTTTTGCGGGGGAGGGAGGTTGTTTGGTGGTTCTTCCGGTTATTTGCTTTTCCTGATGTATTCTATAAGTAAGCAGATGATTCAGTATGAAATCAAAGCCAAAATTAAATATCCCATATTCACCGCACAGGACGCTTTTGCAAATGCAGCTTACTTTGTAATTTAATTTATGGGCAGCACTTTTCAAAGCAAGTTCTGATATTTAAGTTCTGAATGCTTTAGTTAGGTTTTAAAGTATTGTCCTTAAGCATTTATTGTTAGTAAGTTGGCTGGCTATACTTGTATTATTTTATTTCCTGGTTTGTTTATAGCTTAGATAAGAGCTAGAAAAATCTGGTTTCAGTCATGTGAGCTATATTGGAGAAGTGGTTTTTTTGTTGGTGTTTTTCATTGTTTTTTGCAACTATCTATCATATTGAAATTAGCATTGGAATCTGTTCACAAATTAGTTTTCCATGTGGCCAGGGAATTGTCCCATTACATATCATGTTGATATTTGTCTCACAAGAGTTGAGAGAGGTGTAATTGACCATCAGATGCATAATTCACTAAGTTAACTTCCTGTAAATAGATTTAGAACTGGAGAAAATGGTGATTATTTCAAAATAGATTCCTTGTTCAATGTGTTATGTCCCCCTTCCTCTTCCAAAGCTTTACCAGGTTAAAAATAAATAACCATGTTTTCAGTTCTTATTATATTCCATTCCTGCACAGATAGTTTTCATCTATTTCAACTTGATACATGGAAATAAGCTAATGAGTATTTTTAGAGCTCTGTTACAAAGCATGTAACCTATCGTGACACTTGGAGGGTACTTGTGAAAGCTCTCTTGGCTTCTCCCAGTAATACCTGAAATCTGGGGTAGTGATATCTGCTTGTTTACCCCTGTGTAGCAGGTGACTAAGTAAGGTATAAAGCTACATTTCTGTCTTTAGGATATTGGAGTGGAATGTTAAAACTTGCTGATAGTGAAAGGGAATCAGAAGTAAAACTATAAAGTGTACAGCTCCTTGTTTCTGGTGCAGTTGAGTGATCTCCATCAGCTAACTGCATTTGTTCCTCTGTTTAGCAAGTATTATACAAGTTTCTTGCACAATAAAGTGAGATGGGGTTGAAGTACTGACTGTTCTCGGCAGCCTGGGAGATGGCACGCACAGAGCCTGCAGAGGGGAGAGTTGTTTGTTTCCTGGCACATCAGATGGGTCTTCAGCTTGCTCTCTTAGCTTTTGGGTTGTAGCAGGCAACTGATAGTAATATGGATGAAATGGTCTAAGGAGTGTGAGGAGTCTCCTATCATTGTCTGTCTGCTCAGTTCCGCCCCCCTGCCCCGCAATTTTTCCTTGTTTAGAAAGTTACGGTAATTTTCTGTTTGACCTGTGACAGACTGTCCTGGTTTTGACTGGGATAGAGTTAATTTTCTTTCTAGTAGCTGGTATAGTGTTAGGTTTTGGATTCAGTATGAGAAGAATGTTGATAACACACTGATGTTTTGAGTTGTTGCTAAGTAGTGTTTAAACTAAGTCAAGGATTTTTCAGCTTCTTGGGCCCAGCCAGCGAGAAGGCTGGAGGGGCACGAGAAGTTGGGAGGGGACACAGCCAGGGCAGCTGACCCAAACTGGCCAAAGGGGTATTCCATACCATGTGATGTCATGCCCAGTATATAAACTGGGGGAAGGCTAGCTGAGGGCCACTGCTTGCGAACTAACTGGGCATTGATTGGCAAGTGGTGAGCAATTGCATTGTGCATCACTTGCTTTGTATGCTCTATTATTATTATTATTATTGTTGTTGTTATTATTATTATTGTCATTTGATTATTGTTATTATCATCATTATTATTTTCTTCCTTTCTGTTCTATTACACTGTTCTTATCTCAACCCACAAGTTTTACTTCCCCCCCCCCCGATTATCTCCCCCATACTACTGGGTGGGGGAAGTGAGAGAGCAGCTGCTTGGTGCTTAGTTGCTGGCTGGGGTTAAACCATGACACAGACCTGCGTGTTGTCCTTATGGAGGACAGTGGTAGTGTTACACCAGAGACCAGCACGTTGCTGGATGCATTTATTATTGGTTGTGTTAGAAAAGATTTGGTTACTGAAGAAGCTGCTTTTAATTTTAGTTTTTGATTATAATGCTGGTTGGTTGGATTTTTTGTTGTTGTTGCATAGGAGGTTTATACATTGTTGATTAATTATGTTCAGCTGCAAACTGGCTTACCCCGTAATTCCCCATTCCCTCGCAGAAAAGTCTCTGTGCACATCACTCTGGTCCATAGAATTACAAAATATGGTCAAGTACGGTTTCAGCTGCAACATTCAAGCTAATAGTTTGTTCTTGTAGAGTTGATTGGAAGGTCTGTATTTTCACACTTAAAATTATTCAAATTGTATGAAGTACTTTATTTAAAAGTGATAGACTGAATTCTTAAAATACAGTTGTGTGGATCTCTGATTCTTCAGTACTTTTTGTCAGAAGTGTACTTGGGAATGTATACGTTTTGCTGTCTTGCTGCGTCTTTCCCTGTTCCTCTCAGGTGAATACTTTGTAAAATCATTTTGGTCACTGTTCGGAAACATTGTTCCCAACTAATAGCTTGCTGCAAGACTGTTAGTGATTTAAAATGGCTGTTGTGGCTTAACCCCAGCTGGCAACTAAGCCCCGCACAGCTGTTTGCTCACCCCCCCCCCCCCCCCCCCCCACCCCGGTGGGATGGAGAAGAGAATCAGAAGAGTAAAAGTGAGAAAACTTGTGGGTTGAGATAAAGACAGTTTAATAGGTAAAGCAAAAGCAGCACACGCAAGCAAAGCGAAGCAAGGAGTTCATTCACCCATCGGCAGGCAGGTGTTCAGCCATCTCCAGGAAAGCAGGGCTCTATCATGCATAACAGTTACTTGGGAAGATAAATGCCATCACTCTGAGCGTCCTCCCTTCCTTCTTCTTCCCCCAGCTTTATATGCTGAGCATGATGTCATATGGTCTGGAATATCCCTTTGGTCAGTTGGGGTCAGCTGTCCCGGCTGTGTCCCCTCCCAACTTCTTGTGCACACCCAGCCTCCTCGCTGGTGGGGTGGTGAGAGAAGCAAAAAAGGCCTTGACTCTGTGAAAGCACTGCTCAGCAATAACTAAAACATCCCTGTATCATCAACACATTTTCAGCACAAATCCAAAACATAGCCCCACACTAGCTACTCTGAAGAAAATTAACTCTATCCCAGCCAAAACCAGCCCATGGAGTTGTACCATGACCTGTGACAATGTGATGTTTCTTGGCGTTCAGTTAAGAGAAATTAATACAGTGCAGATGATCCTCAAGGCAAAAAGGAAGAGTACTCTTCCCTGGATTTATTTTTAGCTTACCTTCATTTTTGCATTTTCTTCCTGATCTTTGTGTTCAGTAGACCCAGCCAGGTTTTGGGTCTGTAGTCTTTCCTCTAGGAGCCATTGACAAATACAGATTCCATGACTGAAAATACTCTTTCCAAAACAAAATGGTTGTTTATTTCTGGAAACACGTGTGATCATATAATCCATAATCTTTAAATTAGCTAGGACATCTTGGTATGGCTATTGCCCAGAGCTTCTTGTCTAATCTTAAGTCAGTGACTCACCACAATGTTTCTGGCTGTAGTCAGTTTCTCTGGGTCTGTCCCTCTGCCTCTTGCTGTCTCTGTATCTTGCTTTCTCTCCCAACTTCCCCCCCCTTGTGATTTTTCCTTCTTTTTATCTTTAGAACTCTCAGATTAGTTTGGAGAGGCAGATAATCCAAAATAAAATGGATTTCAGTGGTAGATTCACTGTCGTTCATTTACACGTTAGTCATTTACATAACTTGTTGTCTGATTCATATAATCATAGCCAAATTTAGCTTGGAAGGGACCTCAGTATTCCTGAGTTTTAAACAATTAATATTTGTTAAGGTCAGCCAAGCTATAACACTCAAGGAATCAGAAGCAGCATTCATTAAATTTAATCTTTTCGTCTGTAGCCATGTCAAATTGTGAAGTCAACCATTCATTTTAGTGGAATTTTAATGTCTTAAATTTAAAGGCGATAATCGAGCTATATTGTAAGTTGCTAAAATGCAAATACCTATTTACTGATCTGGCAGCTTGGTTATGAGCCACAGCTGGGTCTGATTTGGGTCTATTTCCAGGGTCTTGTGTAGGAGAGGGCTTTGGGCATAAGGGAAGAGAAACAGAGAAAAGAAGCCTGTTTTATCTGGTTTAGTGGACTTGAGCAAGTAAAATGCTGTGTGGTAGTTACCCATACAGGAAGAAGTTATTTTATGAAGTCAATAAATGCATGGGAAAATTGTGTGCCATGTAGTTTTAGTGACTTCATTTTCCAAATTCTACTCTGAAGTGGAAATAGGATGTTGTGCTTACTTAAAAACAAAACCAAAACACCCACAACTTGAGTTAGGGTCAGGAGTACAGTTTTGTACTTATGTTTATGCATGGACAAATCCTGGTGTGATTTCAGAAAGTAATTACTAAAGGATGATAGTTTATGTTTTTGAAGTGGAAGCAAAAGGGAGAGGATGAATCTTACAGAACCCCTGGAACCAGTCCAATGAAAAGGGGTAGGAACAGTGAGCCAGGGAGGCTTTTTGGCTTGTTCTTAGGTGAGCTCTGTGATTGACTTAAACCGAAATGTCAGAACTTTAATGGTCACTGAAAGACATGGCGTTTTAGGAGGTTAATTACCATTTTATTTTGTAAAATGGGGCATAGAGTCATTGTGTCAGGCCTTTCCTTATGGTTTGGTAGGGTAAACATGCCTAGTAAGGAGTGTGTTTTCTCTGTTTTTTTTTTTTTCCATTTCCTCTTCTGGGTCTTCTAGAATAATACAGGTGTTCTGTATACAACTATTTATGATTTTGTCCATAGTGTCAGATGTTTAATTCATTCGGCTGTGTTAGCATACCTGTGCATGGAAAATCCTGATACAGATAAAGCCTAAATCACTAGGACACTTGGGGCACCTTACCCAGAAAAGGTGAGAATGAAAACTGTTGTAATTGTTGATTTTTTTTTTTGTTTTGTTTTTAATTGATGGACTGACTTTATTGGAATGATTAGAGAACATCAGTCTAATCCAATGAAATACCTGAGAAATGAATAAAATGTTAGAGCATTCAGTGTTGAGAGTGCCTTTGCTACTCAGTTAAATTGCAGTGCTAATTAGTAGTAGTCTTTCAGCTGCATTTCATGGTAGGCATTATTAGTAGACAATACTTGTTGCTTTTATTTGTAGACCTATCTGACTGTCTTTCTGATCACAAACATGCAGTGAGACTGAAATCCAGGGAGGGGCTTGTTGCAAAATGAACGGTGACAACATTACAAAATGCTGTAAAGGAGCAATTAGCCCCCATTAGACTTTATCGGAGCTATAACAATACAGAAAGAAAAGTTTTGTCTTCCTTTGGGAAGGTTAAAGCTTGCTTTTGTAGTAGCTATGTAAGAGGTTGGAACAAACAAGATGGTTTTGAGCTTACAGCTATGGCATCTAATCATATTCAAAACCAGTTTTTTCTGTAAACAGAAAAATGCCCTGAGCTATCTGCAGTCCATTCAGAATAGGGTGCTCAGAACAGAAAATAAATTTGGTCAGTAACTCCTGTTTTGCAGACTTTTTGCCAGTTATTTGCTAAATACTCAAACTCTGCACTCTGCATGCTAATCCGTTGGTACGTTTGCTGGGAAGCAAAGTTGGCAGAAATGGGGATGTGTACTCAGCATGGAGTGTCTCCTTCCAGCCTTTTGATGTCAAACTTGCCTCGCAGGTAACAGTAGGTAGCAATCCTCCAAAGGGCTTTGGAAGCCCACCTGTGGTCCAAAGAGTGACATCACCAGCCTGTTCCATTAGAGTCAGGTCAGAGTACATATCCTCGAATAGTTCTTCCCAAAAGGGAGAATAGTTTTTGGCATAAGTAATTAACTCCTGTTTCTGCTTGGAGCCTGTATCAATCTAGCTATGATCAAGTGAATCCCCTTTCAGAGAGTAGTCTTCAAAATTGTCATGAACTGAAATTTCCTTCTGTTCTTAGAAGGAATGAAATTTGGCTGTATGTATTGTTGAGTCGTCTTTAAAACTTTTGAAAAGGGGCTCTGATAGAAATTTGTATAATTCTGCCCCCCCCCCCCCCCCACTTTTGCCTTTGCCTTTGCCTTAAGGGATGAGTTCAGATGCCAGCTGATGGTGTTTTCTCTTTGTTGCTCAGTCACACAGGTGGGATGTGCCTTTTAATAAACCACTGTACCTTATTGGTGTTGGCAGACAGTCTTTTTAAGGCTCTCAACTGCATTCTTCTTTAAGTGGTAAACGTATGTTGTCAGTTTGTGCTATCATATTTGTTAAATACCTTTTTTAAGCCTTGATTGTATGACTAGAAGCTTCCAGTAGCTTTTCAGAAGCTACTGGAAGCTTCTAAGGTTCTCATCTATGATTGATTACAGCTCTTCCCAGTAGAACTTTATGCTGTTTATTATGTAAGTTAACAATACAGATGTAAAAGCAAGGAATAGTATCAGGAATGCAATTTTATTTGAAGTACAGCTTAAATGTGAAGAATGCTCTGAAATAACTGTGTAATTTAAATCATCATCCTTAGAGCTCTTCTGATTTTGCTTAATTTGCTTTTGTGAAGTGCAAAAGAAGTTTGTTAAATCAAAACTGCATGTGTTTGTGGTTATTTTGTATTCATTTAGTGTGGGTGAGTTATATGTGGGAATCAGCGTGGGGTTTCTAATCCCAAACAAAACTCTGCTGCTTGAACTGATAATCCATAACTCATTACTAAGACTGAATAACTGGTGTCAAGGATGGTGGCCATGTTAAGACCTCTTTATGTAGGTCCACTGTAGATGAAGGCTGAGAGAGGTTACACTTTGCACAAGCGTAAATTCTGTAATGCATGACAAAGAATGAAATGCCTGACAATTAATTTTAATTAGGAATTGAATTCAAGTACAGAAAAAATAATTCTATTTAAAGTGCTTGTATATGCCTTAATACATTTTTCCCCCGGTATAGTAAATGTTCTGTTTTCTATGGCTTTAGTATTGTGAAGGACTTCTTGGAGCATTTTTCAGGTAGATAAAGTAGTTGATTTGTCTAGTGGTGTAGAAATACAACTTTGATGCTGAGGTAATTGGATGCAAGTACATTCTAGGAAACTGAGAGGGTATATGAAAAGAACATGATGCAAAGGATTATTTGAAGGAATTCTGATGGTAGAAGGGAGAACATTCCTTTCTGTGTAGACTACCTACCCAGTTCTCCAATTTCTCTATTTTGGGGGGGAATGTGCAATATTAACTTGAGGAGGAGCATTATTAATCTTGTGCATTAAATAGATTGTGTTGCATGATGTGTAACCATGTATGAAATGAGTCTTACTCCTGTTATATTTTCAGTAGTTTTATTATTTACTTTGTAAATAAAGATCTCTTGAAGACTTCAGTTTCTGGGGCTCATCTAGGCACTGCTTTCTGAATGACTGAGAGATGGATTTTGTTTTATCACTGATAGTGTCCTTCCTAGTTTCTTTCTTTTAAAAATAAAATATAGTTGAAGTATTGTCTTAGGGAAAAAGGCTTTAAAAAAACCACAACGAGTACAAGCAGAGAGCCAAGTAGGAAGCTACCTACTTAGAAGCTTTATTCTTTTGGTTCCTCTATTTGCAAATTTTTGTTTCTTTATTCAGCAGATTTAATTTATTTTTTGTTTCATTTCAGCATAAAAATAAACCACATGTGGTGACCTTAGCTAGGAGCCACTCCATTTCCTTGGCAGCTGCTGCTACATGCTGCTTGTCTGACAGATGAGGCTAGGTCATGGTTACCAGAGGACACCCTTGTGGTCATAACCAAGTTGTAAATGTCACTAAGATTGTTTCTGAATGCCTATCACATGCGTATCGCTGATTCTGAAGTAGATAAAGTCAGCTGAAGATTCATTTGGGAGTTGGGACTCCCAGAAGATTGCTTTTAAAGCCGCATAGCAGCAAGAGTTGTGACATGCATCCATAAGCAGTGGTAGTGATTTGACAGTTATTTAGCTCTTAGTTACTAGCCCTTTGGTAGAACTGACAGCACGCCTGCAAAGATAGTGAGGCCTGTTTCAGCCCCATTAATGTTGTCTTGAATGTGAGCCTGCAGTCTGAAAAAATGATAAATGTTCAGTGATTGATGATTTCATAGTCCCAGGGCACTTGGGTTGGTTTCTGGTAGCTGTGAACATTCCCGCCCCCCCCCCCCCCCAATTAGGTTTGAGCTTTAGGTTTCTCTCTACCAGACTTAGAAAAGTGAGTAAGTGGGAATTGTGACATAAGGTTTACAAATTTTTTTCAAAACTTTGGCTACAAAGGAGGTGCAATTTTGGGTGCCAGGTCTGCCATATTTTGATACAGAATAAGTGATTCAGTGCACATCTGATCAGTCTAGGTGGCAAACACTATATTCATACCTTTATATGGAAAAGCTGAAAGCATTTTGAAGTGTACAAAAGAGAATTTTAAGTAATTGGGTTAATTAAATAACATGTGCTTCCTAGGGCTTCTGTGTTTTCTGTCTCTATACCTTTGGCGCAAACTTCCAATAAGCCAATGTTTCCTGACTGCATAAGGGTCACTCCAAGCCTGCTAAGTTGGCCATACTAATGCTAGAAAAGTGCAAAACAGTATTTCAGTTTGAGTGCTTGTTTGCAAATTGGCTGACAAAGTTGTTTATTTAATCACTATTTCGAAGTAAACCTTTTGTCAGTAAGCTGTGCTGTTTAGTAATGTGATAGTGTCAAAATGCCTATTAATCTGTAACAGTAATAGCAGGCTGCAATGGGAAATGGAATTTCTTCTTGTCATTTGCACTAACATTTTTTCCTAATGTCAGTGACTCTTCCTGACCTTTTTACTGTGTTGTTTTATTAATGCAAACAGAAACCTTAGGGAAAAAAAAAATAATCAGTTGTGAGTTCTTCAGACTAATTTTACTGTCTCAGTGGTTAGCGACTTAATGCTAAGAGGAATCAAATATCAAAATATCTCAGTATTATTCAATTTTTAGAAATATTGTCCATGAGGATGCAACTTATTAAGAAATTATGTGGTTTCTTCTTGATGGGGGAGGAGGAAAAGAGGGGGAGAAAGTAAAATGTGGGCAGGGAGTAATTTCTGTGAGATAGACCCGAAAGCCAACTTTTGTGATTAATGACCAATTGTGACTCTGCACATTTAATTAGGAAAGTGTCATTACACTCAATTAGCAGGGCTGCCAAATAATCTGTTTAATACTCTGGTCTTTTTTTCTCTAGGGTTTTGCAGACAGTCCTCATTACAGTGATCACTTGAATGACAGTCGATTAGGGCCCCATGAAGGATTGTCCCCGACACCTTTCATGAACTCAAATCTGATGGGTAAGTAGGTAATTCTTTTCGAGTATCCCCTCAAAGCCTCTTTGGTCAGAAAGAGACATTTTTCATTCCCTTGTCTAGGCCTGACATGTCAAGCATCTGGAAGTTGCTCTGTTTCTCATAGCAACACTGAGTTTCCTATTGAAATCTTTTTACGTTGGGCAAATTCCTCATAAAGGCCATTGTCCAGGACTTTTTAGAAGATGGAACCACCTAGATTTTCTCAAGTTGATCTAGAAAGCTGGTATATTTTGATTTGATTTTTACATTTCTCTTGTAAATTCTAAATTATTTTAAGGCTAAATTTCCTTAACTTTTGCTGAGAAGACATCTATAGCAATTTTTAATTTGTGCATTAAAAAAAAAGAAAATTATTTTTCTAACACTATGGATTCCTGAACTACCTACCAATATGCTTTAGGCTTTTCTTCAGTTAATAATTTGAGGGCTTGCCTCTTATTTTTCATTTTCTAATTTCTTTGATATTTGTTATATTAGAAATGTTGTCACTTCTAAGAAATAGAAGCAAACTCTTATTTTGCTAGGCAAATGTTGTTACTGCTTCCAGGCCTGTGGGTGTCTGACATTTTCTGCTTTTGAAACTGGAGAAACAAGGAAGCAAAACGTGTATTATATTGTGGGCTTGGGTATTGAAAGCTTTGTCTTCGTTGCCTGCACTTTTGTGTTACCTGAAACATGTTAATGTATTGATGGGATTGTTTGAAACTCTTCTTCTCCTTATTCCAGTTTGAAGCATAAAAATGTTGATTTCAAAATATTTATTACTTGGCAGTACATGGTCTTGGGACAATGTTTTTCTCTTGCATCTTAAACTTAGGGATGACTCTGAATGTTTGTTCTGAATTTGTACGTTTGACATTGTTTCACTTGCATATTCTGCATCTTGTAGACGTGACCTATTTTGTGATCTCAGTATTGTCCTTTTAAGACATAGCCATGGTAATCTAAGTGGATTACCTAAATCCAAATCCTGGTGGTCTGCAATTTCTTTTGGAAATCTTTCTACTTTGCTCAGTCTCTGTTTACTACTTTAATTTTCTCTGAAATAGAGGCTAAGCACAGCTATTGCTGAAAACAGAATTTAATTTAAACCTTCCTATATGAACGTAAAAATATATAATTTTAAAATGACTGTGGCTGTAGTCTTTGTTTAGAAAGAGTGCATGTCAATTGGTCAATGATACTTATATCTGAAGACAGTAAAGCTAAAATGTAGTTCCCCTTGGTTATTTTGATAAAGCGGAGTAGAACTTCCCTCCCAATGCTCTTTCAAATATGTTGTCTTTTTTTAAATATGGGAGACTAAAAAGACAAATTACTTCAAACACTTCTCCAGTATTTTGATCAGTAGCACGTATGGAATGGCTCTAGGCTTTGTAGCTGATACTGATTTTATTTTACAAAAATACCTAGCAAAGTTTGATTTTTTTTTTTTTTTTAAATTTGTATTACCAAAGGCAAACTTTTTGCTTATGCTTTTATTTTGAGCCATCCAATTTCTAAAGAATATATGGCTTTAAATACATGAAGAAAAGAATTGGTACAACTATATGTTCTTAGTTTTTCAGTTTTATTGAAGAGATGGCTAGGTGATTCCATTAGACATAATAGAATTACATCATTAATACAGATTTGAGAAGCCTTCATTGAAATTGTTTTGTAGAGAGAATTAATGAATTGCAAGGTGTGTATGTATCAGTCATTTGCCCAAAGCAGCTGTAAAATGAAATAGTTTTGTAATGCTTTATGGCTAACAGTTCTTGTAGATGTTATTTTGTTGGAGCAATAGTACTTCGTTTCCTTCTATATGCAGCAAGGAATTATAGAAAGCTTTCAGTATGTATCTCTAAGAAATGTACACCTCAAAAGTCTAAAAGTATGCTTTTAAAAGTATTCCACCTGTGTGTTTTGGTTTGTCATAACAAGAAATTATATTAATTTTACTTATGTTACAGTATAGGATGCAGCTTTGTATATCATACTTTCACAGCATGAATTTTTGCAGCATATCTTAAGTTGATGCTGAAAGGTTGGAGAGAGGAATGATACAAACTACATAAAAACATTGAGTAGTAGTTTTCTGTGTAGTACCACTATCTGTGTTTATGGTTTTCTGTCTGTTATTGAAAAGAAAAATGAGATGTTGTCTTAAGTATTTTTTAGACAAAAAGATGTTACACAGTTTGTTAATATCAAATTGTGGACATGTTCCCATAAACAGAATGAAAACATCCATTTTATTAGTTACTGTAGATGATATTTAATGCATTGATTGATTATTCTGTGATCTTTAGAGGCTAAAAGGAGATGGAGGCTAAGAACATGAACTTGATGAGCTTATAGGAAATATTTCAGTAGGCTAATAGCGATGGAGCATCTGGGGTTCCACGCTGAAGATCTAAGAAATACATCCCTTGCCAACATTTTATCATGACTGAAATACATCTCTGAAATAGTTAAAAACTATTTAAAAAAAAAAGAAAGAGCAACAACATATTTCACCATTGCTGTCAACACTTAAGAGCACCATTAAAAGAAAGAATTGTGTGTCAAGGGGATGTTGTTATTTTGTGTATTATGTTCAGCCGTAAGCATATTTGCCTGAAGAGATAGTGGATTATAAAGTGCCACTGTCTTTCATGATGGAGCTCTCAAACATTTTAATGATCTTGTACATTGCAAAAGAGAGAAATTTTGTCTAACAAGAGTTGATAATGATTCAATAATGAACAATTTGCCACAGAAAGATGCATTTCCATATTCATTTAGATATTTTTTGAAGTGTTTTGCAGAGGAAGTAAAGCTATTATGTTGGATTGGTTAGCGTTCTTCACTAATGAATTCCAGAATTATCCTGTTGATTTGTTAGTATAAAAAAAGAAGGGCCATTGCTTGTATT
Organism: Harpia harpyja; assembly: GCF_026419915.1. Classification (NCBI taxonomy): domain Eukaryota; kingdom Metazoa; phylum Chordata; class Aves; order Accipitriformes; family Accipitridae; genus Harpia; species Harpia harpyja. Next base: position 31,041,016 of record NC_068953.1, read on the forward strand.
TTAAGTAAAACCACAGAATCCTCTTGGCACCAGCATAGTTTGTTGGTATCCATAGAGATATGTAGAAAATCAGGCTAAGATATATTGGTGGTATTGTAGCTCCATTTAGACTTGATAATCTTTGCTTATTCAACACTTTCTCTTTTAATTACATTCTAGAAAACTATTCACAAGGATACGATATTCTTTTCTCTGTAATTCTGCTGCCTTGTAGTGCTCTGCACTTGCAAGTAGAGGTCAGTTTTTTGCTAGGACCCTTCAAGCATGTGGTATTGTATCTTCTGTTGTACTGTTCCCTGGACTTTATTCTACTGAGCTTTTCTACTTCTGCTTACCAGGAAGAAAGCAAGCAGATCATTCTTGAGTATAGCTTAAAGGGGTTTTTGTCGGTCGGTGTTGAAAATTTGAAGTAGGTGACTTCATTTCTTTTGTGTGTCTGTCTTTCCACAAGAGGTAGAAAGGATAAAGGCAAAACTTTTGTGCTCCGTGCTCATTGTCTGTGTACTACACAGTTCCGCAACCTTGTACATGATAAAAAGTCATTAAAAAATTTAGTCAATAGCGAATGAAAAGATGGTGGTTGAACATAAGCTTGCTGTGTTGAAACTGGTCACTTGAAATAGAGAGAGATCATTCTTCCAAGGTTTCTTTCACTTCCTTGCTTTCTCATTATTCCTTTAACTGGTTGCTTTACAGTTTAATTGGGCTAAATTTTAGAGCTCAGGGTGTTCCTGAGCTAGCCACAGGGTTTGAAGGCCTGTCAACCAAGGTAACTGGAAACTGTCATAATCGGAAACTCTGATTGTGTGGGAATGGAGGATTTCGTATCATTTGGATCTTCCTGACCTCACCTACTCACTGACTCTAGTAGATCAGCTGCAGGGTTGTAGTTACTAGTGTATTTCATATCAGCTGTTGCTGTTATAACACTCACCTCTGTTAGTACCCTAGTGAGGTGGTGACTGTGCTCCTCTTCCTAATGAACTAATTTCTGCTTTATGCTAGGTATGGCCATGATATTTTCTTATGGCCAGCATTAAGAGTACGAAGGACCTGACAATGCAGGGAAGTCAAGACATAAATCAGTTAGTATTTACGAGGAAGGGAGTGAGTAGAAGCTTGTTACAGTAATTAGAGCTATAAATGATTCAGACTGTTAATCAAAATATAGTTTCTTGTACTCTGACTATTTATACTGTGAATATAAAGGGTAAGCCTGATTCTTGACCTGATTGAAATAAATAGGTGAAAGAACCAAACAAAGTACTCTCTAATGGAAGCAGAGTAATACATTTTTGGCTTTTTTGCAGTGTGGCTTCCTTTAATGTTGGTTGTACTTGATGCGCTTGAATCACTTGGGTGGTTTGTCATCAGGCTTCACAAAACAGAGTTTGCAAGTAAATTACATCTATATATACACCATTTATTTTACCCTCTATTAGTGTTTAACTGTCTTGTACCAATGTAGCAGGTGGTTAATAGGTATGTGCTGGGTAGAAATTGCTGTGTGGAGCAAAGGGTGGCAGGAGTGGAGAGGTGCTTGATGTGTTGAAGCCAAATTCCATGAATTTTCAAAGGTAGTCTCACGAGCTACTGTGAAACTGAAGACTCGTTTTGTGGATTAATCATATAAATGAGCGATCAATATCTGGATTGGGGTGCCTTCTGATTTTAGAGTTACTGTTCGCTTAATTGACTTGATTGCCTGATTGTGTAGGTTTGTAAGAATGGCTGCTTCTGCCAGTGTGTCTTTCAAACTAGTGAAATTATTAGGTCTAATTTTTATTGTAAAATCTTATTTTTTTTACTTGTAAGTTAAGCACTGCAGTTGGCTTGGATAGAGTAGTAAGTATTTTAAAAGATGAACATTAGGGGCATTTTTTTGAAGCAACACAGTAAATGGCTGAAGCCTCTGTAAGCTTTCCACTATTGATATTGTTCTTGAACGAGCAATGTAAGCCTTTTAAACCTTAATTTGGGAAAGGTTATTCTCAATAAAAGGAGAGGCTTTTGAACTTTAAGATACAATTAAAAGTAGGCATGCATCTGAATTGTTTCTCAGTTAAGAATCTAATCTTCAGGAAAACGGCTAATTTTCTTCCTCAGTAGCCCTTCAGTACAAGACATTTGGAATCGAAGAGATAGAGCTTATTATCAAATGCCTTTATGATGGTGAAGGCAATAGTAGGAAGCAAGCAAGTGTAAATCGTTATTAAAATGGCAAATGTTAAGAATGATGCCGTTATAGTTTTTGCTATGAACCTTGTTTTAATTACCTTTTAGGAGGGGAGAGGGCAGATGTGAGCAGTGAGTTGGCAGACCTTGTGTTTGTCCAAAATAATAGTTAGATTTCCTTGAATTGCCTTCTGTAGTCATGACTAATTTAACACATGGAATAAAATAGGCATCACAACGGAAATGATCTCCAGAGACATGAGTAATGGCAAGATTGATCTGAAATAATTTATAAGCAGTTACAGCAGTATTAACTTGGAGAATAGTGGGGACAGAATATTTTGTATCCTTCAGAGAATTCATTAGGAAGAAAAAGGAAAATGTTAAAAGAAGAAAATGACAAAATAGGGGCACAACAAAGTTTATGGCAAGTGCTTCAGTTCATCTCATTTACAGGAGTAGGGCAGTAAGTCGAAAGAAAAATGTTAAAGGATAGTTAATAAGCTTCACATAGTGCATAATTATCTGTCAAATATTATTGTAGGCTAAGAGTTCAGAAAAACTTTTCTTAGTAAAAAAGATGTGAGTATAAGATCATCCACAGTTTAAATACTTAGGGGTACTGGTCTCCTGCTGTAAGACATGGGTCCACCACAAGCCATAGATTGTAAACTTCCCATGCTGGAAAAGTTCCTTGAAATTCACTTTACAGTAACTGGTGTCATGCAGTTTCACAGCATTACATTTACATTTTATCAAATCACTTACTGTTTTGATTATTAAAGCTAAAAAATATCAAGATGCTGACTTATCTGTATGTAATACATCATGGCTACTTTTCCCAAAGTAAGTGTTGCCATTGCTTCACCACAGTAAAGCTTCATGTTTTGTTTCTTCAGATAGGCTTATGTGGTTTTGTTTTTTTTTAATTAGTTTTTTCCAAATCATTGCGTATAATGAATCTGGCAAATGGAAGATTTACATTTAAATTCCTTCTAAGAATGTTTGTTTTCCTTTTGGGGCATGTCACTATGCTTAATTGCTTGATTGACACTGGTTTTATATACTACAGATTGGCTAAAAGCCTAATATGAACCTAATGTGAATTTTGTAGTATTCGGGGTTTTATAATGAAAATTTCAAACCCAGAGTAAAGTTTTAAGTTAAATTTCAATGACTTCTTCCCTCTTCCAGATACCTACATGTATCATTTGCTTCATCTATGAATATACAAAAATCTCCATAAAAAAATTGAGGTCCTGCCCCTTCCTTTTAAATGCTAGCAATCTTTTTGTTCTGGGGTGTTTCTTCATTTGGCTGTGTCCCAGCTTTGGCATGGTGTGTTGAGCAGAGGCAGGCTCTCATCAGTCGTACCTGTAAAACCTTGGACCTGACATGCTGGTTACTGCTGGTGCAGACCCACTAATCTGCAGGCTCAAGCTTTCTAGTGATGTGATGTTTTGTATCTGTTGGTACAGTTTCAGATTCATCTTTTTTCTTTTTTTTTTTTTTTTCTTCCCTCCCCCCAGGTATTACATTAAATAAATTCCACTCACACCAAAGAATTGCTCTCATCTGCTCTTCATTTTCCTTTTGTGAAAGCTAATGGGTTTCTGGGAAATTAAATTACACAGTCATTTAGTGACAGTGCTAAGTGCAGGGCATTTTTACCCTTGGGTTTTTGCTCACAAGAGTGTGTGTTAAGCTTAATTTTCCCTTCTGTTTACAGTAATATTTCAATCAAATAGCTTTCCTAACATTTCTTTAAATACAGTCATACCTCAAGGCTTTCTACAAACGTAGCAGGGGGCTGGCATCCTTTGTAATGTTATGCTGTAGCAGGTGTCCACTTGTGCTCTCTTCCCCTTGAGACTTTCATCTTCTTCCTAGTTAGCAGCTGCGGCAGAGGGGCCCTAACAACCCTCCTCAGGTGGTGCTCAGGTGTGGGTCTGCCAGGTAGGTGCGTGGTTGGTCGCAGCTGCCTGCCTGCTCCCCTGCCTCCCCTCGCTGCCTTCGGCAGCGCCCAGCGCAGGGCGGTGAAGAGAGGGGTGAGCAGGTGCACAGCGGTCGGCCTTCCCCCCTCCCTGCTGCTGATCCGCCGGCTGCGGGAGTATGCCGGAGCGTTGAGGCAGTTTATCCTTAACGAGCGTGGGTAGTGGCGTGCAAGTTTAGAAGATTTTTATCATCTCCAAACCAGTATTGGAGTTGTTTCCAGACTTACTGTGCAGTGCTGTGGTTCAAGGAAAAACCCAGAGAAGTTTTTTCTTTCTGCCAAGTAAGGAAGTGAAGAAATCTGTCCTTGAAAATCCATCAAACTGTATGATTTAACATTGTGCTGGGAAGAGCTGCTGATACCTTTTTGCTGGATACTACCAGTGCCACAGGTACCTTCACAGGACTCTCAGAACTCTCTGCTAATCCACAGCACGTCCCGCAAGCAGAACTTGCAGTTCTGGTGGCCCATGGGCAGTAGTATTGCTGGCACTGTGCGCTCAAGGGGGAGAAAAATGGGACCTAGTTTTAATCGTGTTGGAGGAAGATTAAAAGTTGCCTTCTTCAAAAAGGTCCCACACTTATACCCCAAATTTTTGTCATACTAAGTACTTTCGAAAAGCCAGTCTGGGAATTTAAACATGCAAGTCTGTGGCTTTTAAATTTTGAAATATCTTAGTTCTGATAAAATTTGTTCTGCAAAGCTTGGTTTTTAGTTAATGCAGTCTGATACATTTGAGTGTTGATGTATTCACAGTGTACCCTGCCTCTGAAAAGGGGAATAAATAGTAATCTGATGAAATTTTTAAGTCTTGCGTTTCCTCTTTGTTATAACATGTCAGTTTAGCCGCTTTAGGATATGTTTATCTGTTACAAGGCTCATCAGTGCATGAAATGCTGAAAGGGCATATTTCTCTCCTGTGGTTCCTGCCATCCCTGGGCACTTGTAGATGTGTTCCAGTGGATGGGATCAGCTGGGTGAAGCTGTAGGATTTTAAATTGCAGTCTGTCTGAAGGCGCCAAGCTCCTTTCCAGGGAGAAGGGAGGAGGGAGTGATTCTTTCCCATACTGGTGATGTAACTTCCCCATGAGGCAGTTGCTTAGGGATCTACATAATAACTATTATCCTGTTCAAATAGGAGACTGTAGAAAGCTCACTGGTGATTAAAAGATAATTTTGTAATTTTTCATGGCTTGTCTTTGTTTTGCAATAAAGATGTTTGCTTATTGCCAGGTGCATAAAAATCATTTACTTAATCTCTATTTCATTCCATTAATTTTTTTTCATTCTTGTGTGCATGTAGGTGTAGCCTGTCAGTTGCTAGCAGTCCAGTTTTTAATAAATGCAGCAGCCTCTATCCAGTGATTATATACTGAACTGGTCAACCAATATGTTGTAACTAGGCTGCTTGTGCCAAAACAAGTGGCTTTTGTGATTTGGGGCATTATAGTATTTGCATTAATATGATTTGAAGTTGTTAATAGTTTTCTTTAGAGACTGGGGTTTAGTGAGTCAAATGGTTGTTGCTGCTGGAAACCTGGCTTTGTTTAGATACACAGATACCTCAGAGAGGAAGGCAAAACAGGTGAAATTGAATGAGTGAGCCTATAGAAGATGTAATTTTATTTTTTAGGTGCATGAAGGTGTTGGACCTCTAATACTATTGTTTTTGTGAGTTGCCTGAGTGGCCACTGCATTTTCGCTGGAGTTATAAGGTGTGCAATGCTTCAACGATATAGTGGATTAATGGAACAAGTATCATGATAAGAAAACAAAATTTTTTAAATTTGATTTAAAAATAATGTCTGGATACTTTGACTTCAGTCCAATATTGCATCAAAGTTTTGTTTCTGAAAAGTGGGTGAAGGATTTTCACGTAACAGAAATGTGCAGAAGATCAGAGAAACTGCAACTCATTCTGTTAAGCAATGGTAATATCTCGCTTTATTTGCGAGGCTTTCTTGGTTGCTGTCTTTTTACGCTTTCTCTGAAGGCTAACAGCACTGTGGCTTTCAGATGGGTGTTCAGCTTCTGTCACTCTAATGCATATATGTATATTGGGAAGTCAGCTGAAAATTCTGCGGAGTTATTTCTTAGGCATCCAGATGGAGGGTCGCTTTGAGAAATAGAAACCTTGTTATCCTTATGTGTGGAAGCTTCACCAGGATGCATTTGGTGGAGGGAGGGTGCTGTTTGTTTGGGAGGTTTTTTTGGAAGATGCTCACAGGGGTCCCCCATCTGAAGGTGAAACAGGAGAGTTGATACATCATTTTATGTGATGTTGTGTTACACACATAATTTAAGAAACTGACAGTATTTGGGATTACTGCTACTGATTCCTTTAAAGAAAGCAGTAGCCTTAAGTTCAGTGATTAAATAAAAAAGGTTCATTGAAATGGGAATGGGGAAGAAACACGGTGATTACTATTGAAATAGGTTGAGACTGATCATTACAGTTTTTCCTAAAACTGCTGAGGTCTGGCCATGAGCCTTAAAGGTAGTTGGGAACCAAGTGCACTAAAATATGTAATGTGTAAATTCAAATTGGGATTGTACAGACCATGTGCAAAACCAATAACTGTAACAAAATTTTAGTTTACTTCCAGTGTAATAGGGACCTCAAAAATAAGCCTGGCACTTTAGGTATAAATGCAATACAAATAAGGTGTCTTGCAATTTCTTCCTCTTATACAATGGGACATAGAAAGCTGAAGTCTTGAGAGTAATGTGGGACTTTGTTAACAGTCTTGTAAGCTTCCAGGGTGATCCCTGGGGTCTGCACTGAATACCTATGTGTGTGACTGTATCATAAATAAATTTGTATCATGTTTAAAAAAAGTTCTGCAGAGATAGGAAAGTGAGTACTTGTACACTCTTTATCAGGGTACTGCAGTTTTAAGTACATTTTCTGCATCGTAGGAGCGAAGTGAAGTTTTGCCTTACTATTTTGCTGTGGTAAATAACATTTCTGTTTCTGACTGCATTCATTTCTTTCCTGTGACATCATTTATTTGTTTCACATATTGCTAGTCCATTACAAGCTGTCACCTCAGAATTAATTTATTTATGTATTTGGAATCGAAGTACTTTCCAACTTAAACTACAGGCTGATTGACCTGCTTAATAAATGTAAATAGAGATTTACAAAAATTAATTCCTTGCAGAACCATATTTCTTAAATATGTCTTACCTATCTTAGAAGTTGCATTGCCTTATGAAATATTGTAGAGAATCTTCTGATCACATCACCCTAACTTCAGAGGAGTTTGCAGAAGCTCATATGTGTGTTATACTATAGAAAGCATTTAGCATACCTTAATATTCTACTTGTCAGTCAAAAAATGAGATAAGTTGTTTTGTCTTTGATTTTAGAGGAGATTTTGTTTCCATATAGATGTGTTACATTGTTATACAACTTCAAGTTTGAAAGATACTGAAATTGGTACAGATAGGCATGATCAGAAACTGAGCTCTTGCTTATCTTCTGGGATACAATTCTGTCTTACTTTGTACTTAGAGAAATGTCATCCTTTCACCTGACGTGAATTAAGTCTTTCTTCACAATGATAGGTGAGGTGATATTTTTTTCAGCAGTGCTATGTTCTATGGTGAAAGATCTGCTAATATATTTTGCCATCACTGAAACAATTTTTCTTTACATCTTCTGGGATTGATATTTTTAAGCTAAGATAAATGTCACTGCCATTAATAGTGTTTAAAATATTATTTTATAAATAATAAAGCTGAGGAATCCACATGCCACTTTTTTTCAGGTGTCTGAATCTATCACTTTCCTGGGTACTTCGGGTTGAGCTATAAGGGCACAAGTTGAAGTCACTCCTTCATGCAATGCTCAGTTTACCTTGCACCGCTACATTGCTCTTGCTCAGCATACTGGGGGCTTGGGAGTTATTTTGTTTTGTTTGATTACTGAGAGTGGTGGAAGGAGGAGCGATGATTGTCTTCTCTTTCTGGTGCTTGAATGCATTTCCTTTAATTTTTTTGTTCGCTGCTTTTATTCATCAATGACAATTTATAAACAGTGCATGTTTCACAATGATTTCAGCCTTGAGTGCCAAACAACTGTATGATTTTGTTCCTTTGTTTGACAGCTATCTGGCAGTAAGCCCTGTGCACAATTGTAATGAATATTTTTGACCAGTATATGTGTATATTCTTTAATTCACTTATATTTTTGCTATTACATTAGAAATGTATCTTCCTAGAAATGTGGTTCAAAAGGTACATGGTAAAAAAAAAAACCAAACAACTTTGTAAAGCTGTTAAATTGAGTATAAACCTGTTTCTTCAGTATTTTGGAGTGGGGAGTAAAGGGAGAAGGGCCAGGAAAGAAACACTGCTGGTTTTTGTTGGTTTTAGTGGCACAGTTGCAAACTATGAAAACTAATATGTTTTGCTGGCAGAAGGAAAAAGCCCATGTGTTTCTCCAGTTGGTAACCATTTTATGTAGGATAGTTTGCTTATGTATACACAATAAACAGTGGGCTTTCAGCAATATATTTAGAACAGAGTGAAGGTAAAGAACAATTTTTTAAATATAGAGGATTTTCTGTATTGATTTATCTCATTTTACCTACATAGAAAAAAATTTGGAGCACAAATGTCTTGAACTCAAGATACTGACTTTAGCTGGCTCTTTAGTGCTTGGTTGACATTCTGCAATATGAAGGAGGCAAGCTTCCCTGTTGACTGTACTTCTCCGAATTTCTGTTTTGTGTGCCTCCTCCTCTTTCCCCAGCATAGACGCAGTTGGTCTCATGATAGAGACATAGTGCAAATGCCAGTAAACCGATGTGAAATAAAACACCAAATTGAAAGGCAGTGATTCATCGGGAGAAAATGTTATCCAGGTCCCAGTAACTGAAAGCTATGTTTTTAAAGTTGCCACTGCCCTTCTATCCAATCTGTCCTATTTTCTTGATGGTACTTTTATGTTGCTTTCTTGTTTGCTAATGCAACACGATTATGTGTCATTGGTCCAATTTATTTTCTTCAAAAAATGCCAAAACATCAGAGGTAGAAAATAATGTAAACTTTAATTTACACTAAAATCATCAACAGAATCATCTGCCCTCAAATATAGAGTATAATTTTACTGTAGTTTTAGTGTGCAGTTAAACTTGTATTTTTGTCCCTTGAATGCACCCATCTGGATCAGTACACTGTTACACCTGAGCGCTTCTATAAGGCTCGCACTCAGCTGCACTTTGGGATTTTTCCTGTCTTTACCTGGCTTGTCTGTCTTCCTTGATCGGTTGACTTTTTTGACAGTTTTAAGAAAGGCCATTTTTTGTGGTTTTATGCAGATGTCTTGCTCTTTGTAGATATACTTTCTTTTTGTTTCCTTCATCTTAAATAAAAAGAAAATAAAGTTTTAAATCTGTTTATGCTCTGTTGTTACTTAGAATATGGTACTTCCTTGGCTATAGCATGTGACTGTTGAAATTTAGAGCACATCATTCTTCACATTAACTCAGGTTTTTTGCGGTTCTTTCTCTGTGCACCTGTTACTGGCCAGTGCTATCAGTGGGATACCGTGGTAGACGAGTCTTTCTTCTGTTCCAATGTGGGTCTTTTTGCTTGTTTGTGAGACATTTGTACATTCAAAACTGGTATCTTCTAAGTGGTTGTTAAATGCAGGTTCTGAACAGGGGTGCTGTGTAGCACAGTAAGTAGTCTCCTTCACAGGACTGATTACTGTGCACTAGATTTGGAAGATCAAAACTCTTCTTATATTGCAATGGAGGTGTAGTAATGCATTGTCTGATCCTCTGTTAGAAGAGCTAGAAGTTGTGGTGAATGGACAAGAGGATAATAAAAGCCGCTATAGGAAAATATGTTTTAAAGTGGAAAAATAATCATTTATTGATGGCCAACTTCTAAACAAACCTGCAAGGCTATGGCTTAATTACATTGGAGGAAGGAATATGAGCCAGATGTTAAAACATCCTTTGGTTAGACTCTGAAAGAGTGAGTTTGAATGCAAAATTAGTAAAAATTTACTTATTTCTATGTTAGGTCAACAGCATGGCTTCAGACATGCTGAAGGGGAACTTCACAGGTTTCCACTGCAAAAAGCTAATTCATACACACATTTTTAGTGTCCAGTATTTTGTTACTGAAAACATGTCCCTTTTACTGAAGGTTCTGAGACGTGCGTGGATGCTTTTCAGAACGCTTGATCCCTTGTAGCATGTACCATACTGCTCAAGGCAAGAATCTTTAGATGTCACAGTCATCTTGCCACACATAATGAATCACTTTGCCTAAAGATTTTCTGCCCACAAAGCCTCTGGGGTGGCTCTGTCTCCCTAAGGATGTTTTGTTCAACTAGCCATCTGAGCTTACTCTGCTGACCAGTTTAGAAAGTACTAAATCCAAACTTTTCCACATTTTATTTCTGCTTGTAGATAACAAAAAGGGTCATATCATGTATAAATATATATGCAGAGGACATGGCTGACCAAAATCGGAAATAAGGCACAAAAAGAACTCGTTGGGCTTTAAAAAGACAATATTACTTTAATAATCTTTTGTTTGAAGTTTTTTTATTATTATTTTTTTAATTTGTTACAAGAATCATGTCAAGTGATTGTAACTGCAGGATACTGTCTGAAATGTGTTTTCCTGGGGTTTTTTTCCTTCTTTTTTTTCTTTATTGCCAATAAACCAATGTGTGTAATGAGTTTCATAGCTTTCCTGATTGTGTCTCTCTTTGGATACATTCTTTGGTTGTATTGGCCTGTAAGACAGAATTAGTGGCAGCTGGTAATAAAACCTGAAGTTTCAAGATACTGAATAGATACCTGATCAACTGTTTCCTTGCAGAGGTCCATAAATCTGCTATGGGGAGCTTGGGGGACCACCCTACAAAGAACATTTTAAAAATATATCTTAATGTTTTTAGGATTTAATGCAATTCATGCTTTTTAAATAGTTCAAAGTTTGTAGCAGGTAAACTTAAATTCATATCCAGTTGTTCAGTTTTCAAATTCAGTGATCTAAACTGATACGCATTGACTATTTTGTTGTGGCAAGATGCATCTTTCCCAGTTTTGCAAATTTATGGAAGTAGAATGTCAATAGTAAGACAAAGGAAGTGACAAACTACAGCAAGTAAATTTTTAGAGCTTTCTTTTTTTTTTAAATTCTTAATTATTTATGTTCTTACCCTTCCTGCATTTTTGCTTTTGACTGTCTTTTTGACAATATGTATTCCCGTGTTCTCCCTTTCCTGTGTGATCAGTGGAATCACTAACTCCCTTTGTAGCCTGTTGTCATGAGGATAAGGAGGTCGCCCTTCGCCTTCTCTACTCCCTCCCCCTGAGAAACTTTACCTGTTCTTCACCAGCAGACTTTTGCAGTGATTTTAAAAAGGGAGTGGAAATGTAACTGTGAATTACTAGATGGCCATATTTCATCTTTTGCATGCGTACACAGAACCACCTTTTCTAACTTAGGCTGCCTTTCTCCTTTTTGTCCTGTTGATTCCTTTCAAATATTTGCTTAAATAAGCATTGTTGGGAGAGCTGCTCATCTATTTTCTGTTTTGGAAGACAATTTTTTTTCCCCCTGAGGATATTGATTTTTCTTTTTTTAGAACAACTATCCATCTTGTGGAAAATATTTTCATTATCAAGAACAGCCTTTAAATATAAAATAGCTGTAAGTGGTGTAGGCATTCTCTATGTCATAATTTAAAAATCCTTCTTATTGTTGAGAATGTGAAAGATACCAACTCCTTAAGGTCCAACTCAGTAACTACTGTAAAAACAAAACCCAAAACATTCCTTATACCTTTTTAAAAATGAATACCCCCCCCCACCTCAATGTAATTCCAGCTCTTATTTGCAATGAGACTTTTATTGACAGAAGATAAAATCTTGGTCCTTTCCCTGATTTTTTTTTTTTTTTTTTAATTTCTCATTTAAAAATTTGGGTTTGTTAGCTGCAACTTTGAGAGCTACTGGAAATTCTTAAATAAATGCAGTCTGTGTCATATTAAAAAAAATATATTGGAATGAAAATTTTATTTAATACCTGAAAGTGCAGCATGATTAGTTTTAAAAATGCTTGTTTTGAAGTTAAAACCAGTTATGCCTGCCCAAGGTTTAATATTCCTTTTTTATAATGAATCCAGCTGTGAAGCCTGAATAGAAATCAGACAGCTTGATGCTAACAGCTGATCATAAGGAATCCAGTTAGGCAAAATGTAAAATGAATAGTTTTTGTTGACCCTGGGTAAAGCTGAGTAACATCAGTACAGATGATTAGATAAAAGGGACCAGCGAAGCAGTAGCTTGTATCTAAACTTTAAAGCATTCAATTTAGCTAGGTTTGTATGTTTCTATAGTAGTTAAAGAACATTTTTAGTAGTATTACAGATTTTCTTTGGCTTTGAATGCTTAAAAAATTGCATTTACTAAGGGAAGTATATACCTAATTTTAGCTATGTTTTTTCAGTTTGCAGTTTTTTTCCATTGTTGAATGGAACTAGTAAAGCTGCTTTTAATTTTGAGCAAACGGGCATCTTTTGCTTGTTAGGGTAACATTTGCATTGACTGCATCTCATTTAACCATTTTTACTCAAGAAATCACAAACTCCTTTCAGTCTTAGCTATCAACTGTTGTAAGTTCCAACACCTTTTTAGCTCTGTTTATTGTAAATACTAATTTTGGTATATTTGTGATACTGAGAGTACTTCTTGCAGAAATCCATTTCAGGTTAACCTTGCAACCAATTACCGTTGCACTGATGAGTTGGGTTTTTTTGTTGTTTTTTTTTTTAACTGTTTTGTTCATTGATTTCTAGCTCCCTCTTTCCAAACAGTGGTGCTTGTCTAATTTTTAGTGAATGAAATCAAAGCTACTTCTTACAAGATAAATTTTACTAATTTATACACTATATACTTGTGAATTATTATATATGATCTTTTATTAATAAACTGGCTTCTGTATATTTTAGGGGTAAGAATAGTAGTATAAGCAAATCTTCACTGGAGTTCTTTGCTGTAGGAAATGTCTCCAGAGTTATGCATTGTTTCATTTCTGGAATAAAATTCCTGTTACTGTTGTCATGACTCCCTCACTGATTTGAACAAACTGATTCAAATCTGTTACTGTTCTGTTGATGTCCTTATAGCCTATATAATTTATATAACAATTGGATCCCTCATACCTGTGCCATGTACTTCTTAAAAACTGTTTTCAGAAGTTCACTAAAACTTGTGCCTGGTGCATTTCATGCTGTCTTTGTAGAAATCCCCTTGCTTACAAGCCATACCACCTTTTGCCATCTTGGAATACACTTTCTTTTGAAGTTTCTCTGATAAATCTTATCCTTTTGTGCTCTTGTTTCTATGTGTTGAGCTGAACCCTCGCTTTCTGTGTCTTAGCTTTTTTTAGGTAAAATTGTCACAAGCAAGCAAAACCTCACTCCTTTCCCACCTTAGTCAATGAGAAGAGAGGCTCAGTTTTGTCGGAGGATGAGAAGAGGTTTAGTGTCTGGGGTGTGCCTCCTACCAGAGACATGTGTGTCCTTGGCTTCACTCATGTAGCATTTCAGCACAGGGGAGGGCATGTGAGGTGCTCAGACTGGCCTGGACACTTGTGCTATCTGTCCCCTTGTTCTCCCTCTTGCATAATGTTTCCAGGTAAGGGTAAGCTTTACTGAGGCTTTTTCATTTTGGATGATATTATTTGTCAAACTCCTCCCAGCCCTTTCCATTGTGAATGTCGCCAGCTGTTAGGTTTTTGCCTCTTAAGAGATGTCAAGTCTGTAGCATAGCCATCAGCTTGCCCTGTGTTGCATGTGAAGTGTGACTAATATTAGTACTTAATTCATTATATGACATTTTTCATTTCTTTTCAAGAGCTTTCACAATAAAAGAAGCTGAATTTAATCTAAAAAACCTGATCTTATTAAAGAAGATATTCTGATTTTAACACTGTAGGTTCCCCACATACTACGGTAATTAGCATTCTGTAAGTGCCCAGAATAGAACTGGTCATCAGGCCCTTAATTTAATGATTTATTGATTAATGATTTTTGTATTCTAGTGAGGGAGAACACTTCCTCATCTACTACTGGTCAACATAATTCTGCAAAAGTATGTGATTATTCCTTTGATATTACTCACGTTTGTTCTTTAACCCTTCTGTGCTCCTTTGTCTAACACCACCAAGTCTGCCCCCTTTTTATCGTGTGGAGTTTTTGGATTACAGGACTTGGGTTTGGCCCTGTGAAAAGGTGAATCATACCAAGACTCCAAATAGAGAGCAAAATGCAAATGCTTTTGTGCATTTTTCTGAAATCTTTGAGATAGGGAAGGGAAGAAGCCAAGGAAAGAAGATAAAAGGGCCTACAGCAGTACAAATCACCAAGTGATCTGGATTCTAGCTATAAAAAAATCTGCTTTCTGCTTCTGACATGATTTTTTTTCCCCCCCCTCCTTGTATTAATGAATTAAAGCATACTGTAGTCCCTTTGTGTAGCCTCCTGGATGGGAAAGGAGGAATTTGCCATTGACCTAAAGCAACATGTAGTGTTAAGAGCGCAACCTAACAACTATACTTTTATCATGCCTACTATACTTATTTCTCCAAGCAGTTCTCAGCAATTTATGCCCAAAAGCAAAGCTGAGGTGGTTCAGTAGATGTGACACTTGCCTGATTTAACTGCATAATCCAGAGGTGTCTGGTCTTCATATAATCAGTTTAAGAAAAACAAAAGTAAAACTAAGCTCTCTGATAACAAATGGTGGAGTCCTACCTACCTGGGCACTTAGAACATTCTAAATGTGCATTAGTCTTTTACTTTTCATTTGCAACTCATGTGACTTTTAGCCTCAAGGCATAATGTAATTTCAAGAGAAGATGCACTCCTTGTCACTTTTGTTTCCTGAGGATCTTATTAACAGTGCAAATAATTAACAGTATAGTGTGACAAGCTCTGGCCAAAATGTCTCCATATCCTTATGTCCGTAAGGTTTATTATACTCCTAAGTCATCAATAACACAAACATAAATTAACATTTGTAATTGGCCTTCTTTGCAAACTGTAGTCAAAAGCAGTTAGTGGTCTGATTGAAGTGTTGGTGTGGCATGATCACATCACGTTGCATAATTTTTTTATCTGCTTGTTTTAAAACTAATCTGTGATACTTGTTTTAAAAGAAAATAACTTTTTTCAGTGAGAGCATTGTACCGATGCTCCTGTTTGTTTCAGAATTTTGTCTAATGTATCACCAAGTACAGAACATGTTCTTCTATTGATTTTCATCCCACTTTGTCCTTTATCTCTGCTTGCTTGCTATTGTTCAAGGGTTGCTTTGTGAAAGGTGCGAGTGTCGTGCACAGTTTATTTTGGCAAAATGAATAATGTTGCCGTTGATCTGGGTCTGAGCTGACTATCCTTCCTTGGGCAGAAGTTCTTAGCTTCAGGTTGTTTCCTTCTTGCAGGCTCTGCTCAGATTGCAGCGTGGAGCTGGTGGTTCAGCTCTACCCGGCACTCTATTAATATGCACAACATGACCGGTTTCAGGGGAAGGTTATTAGAATGCTGGTTTGTATCCTCCAGTGAATGAAATGATGTGTGATTATGAAGTCATCAGGCATGGACCAGTAAGGCTCGAGAGAGCCTCCCCCCGAGGTCCTGGGGGTGCCATTGATTGGTGACCATGTGTTTGTGCCCGATAGACTGTGAAATGGTGTGTTGCTACACGGCTGTGTTGCACCTGCGCCCCACCGAGGTGATTGATTGGTTTGGTCATGTGGAATGTTCCCATCTGGTCTGCAGTAATGTGGTTTTTTTTTTGTTGGGTGGTTTTTTTTTTTTTTCCTTCCTTCCTCTTCTCTCCCGTTTCCCCTTCATCTGCAAATAGCGAGCGCTGGCTGGGTAGTTAGAGCAGGCAGTTGCAAAAGGCAATGTGAGTCTTTGCCTTGAAAACAAAGTGGGGCTGCTGCAAGTGCTATTTTCATTTCTGCTAAAAGATCAGTCTGCAGTGTGCACATGAACAGTTTTGGGACATCTATAATTTTTTTGAAAAACTGGGGGAGGGATGGGGTACGAGACCCAAACCCCAAAACCTATGTGTTACTCTGCAGATTTCATACTGTTTTTACAAAAGCGCTTGGCTATTGTAATTAGATTACCCAAGTAGCAGTGCATGTGGAAGATCTTATTTAACCTCAGAAAAGTAGTAGTTTATTTATTGAAAACTACTGATGTTGCACTTTAAATGCCAAAAAATTATTTTAGTTCCTTTAAAAAAAATTCTATAGTTACATTGGGCGGTCTTGTTTGATATTTCTTAATCTCACTCCTTTTTCATAATTGATCTATTCATTCCACTTAATGACTAATTACATATCAGAGCACATCATCAGCAGCATTCATCATTGTAGAATGTAATAATCAATGACATTTCAACAAAGGAAAAAATAAATATGCAAATAAGGACTCATTAACATTTGCATGAGCTGTTTGAATAATCACGTTGCTGACAAGGCTGTAATTAACAGAAATTGATGCTGAGTTCAGTATTTGATAGTGTGTTTTCTCAGCGTTTTATTGTTGTCACTGCGGGGGCTGGAATGAAGTTCTGCTCTACTTGTACCTTGACTTAGGCTTGATGTGATGGGTTGTGCCAGGTAGCAGAGGCTTCTGGGAGTCCTTAATTCATCTGTGACCTACACTTAATGCATAGAAAGATATTTTATTTAAATTACGGTATTGTTAATGAAAGACTGTTAAATTCTTGGTAATTATACAACAACTGAAGGCAAACCTTCTCTCCAAAGTCAGGAAAACTAAAAATGATTCAATTTTTTTTAAACTGAGAATCTTTTACATGAGTCAGGCACTTTGAAACTGTAGGATTTCTTATTTGCATTGAAAATGAAGTATTGATACAGTGGGTTTTGGTGGGGTTTTTTTGTTTCTTGTTAATCTGGCACAGTGTATCAGTGTCAGGAGGCTTGAGCTTTATTGTAATTGAAAATCACTTGCTAAGGAAAATGTGTAATTATGAAATGTACAGTCTCTCTCTCTCTCTCTCTCTCCTCTCCCCTCTTTTTATTATTGCAACTTTATTCTACCCCCCCCCTTCCCTTTCCTGAAGCTTCCTCTTTTTGTCATGGATATCAACTGAAATGCACAAAACACAATAAAGCTGTTTATGTCAGTTTTTCTGGATGACTGTAAGTGCTGATTATAACAAGTTTAAGGAATTTCCTTTGTTGAGTGTGTACCCACGCCATATGGCTCAACATGGAACATTAACTTGACAGGGATAATGGATTGTGGTATATGGAGACAATTTTGCCTGCAGCTTCACTATAACTCATTCTGGTTGGGGATCACAAGTTTATAATATAGGATGCAGCAAACATCCAGATGGATTTACTTTACATAAAAGAGTTGCATTTCTTTTTATTTCCTGCCTGTAATTGGAAAAAAAAGACTTTTAAAAAAAGAATTAAAAAGTAGTAAACAAAGACTGGGTCTTATTCAGGGAAGAAAAATCTCAGTGAAACTGTGTATATATGTGGCTGAACTGTTTCGGATACGCTGACACATAGGTGAAGTGTTGTTACTTATACACACACAAGATTTTTCAAATAATGTCTCAAGTGGTTTCACTTTTCAAAATATTTCAGTATAGCTCCAGTTCGAGAAATAATGTTCTAGGATAGTGTGGAAAAAGCTATTTGAAACAAATCTCTGACTTTTACTTAATTATAATGACTTTTTTATCTTAAGCAAAATGACCACTTAATTAGCATTCTGATGCTTTGGTAATGCTCTGATGTACCCTGTTTTCTTTTAGGAAAAAAAATAATCCTTATAAGCTTTTTGTAATATAAGGAAGTAAAATACTGCTGAAATAGTTTAATTTGTTACTTCAGTGGTTGCCTGATATAGTGGGAAGTGTCCAAATGTCTTAGAGTGTAACAGAAGTCAGTATAAATCTAATGCGTCCTACTGAATGATCTGCGTGCCCAAGGTAAGTCCTAATTTTACAAATACTTCTACATCCAAGAGACTTTAAGCATGCATAATCCCATTAAGCATGTATGTAGCCGTTTGAAGGATCAGGGCCATAAATCCATATTTAGGATTTCAAATAGAGCTACATGAGATGGCTTCAGCATTCCTGTACACTTGTGATTGAGTTATACTCCAAATAAAATTGGGTGCTTTGCTACCTGAAAAGCAGACATCTTTTAGATATCAGGTTTGGAGATTCTTTTAAAACACTAGTTTCTTGAGACTCTGGAAATCTTGACCTTCCTTATCCAAAACAGCTGCCATAATTTTTTTTTTTTTTCTTCAAGCCACTATCACATGGATATCAATTTGTTAATTTTTTAAATTAGCTGTTGAGGTAAGTACCTGAGCAGATGGAGGAGACATGGTTCATGGTTGGGGAAGAGGGATACTGGTTGTGATTATAATAGATACTGTTTGTCTGTCCAGTCTCCCTCCCCCATTACTGACTTCATAGCTTGACATCCCAATTTAGAATCTCTAATAATTATCCAAAGTTTCAGAAAGTAAACAGCTAGAAAGAATCTGCTTTTGAAAAGGGAGTAATAGAAAGGATCACTAACTATTGACCTATGAAGAATCGGTTTTGTTTGTTTTTTCAGGTTTTCATCCTGCAAATTATACTTAGAGCTTCTCTGGGTTCATTCATCTTCCCCCTGCATACCAGGCTGTATGTGTGATAATCACAGCCAGGTGGGAATTTACTATGGACTTATGGACATTGTTGCTTATATTCTTACCATGAGTCCCTTATTTGCTACTGCCACTGCAGTTGTAAAAAGACAGTCTCAGGAAAACACATGATATATCTTTAACATTTGTAATAAAACTTGTTCCGTATTTGAAGTAGAGGAAGAACCACAGCATATCTAGTATGGCAGTCAGCTGGTGGCTTTCTCTAATTTATTGTCCACTGTTTGGGAAACACTAGGATAGGGAAATGTGCACCATTGTTGCAATAAACTTGAAGAATTTAAATCTGTAGATAAGAAAATTCTTTCCAGGAACTGTAAGGGGAGCTGACTATTTCTACCAGCTTCTGGACTTCTTGTCTCCTTTTCGGCTTCAGAAGGAAAATCAGAGTCAAAAACCTCAGCAAACACTTAATAAAATTGAAATTTTGAAGATAGCATTTGTGTCCTGTATCAGCATTTACTGACCTGCCAAGGAACTTCTGCAGGACAGTATTTGCAAAATATATGAATGTTCTTCCTAGGTTACAGTGATGACTACCTGCAACATACATTACACTCCAGTTAGTAGTATTCTGTGAATGTGTTAAGTGCTGTGTTGGCAATAAGAAAGTTTCTTTTTTTGTGTGTGTGTCGTTTTTATTCAGCTCCTGGAAAAGCTACAAAAGCAGGCTTCACTTTTTTCTGATCTTGTAATCTGTAGTGGCCTGTGGGGAGCGCACTGATGATCCAGTCTTGTTAATGGCTTAGTGTAAGGATGTTATAAAAGTCCAGTAGGTTGTCAGTAGAAAGGCCATCAATAGAAATTTATTAAGAGTAATGCTTGAAAGCAAATTCCACTGGCCTCTGACAGTAAGCTGCTGTAACACTCTTTGATCCTGAAGGGTCTGCTGAATCTCAAGTTGAAGTCGGTGGTTTGGGTATAAAGAGCAATAAATTTTTTATTTTTGTTTTGCTGATGATTTATTAATAAATATTGCTGCAGTCTTTGGATTAATCTTTTTCTTTCATGAGCTGTATTTTAAAGGAACTTGGTTGGAAGGGCAGTCTTGTTCCAGTTTGGTATAAGGAAATGCCTTGAGGTTATATTTCCCATCTGATTATTTTTGGAATGATGTAGACATTTCTTACAATGCCATAGATAGATTTGATCGCTACGTATGTGCGTAGCTCAATCTTCAGCGTGATTGGAGTACATTAAAACAGGAGGGGGAGCTCTCACCACAGCAGCAGCTGGGCAGAGTGGCGAGCAGTGCAGTACTTGGTAACAGCAAAGGCAGGAGGGGCTGCAAGAGCTACAGAGTAAGGGGAGCACCCTGAGAGAGCTGACAATGTGCCAACAACTCCCCTCCATTTCAAACTCTTCTTGGAAAGTTATCTTCATGATCCTTCAGTAGTTAAATTTGGATGTTTATGTCTCCTTTCTTGTCCTTAAACGTGTGCATGCTGTGAGCCAGGACGTTGTTTCTTCGCTGGGAGAGGGTATATTATTGCTGTATTTTATGGCAAAACCAGAAATGGATTTCAGTCTGTATAATTTAAATAAATTAGTTTCTAGATCAACATAGCATTTCCCTGAAGTTGCAAATTGGTTATTATTGACATGTTACATTTTCAATATTTTCAGATATTTTAAAATTTTTTAAAAACCACATTAAGAATAGACTGAGATGACACATCCTTCTTTGTCAGATTTCCCTGTAATCGGTCTGCAGTCCACCGTTATTCTCCTAAGTGTATAGTTTAAATTACATGAGCAGTCCCTGCTGAATTTAGTTCATTCATATACTTGTAAGTACACGTGTTTAGTTGCTTTACTGAATTGTTGACTAAAAATGCTTCTAATAAATGTGGAGTATTGTTTAGGTCCTGTTTTCAACATGGCTTTTAGAATCAGACCAATGTGATTAAGTCAAGGTGTGTGAAACAGTGGTGTGCTGACTAGTGTGAGAAGGTGAGTTACTAGCTAATAGGAGTCTTGCATCTTCCCCTAAAGCAGAAGACTGTCTCTCATGGTATCTTTCGTTCTAGAGAGAGGTGTGTGCTTTAAATGCTCCTTTTGGGGAGAGAAGTAGCACTGAAAGCTGAGTGCTGTTCCTCGTCTCTGAATTGCCATATGACTTTCTCCATTTGCCCGTTTTAAAATGGTCCCTGTAATATTTTTCTTCAACAACTCACTTGAAGCGAGTTGGAGTTGTAACAGGGAGCAAAGTTTGAAATTCTTTGGCCAAAAATTTCTTCATAACTCTGGGGGCAAATGCTACTGTTACTAAAGTCTCGTTTCTGGTTATGTACTTTGTTCAGTAATTTGGAAGACTTTGCTTTAGTATCATTACTTGCAGAACTGAATAACTCTTCATTTCAAGACAGAACACCAGCAGCGTTTGAAACGTTTTGAGTTTGGCAAGAAAGGGCTTGTCTGTAAAACAATGAAATTGCATTGGGGAAATACAGTGCCTCTGTTCAGCTGAGGCGGGCTGAGGTACACTGCAAGCTGTTGTGAGCTGCAGCTGCATTTACCATCAAACACTGAGTTGGTGCCGATGAATGTTTTGTTTTTAGTGTCATGGAAACTGTGAGGCAAAGAATGGATATTCTATTCATCTGGGAAAATAGCAGTTCACTGCATAAAACATCAGTTGCTTCCAAAGCAGTTCTTAAAATAGACTTTGTGAATATAACCCTAAAAGTACAACAGTTTAAATCACCTCAGTACTACTTTGTTTTTCTATTAGAATATACATGTGAATTAACATAACATAGAAGGAGTGAGAGTTTTAAGATACAACTGTAGCATGGAATTCCTACAATGATTCAATGTTTTTCTTTACTGTGCAATTTTTAATGTAAAAATTGAGAGGTCCATACATTTCAATAGCAGTCTTAATCCTTTTTATTACCTTTCTTCAAATGGTTTACTCAAAAGGGAATAGTTTTGGTCATCATTCAGTATCATTTACTGCTTCATGCAGCATAGCGAAAATCATAAAACTCACTGCAGAGCCCAGGTATCCAAGAGAGAGTGCTCTCACAGGCAGAGAAGCAAAGATGGTATGGAATAAATAGTTTGGGGTTTTTTTTAAATGCATGAGCATTTTTGCAGAGCCAGTATGTAAAGAATAATTAATTGAGTTAATTCAGCTGAATTGGAAAGCTTATATTTGTTTCGCTTAAATTTTAATGTTGGGGGGAAGAAATAAGTATGAGATCTGAGCATAAGTGGTAAAGAGAAACTAATACAGAAATAGATATATAAAGTCATTGCCCCACTGTGGAAAAAAAAGGAAACTGAGAAAAGAAATTGGAGGAGCAGAAGTGATTTGACCTGAGTGACAGGAAGTTGGAGGGAAAATTGCCAGTTGCAGGATTTCAGAATCCAGGATTCTGGAATGGATGTGATACTAATTAAAAGAAGGGATGCCTCGTTGTGAGACCTCCTTCAATGTGCAGTGAAAGCGGTGGGAATCTTCTGTTGACCTTATTGCTCTCTAGCTTAGTTTTGTTTGTTTCATTGTTTGTTTGTTTGTGGGGGTTTTGTTTTTGTTTGGGTTTTTGTTGTTGTTGTTTTAATTGGGGGATCCAAAATTGCATGCAATATTTTAGATATGGTGTAATGAGTGCTGAGTAGATGTGGATAATCACTCCCACCTGCTGTCTCATGTGCAGCTTGCCTTTCAAGACCACTGGTCCTTCTCAGCAGACTTGGTCCCCAACCTGCACCATTACAAGGTCTTAGTCTATCCCAGGTGCAGGACTTTACTTTTGTTATGGTTGAATTTTATGAGGTTCCTGTTGGCCCAATCATCTAGATTGTCTATGTTGCTCTGAATGGTGGTCCTGCCTTCAAGTATACTAACTGCATCTCCCAAATCGGGGTTTTTGCAAACCTTTTTAGGGTGCACTCCATCTTCTCCTCCATGCTACTGATAAAGACATTAAGCAAGACAGGTTCCATATACACTGTGTAGTTGGTAATGACAAAATTATAGATGCAGGGAGATTGATAAAAACATACGTTTAGGTTGAAAAGCAACTGCATGAGAAGTAAAATAGGTGCTTGAGATGCTGAGACTAAGATGAGTAACTCAGGAGAGAGCAGGATCAAGAAAAGCCTTTTTTATAAGTGTTTATGACTGTTTAGTATCAAGGAGTAATGTGTAGTTGAGAGCTTACAGCAGAGATAAGGGCTTGATATGAAACGGGAAAGTGTCTTTGAAATTAATCCTAGTTTGTGTATAAAAGGCTTTTATAATAATAGGCAAGCTCCACAGTTCCCATTCTCTAGTGTAGGGAATTGAAGTACAAGCAGGTAAAATAGATAAAAAGATACAAAGCCCACATGATTTTTACTTTCACTCTTTAATACTGTTTAGGCTTAGAAGGAAGATTTTTCACTTTGCAATACTTTCAGGTACTGTAACCATGTGTTCGTAACCCCAGCAGTAGACATTTGGGCTTTCCTATTCAATGCCTGGGGAGATTGCCTGTGGGATTTGCCAAGGCTGGTGTGCCTCTTGCAGAGCTGCTGAGACTGGCCAACAGGAAAGGTTAGGGTAATAGTGGACCACAGAAAGTTTCCATAACTGCTACCTTCCTCCACAGGATAAATCTAGTTAAAGAACAGGAGGCTGTAGGGCCTTGTCTCAGTCCTGCAGGCATCTTTTTGCACTTGCCTGAATAAAAAGGCAGCTTGCTTTCTTACACACAGTTCACAGGTTCACAGTGCTCCACATCAGTGACCTGTCTTCAGTTGTTTCAATCTGCCAACAAGCTCTGAATTTTCACTAACACATTTAGATTGCCAACTTGATGATTTAAAAAAAAAAAAAAAAAAAGACTAAGTCTAGGGGCAAGTTTTGAGTCATGTTGATGTCATGGAAAAATATTCAGTGAAGATCCTCTGCTTATAGTTGCATTTTAAAACCTTGTCTGGTGCCTGGCTTTTACTCCCTTAATACATTATTATTTTAAAAGAGTAATTAGATTATTCCTTTAAATTATTCTTTTAAAAGTCATCCAGTTTTTTTGTCAAAGGCATGTACCTTATAAGAGTCGGCTACATTGATAGTGTACTCTGCCAGCTTACAGTTTAAAAAGACACCTTCTCCACAAATTCAGGTTGACTAGCATTATCATTAACCTACTTAATCCTTTATTAATAAAATTCTATTTTGGTGGTTTCATTATTTATGATTTGCTATCAGAGGAATAAATTATTTGTGTAATCCTATTTGCTTATTTTAAATATTGTACAAATGAACTTTCTTCCAGAGATCTTGCACTTCCTGAGTATTCTAAGATTAAGTAAAAATCAGTGTTAATATCTGAGAAAACTCCTTGGTTTATATATATATTAAAAATATATGTATATTTTTTAAACCTTTTGGAGTCAGGTTACCTAGACCTGCTGATACAAAAGTGCAGAATGTTAGCAATTGCTTTTATATCTTCCTTGCTGTTGAAATATTTAATCATTCCTACTCATGTTATCATTTCTATAAAATAATTACCAACATTGCCATGAGTATTCCTTCTGTTCTTAGCATGCTGAGGAAAAGTGTTTTCCTTATCTGCTTTAGGTCATTTAAAGCACATAGTGATACCTCTGGAAAGCATGGGTAGCCAAGCAGAGAGGTAGTATTTATTGATATATGAAGTTTTATTCTTTAGTTCATTGTATAGCACACCATGTTCCTTGGTGTTTTTAAATCTGAGAGTTACATTCACCTTGACTATGTCTGGACCTGGGATGTTATTGTTAACGTTTCTTCAGTCATGTTCCCACGACTGTTATGATCTCTTATGAAGACTTTTTTTCCTTTATCAAGAATGCTACTTGTCTCACTTCTCAAAATAAACAGTGAATGTGTGTTTTCCTTTGCAACTGTTTTGGGGTTTTTTTTTTGTTGTTTTTTGTTTTTTTGGGGGGGAATATGACTTTAGAAAAAAAACAGTATTCACCCTTCAGGTGCCTTGGCAGTAAGGTAGCAGTTTTCATAAATGTATGGAGACACGGGGTACCTACAGATGAGGGGATGGTTTAGAGAGATCTATATTTTTGAGTGGTTTTTTAGTAGATAGCTAAAAGTCCATCTTCTGTGTAGCTCCAATACCAGTTTGCCTTTCTGCAACACAGTGATGCTTTCTTGTGCAATTATCTTCAATGTTTTGGGGCTTGGTAGGATTGCTTTCAATTTCTGGACAATCTAAAGTCCCTTACTGTAAATACTGGTTTTATACTGAAATAAGAGCAACTATTTTAAGCTCTTAGCATTTTAGGTGCTTTGCATTAATTTAGACTATTTAACTATTTTTAATGGGGTTTTTGTTTCACCTTCTTTTGGCTTGGTGTGCTTGCATACAGTGCATGTGAATAGTTAGAAGTTTTCAGCCCCTGAACCAGGAGATGGCTCCTTTCAGGCACTGTCTTGTGAGGATTTCCCCTCCTGTTCTAACAGATAATTTGGTTACTCTGCGGTGTCCGCAGAAATTGTTCTCCTGAAGCAGTAATACTGGGAAAACACTTAACATGTTTTGTTTTCTTCTGAAATCTGTTTTAGCTTCTAATGGGGTTTTGGTGTTTGGTTTTCTGTGTTTTGTTTTGGGTGTGTTATGTGGGTTTTTTTGTTTGTTTGTTCAGTCTAACAGCTACTGCTAGTCTGGAGACCACAGTTTGGGAATACCTGATTTACAAACTTCTATTTCTGTGCGATTGGGTTGGCTGTATTGCCTGTGAAGGGTGAAGCTTGAATAAGTTATGCAAGTCATCCAAATGAGAACTGTCAAAACTTTTGTACAACAGAGTACGATTGTAATTATTTTTAAAATTTTATATAATTACATATATATTTAAAAAAAGTAATTTAGCAATTTGTAGTAAGTAGTGTCACCAAAATAATCTTTTAATTGGAAACAGGTGTAGCATTCTGTTGTAAAGTGTGGATTCTCTATTCATTTCCAATTATAAAATCCTCTTGACTTCAGACTTAAGAATGTACTTGATGTTCAAAGTCACTGATAGGAGCTGAGTAATGTTTGTCCTTAGATCTGGGACAAATTGCACACCAGAAGAGCAAGGGATGCTTTTCAAGTTAGTTGTAAGTAGCAACTTTGTTAGTTGCTTGAAAATTTTAACTAAATCCCTTGGGGATGAGATGAGGAGGATGGCAAAGGGAGAAATATTTTAATATTCAAAGTGAAGACACTTGGATACTCTAGAAATGCATGGGGTGGATAAATGAGGTGGGTAAATGCATGCAGTAAAATGCCTTCTTGTCACCAGTGTAGAATGCGTGTGTATTCATATGCATACTCGGTTTGGTTATTGTCTTCTGGATATTGTACATCCCCGATTTCCCTCATTTTTAGTATATTTTTAGTGTAGTAATTTTTAGTGTGTTTCTCCCACTGGATGTTCTGTCTACGCACACATTAGCACACATTAACGGGTTAATAGAGTGGTAACGTTATTTATGGTAAGGTTAGCCTAGGGTAGACGTAGTAGTGGAGAATTGAAACTAAATACACTAAACAGCTATTCAGGAATTATTTGGTTCACAGATACTTGCCCACATATGCTTGGGGGAGGAGGAGAAGAAAGGTCTTTCTTCATCTAAGAGATCTGTACTCCCTCTTTTCCCCTTGCCTTCAGTTATTCATGTGCATCTTCCTGCTGAGACTTCAGTCCCTTTTAGCCTTGCAAACATTTGATTTGTTACTTAGCACAGTATAAGCCTGGTAAGTGGAGGGACAGGAATAGTACTGAGGAAGGAGCCTTCATGGATCAGCCACTGATGGAATAGAAATGTTCTTCGTTTGACATGAGCATATAAATTACAAGTTCATAGGGTCAATCCAAATATAATGTGGAATTTAGTCCACCCCTACCTCCTGTGTATTTGAAGTACATAAAGAGCATTAATAAATTGTTTTTATAGCACAAGATCTGTGCAGTGCTCTGCAAACTGACAAAATATTCCATCTTTTCTTAGAAGTACTTACAAATCAGTAGGATGAAAGTGTCAAAGGCATGTCTTTGGGAAGCAGGTTCTTTAATACCACTTCACGCACTGACATTATTTCTTTTTAAAATATTGTGTTAAAGAAGTTGTGAGAAATCCCTTGACTTCTGTGTTTAACATCTTAATGTACTCTTTAGATTTATTGCTTGGTCAGTTCAATCAGTAGAATTCTTACAGTGAAAGACACCTGCAAATGCCCACACAACTATAAGTATAAAAGGACTTCTGAACTTTTCTAATCTTTGGAAAGCACAATGAAAAAAACGGTTTTTTTCCAGATGATCTTGTCCAAATGTCAACAAAAGCAATAATTCAGTATTTGTTGTCTAAAGCATCATTCCTAAATTGCAACAGTTATAATGGGAAGTTGATTCCAGTAAATTCCAGGTTCAGAATTTCCACATTTTGGATCATTTACATGTGAAGAACAGTTCTTGCTCCAAATAAGACAAATAAGTACTAGGGCTAGATAGCAGAAGTATAATGCTATCTTACAAATGAGAATTTATGCCATGGAGAATTCTGGCAGACCTGAGACTGAACAGTTAAATCCCATAAATCTCATTCAAAATCATAATCTTTTACTTCTTGCAGATTATTAGAGTTGTTCTTGTAGGATCATGGTCTTTCAGAATTTTGAGCAAAGAAGTAGGGGGCAAATCTGTAGTATTAAAATCAAGCTTTGCTAAACCTGTTCTTCTCCTGTCTGGGAAAATTGGTTTTAGAAGATGGCACAGCATGGGGGGGGGGGGGGGGGAATATCTAAAAGAATGTTGGGTGGGTTTTTTTTTTTTTCCATTAGTCACAATCTGTACATACCATTTCCTTATCTCTGTTTTTCAAGAACACATAGGCCAACATTCTTATGATTACCTGTATAGACTGCATTGCTGATCATCACTTGGGCATAGCATTCCTGGTTAAATATGTTTGTATTTTTTTTCTTTTGTTCTGTTACTTTATTACAAAATTTTCCAGTAATGTGATTTTGTTAGGTATGAATCACTTATTAATCTTAAGGTTCAAAATTTGTTTTAGGAGTTTGCAGACAATTCATGGTATGTAGGTTTGACTGCTTTATTAAAAGATAAGACAGTGTCGATAAGTTTGCAAGACTTCAAGGGTTATTGATTGGGAAGCTGCTTGCAGTCAGAAGAAGACTGAGCTAGGATGGAGCGTATGGTGAGATAAAGGCTAGGTTGGGAAAGTGATTACAACTGGGGACCTGCTAATCACTGACCTCTGTAGGGATCCTGTAGTTTATCACTAATCTCACTTGCACTTGGCATTTTTCTGTGTTGCTGCTTCATTGTTCGTAGCCGAGTGAGTAATTTGGCTTGGGATGAGCAGGAGGAGGGTGCTGCAAGTCCAGCAGCTGCACTTCTTGGCACTGGCTTGTTAAACATCCTCAGTGTAGCCAGCAGCGTGCTTGGCACACGTTAACCAATAGTACTTAAACAAATTGTTGTGAAGAGAATAGGAGGTCATTTGTTTTATGCACTTTCTTCAAATTGTGTTGCTTCTCTGTTTTCATTTCCATGTGTTTTGGTCACCATTATTAAAAGGAAAAACGTGCGTAATATTTTCACATGTATTCACAATATATACACATGGGTATTATGTACCTTTAAAATATTAGAGGTAAGATTGTAGGTATAAGACAGATATTAAAACTGTGACAGCCTCTATTAATGAGTAGGCCTATACAGCAGTAGAAGAGGAAGAAATGATTCCTCCGGTGCTGTGGGAAATGTCTAGATATGTAGTAAAACTTTTATGGCTGCATGTGTCAGTCAGTCTTGCTTCTAAGAAGGCGGCAGCACACCAAATCCAAGGAGCAGAGCTGGTTTTCCATTTTAATCAAATGTAAATTTTTTTCACTGTACTGAATAATTGCTGAATAAGAATTTTTAACACCAACAAAATTTGGAAAAGTAATGAATGGACCTGTGCTGGAGGCAGCAAGGATGTTATTCTATAAAATTTGCATACTTTCTTTCTACTTTGTGATAAGTTGGAAAGTGATATTAAGAGTTGTAGAAGAATGTTTATTACTTTGTTGGATGTTTTTCTTGCATCATCCACATGCACCTGTAAGTATAGCTTTTGCAGCTTGTTCCTTGTCGTATTGGATCTGCATATGAAAAATTATTTGAATGTGTTAATTCTGTGGGTAACAGAGATGGGTGTTTTGTTGCTGGATACTTTGTTACTGGATGTGGATGGGGAAAAAACAGTATAAAAATTGATTGCTAGCCACATCTACCGACACCAGTTTAATAACTTTTTAAATTCTCAAAGGTATCACCAATGTTTTGTTATAAACTAACTTTTGGGTAGGCTATCTGTTGTGACTGGTTAACAGTGTTATCAATGATGAAATGATGATTAAGAACCGTAAAAACATGCTTCAAGATTCACTGAAAGATGATTCTCAGTGCAAGTAGGGCAGATGTACTTCATGTCTGCCAGCTGTGGTCACTGTGGCATTCCTACTGGATGATAAATATTGCTTCATTAAAAAAATGTTGGTGCTTTCCATATTGCCAACCAAATAAATTTGTATCAATGCATAGAAAGATCTTTAGTCTGTAAAGGGTTAATTCTGTGGGAATTGAAGTAATTTTTTGCAGTTATGTTCTGTCATCCTCTCATAAACCAAGCATTATCTAGAAGCAGTGGGAAAAGGCTGTTTTACTACTGGCAGGCATTTATAGCACATTCATTGAAGTAGTCCTCAACTACTGAGTTAATGTAGTGCTGTTTTCAGCTCACTATTGCTTTGCATCTTGCTGTTTCAGTTCATTCTGTGTTAAGAGTATTTAGGCTGCACAGCTGTTATACAGATAGATTTATTATGGAATACAATTCCTTGTGTAGTATTCAAAAGCTATATTAAGTTGTGAGCATATCACATTTAGACAAGTGGTTGCAAGAGAAAATTATTTACTAAATGCTTATTAATGTTTGAATTGGTACAGAATGTTTCAAGGTTTTAAGTTTATGAAGTTAGGAAGTACTTGTGGTTCAAAATGCTTGGCGGGATTTTCTTGGCTGAGTTTCTTTTAACTCTGTAGTCCTTGGGCTTTAAGCCTGTTAGACAGCAATTAGGTCATTAAAGTTTTTGTTAATGAAAACACATGAAACTTACTTAAAAAAAAAAAAAAACCCAAAACCAAAAAACCAAACTTATTCCAAGTTATTAAAAAATTCAAATGCCTTGTCAGTTGATCAGTGCAGATTTAACATTCTGTATATATCCAACTCAATTATTTTATTTTATTTTAGTGTGGCCAGCAGGAGCAGGGAGGTGATTGTTCCCCTGTATTTGGCACTGGTGAGGCTGCACCTGTGTTCAGTTTTGGGCCCCTCACTATAGGAAAGACATTGAGGTGCTGGAGCATGTCAGAGAAGGGCAACCAAGCTGGTGAGGGGCCTGGAGCACAAGTCTTATGAGGAGTGGCTGAGGGAGCTGGGGTTGTTTAGTCTGGAGAAAAGGAAGCTGAGGGGAGACCTTATCGCTCTCTACAACTACCTGAAAGGAGGTTGTAGTGAGGTGGGTGCTGGTCTCTTCTGTCAGGTGTCTGGAGATAGGACGAGAGGAAATGGCCTCAAGTTGCGGCAGGGGAGGTTTAGGTTGGATATTAGGAAAAATTTTTTTTACTGAAAGGGTTGTCAGGCATTGGAACAGGCTGCCCAGGGAAGTGGTGGAGTCACCATCCCTGGAGGTATTAAAAAAGCATGTAGACAAGGCACTTCAGGACATGGTTTAGTGGGCATGGATGATGGTTGGACTCAATGATCTTGAAGGTCTTTTCCAAACCTAAATGAGTCTATGATTCTATGACTTTTAAATGTCTATTGCTTTAGTTCAAATCTGGTTGGAAGACAAAGCTCTGGGATATAGAGCCACTGAAATATAACCTGAAGAAAGTTTACCATGATGCTACTTTGTAAGTAAGGCATAGATTTGTTTCTAAAATAACAGCATATAACTTTTGAAACGTGAGTCAGGAGGTACATGATAAAGGTGATCAAGGAGCTGATGATTCACAGTTGCTTTGTGTAGGAAGTCCTTCTGCACAGGTCTGATGGGAAGTGTTGGGACTGAGAAAACTGGCCAAAGTTGCTTTACTTCTCACGAATATTTTGTGAAAATAAAATAGGATCTGAAGAGGAAATAAATTTCACTTGGGCATTACTTTGCCTTGCTAGCTGGTATGTCTACACACTACCTTACAGCCATGTTTACACAAACCTGTGCAAATGAAAACATTCAATGAGGATTTTGGCATTTAATAGTGTTTTTGCATACCCCTCTCCTTCTTCCAATTAATGTCGGGTGCCGTAGTGAGTTTCCTCATGTTCCCTTAATGCTGAGCATTAATGTTTCTGAATTTCCAGCTATAACAAAAAAAGATAATATTTCCATATGTGTAGTGAGCAGTGACTGAGACAAGACCCTCTTGACAGAGGGTGGAGAGGGCGTGATCAGACAGAGGCTATCACATACCCCACAAGATCTGCTGTCGAGTAAACCTGCAAGACATTTGAGGGTCTGCTTTGGCTTTCAGTGTCACTGGCTTTCTGAAGTTTGCATGCTCATAAGCACTCATATTCCAATAAGTTTGTTTTTTACAGTAACCTCTACATTTTTATGCTCTTCTGTCAATCTGTAGAGAATCTAAATAATTAAGAAAGGTATTTGATAAGCTAAAAAACACCAAAGGCATTCTGCTTTGATATATTTGGCTATGTGTTTGAACTTTATTGGATGCCAGAGACTGCCGGAGCATTGATCAGACATTATGTATGGGACCTACCTATTTGTTAAACCAATGAGGAAGTCTTCTCAAACTTGACATTACCCACCTTTCAAGTACTTGACTCGCTCACTACATGGAGTAGTTGATAAGTATTTTCTCTTTCTATTGATAAGTAAACACTACCCATGATGTTTGCTTACAAGGCTTTAAATAGTGAGAATAGCATCGTGCCTAGACTGGAGCAGCTGAAGTGTGTTGAAATGACAACAGGCGATTTGTAGTCAATACTCTTTCACCTTTCCATTTTGTTGATAGTGAAACCATCATGGGATACTGCCAGTCGGCAGGATGCTGGGAAACCTTTCTGTGTAGCGTCAGTGAAGCTCCAGGGGCTGTTGATGGAGTCCTTCCTCTTCTCTCATGAGCAGTGTAATAGATGTGCTCTAGCGGTGCCTGGGACAGCTCACCTTCTCTCTCCCGTCCTTCTGCTGTGTGAATGTGAAGATGGTGCTGCTCGCACAGTGCTCCAGTCTTGCAAAAGGCATAACAGGGTGTGGTTCCACAGTACAAGACAGAACCAGGAACAGGACTCGCGTGTGGGCTCAATGTGTGTTTCTGTAGTGTGTGCCTGTTGATTTTTGTTGTTGTTGTTTAAAAATGTGTACCTTTAACATTGTGACACTACTGCAGGTTTGAGAGTCATACCTAAGTGTTTGCCCTGGGAACGTGTTTGGGAGACTCTCTATACAAAAGGCACCGTCTTGTACTTGATCCTAGGTTGCTTTCCAAACCCTTCATTGAAAAGCCTGGCCATTTGAACACAGGTTAAATATTAAGTTAATCCAGTTCTAATTCTTGATAAATATTTAGGCAGTGCAATGTCAGGCAGCCTTGACTTTTCTCGATCATTTCTTAGAACCAAATTTAGTATAGATTGGGCTAGCCTAGTCAGCTTTTTTCCTTTAGTATGAACCTGCCAAACTTTTAAAGTGATAACATTTAAATAACATGATTTTATGCATTCTTATCTAACAATTTTTTGCTTGCTACACAAACCATAATTTAAATCATAATTTTTTTAGCCTCTGTAATTGACTCTTGTACAAATATTTGTTTTAAAGCCTGCCTGAAATACTGCATACTTCAGTCGAAGTTGTTTATCGTGTGGTATAAGATTCTCATTTTCTGGAAAGAAAATGCTGAGTCTGGTTTAATATGAACAGCATGATTCATCCTACTTCATATAATTTTGCATGCTAGGTATTTTATTTGCTTGGCGCCCAATAGCTGTTAGAGGCAAATTGCTTCAGCAGAAAAATGTTAACTTTCTTCCTCCCTTTGTTACAGCAGAGCTGCCATTTTTCAAGCAAACTATTGTTGACTGGACTACCCATAGTTATCAAGATGATAATCTTGCAGAGATGTTGTTCCAAGAGATTCAAACTTCCTCTTCCTCTCTACTCATACAAGATGCACTTTTAAAATTAACAATAAGCATACTTTAGTTTTTCCTCTTACAAAATGACATTTAGGGATTTTTGGTAGTAAGAGAAAAAAATCAGAAAAACCAAAGGAAGTACTGTTTTAGAAGTGCAATTGCAATAGCATGGAGCTATTTGTCACTGAAATGGGAATGTGTAAGAAAGGCTACTTTTTCTTCTTATGAGGGCTGGATGACACATGCATTGTTTACAAAAGGGAATGCCTAGTTGTGTAAGATGACATTCATTTTCAAATAGATAGGTATCATGGCTTATTACTGCTTACCTTTGGATAATACTCTGAGTGGTGTTATGGGGTGTTTCGTAGTTCTAACTGTGTCATAATTGGGGCAGGCATAGGCACTTAGTGTTTTGTTATGCACATACTTGATAACTGTCTGATTCTTGACATTGTTCAGCAGAGACTTCAAGATTTTTTAAAAAAAATGTTGCTTGATAAACTTCTGAGCCTTACTGGAGAACTTTCACACTAAGTTTTAATATACAAACATGCCAGTTTGGTGGCATAACCAACAAATACAGCACTAAGTAGTTTTTCTGAAATTGACAAATACATTGCTACTGTCTTGCAACCTCAGATAGCAACATCAGAGGACAACCACTCTGCATAAGGCACTACATTCAGTATGTGCTACCTACAGGTAAATATTGCATATATGGTAGAAGAGAAAAGTCTGTTTTGCTGTCTTGACCAGTTGTATTGCCTGAGTTTTGTACCCAACTGGAATGTACATGAAATGAAAGGATTTTTAAGGATTTAAGGGATGAGTGTCAAGAGCTGAATGATTCAGCCACGGTGTAAGTTTGGTGTGGGTTTTCTTGTTGTTCTGAGTTGAAGTTTTTGTTCACTTTTCATGTTGTTTTGTTGGTTTTATTTTACTGCTTAGTATATTCATCTTCTAAGATGATACCAGCTATGTGTTAGTTTCATGTAGGAAGGAGAAATGTCTAAAGGTGTCTCTACCTTTGCTCATTGATAATGAAAGGGAAGCTGGACCTTTACCCTTTTTATGTAAACATACTGATAGGGATATTTTATAACAATAAAAAATTGCAGTAGTTCTTTTTTACCGATTGGTTATGTAAGAAATGGAATTGGGTATGTCATCTATTACAGTAGTGCTGTTTGAGTGTGTTAAACGCAGATCTATAAAAGCCACTTTTATTCATGCAACTTAGTTTTTATAGGTTCACTATGATGCTAACAGATTTTCTGAATTGTATTTATAAGGACAATTGATGCAGATATCTAGCAGATTTTAAAAAGAACCTAATTTCCAATGTCTTTCTTTTATAGGAAAAACCTCAGATAGAGGTCCATTTCCATTGTATGGTAGAGATACGGGGTTACCAGGCTGTCAAGTAAGTATAGTGATGATTGAAAGCAAATGGAATAATCTTAACTAAAATTTAGTTTAAGTTACTTGAATGTGTCAGGCTACCAAACATAACAAACAAGAATGTCTTCCACAATTTGCAGAATAAATTTTCTGGGTTCTGTGTGGTCAAATTGCCTTGCACTTGCATACATCCGCTTAGAGGGGATACTTTTGCTATGTGCAAGTAGAACTGGTTCTGTTGCTCATGAGCGTGAAGTCCTAAGTTTTTAGTAAAAGGGAGATTGTTACTAGTCTGAACATATTGAGCAATGTGCTTCAGTTGTGTGTATCACATCTTTCCTACAGATCATTATGAAATTAGTTTTCTTACCCTTTGTAGTTATTCGTACCTCTCTCCAAGTCTGCAAACAGAATTGTAGACCAGTATTGACTGAACATCAGGATTAGTCTGTGAAACTCACATTTTCACATATAATGGGTCAAAAAATACCAATAATTGGTGAATATAGTTTGTTAGTTAACTGTTACTTCTGGTGGAGATCATGTGCATTTTTAAAGGAAAACTGTTACTACGCTTTCAATGTTTAACAATTAGGTTATCCAGTATAATACTGTATTATTTTGTGGGCTTGATAATACGTTTTTTAATTAAGAAAACTTTATTTTTATGTCTCTAAATCTTCATTTTAGAGTGAATATTTTTTCCATGTTATTTCTAATGAGCGGCATTAAGAATACTCCATTGAACATTGTTTAAGTCTGTTTTGAATGTACAGGAAGTTTGCGTGTATAAAAAGTATAATTAGCATTTGATTACACTCAGTATTTGCTGACAGAGATTTAAATAAAAATATATAATGTTTTTAATTCTAAGAAATTAATTTGTTATGCTTGTTTTCTCAAAGAGGAATCTTTTTTTAATTTTACTGTCAGTAGACTATTTGCTTTGAACTGATATTTTTAGGAACATCTCTCTTGGAGGATAAAACTTCGCATGTGAGTTTGACATCTTGGTTTTGAGTCTCTTAACCAGTAGTTTGGGAAGTGTGAATGGGCAGCACCATGTGGCAATGCAGTCCTAACATCACTTCCCCTATTAAGAAAGGATCATTCTCACAGTCTTACTACTTCTCTGCAACACAGATGTGACAAACAAAGACCCATTTGTAATTGTAGGGGTGAGCTTTCAGTAATATTCTCACAAAAAGCAGTATACCTCTTTAAGTTCATGTTATGGACTTCACATCATTGCCAGTCCAGACAGTAGAACATTGTATTAGTGTTATTACTATTGTTCAAATAACTCCGTAGGTACTGTATTTAAATATAATAACTTGATGTTAGTTTGGAAGCAAATTAATTTCCACATTACTCTTTCATTAAGTTGATGTTCTGTGTCGGAAAATGGGTTTCTGTTAACTTTACATAAAATTCTGTTTTGCTTTGCAGTAATGAATGTAATTTTTGTTGTTTGGCTTCTCACTTAGGAAAATACTTTTATATCTCCTAATTGTTTATACCTGGTACCATTTAATATTAATTTTTTTACATGTAGGTATTTTAAAGCCAAAATCTTATACATATTTGTTTCTATTAACATCACTTCTAATACAGTTTATTCCTTTGATAAGCTTCCTACTGTTTCTTCTCCCACAGTTTCTTCCTTCTTAAACATTTTTAGTATATGGGGAAAAATGTTATTGTAGGTAAATCTGTTTTGGTTTTATATTCAGGATAATAGAAAATGATCATAGAGTTAACTTTCAATTAAATTTTAATTCAATTTAAATTTATGTGATAAGTTACACTTTGTACTTTAATTTGGTCTTATCAGTTAAAT
This sequence comes from Harpia harpyja, assembly GCF_026419915.1. Taxonomy (NCBI): domain Eukaryota; kingdom Metazoa; phylum Chordata; class Aves; order Accipitriformes; family Accipitridae; genus Harpia; species Harpia harpyja. The sequence goes on from NC_068953.1 coordinate 31,077,416, forward strand.
CTGACAGCGTTTGAAATCATTTGCTAGCTTGGAACATGGTGGGATTTCTGAATCTTTTGGGGGTTTTTTTGTATTTTTCATAAATCCATGGCAGTGCCTGAAATAAGCTCTCATTGTAGCTGCAGTGTTTGAAAGCTATCATAGAGAAGGTCAAAAGTGATCCTGAGAGGTCATTTTGGCAACCCAAATGAAGAATCAGCTGCATTGTCTCTGAGAGCTGCTCATATAGTCAGTTCTTAAAGACCTCTAGAGGTGGAGGAGACTGCATGACCACACTGAGTTTTGTTTTCCATTACTTAAATGTACTTACTCTTAAAAAGATTCCCTGATGCCTTATCTAAATATCATTGTAATTAAAGCATCTAACTGTTGTCTTACAGACAGTGGACACAGAGAAGAATCTATAATCTTTTAAGTCTGTAGAGGCTGGAAATCCAGTAGATTATTAAGATGATAAGGAGTCCTTAGAAAAGATAAGACATAGATGGATTTAATTTTTACATTGGTGTGTTTAGTGCAGAGTATAGTGCAGGTATGTTTTTAATAGCAGCTGTGTAACAGGGTCTATCTCAGATTGAAATATTGGTAGAAAAGCTTATGCTCTGCTCTAGATGTTCTCCAGTAGGTTCACAACCCGAGGGAATTCCAGTGTTTTAAACTAGGTAAAGTACCTCATCTAAGGCCCTACCATTATGGCAAAAAGAAATTTCCTGGATCTTTCTGGCAACGCTGTTAATTTTTTGCCATGTGGTATTTGCCCTTTTTCATAAAAAATATCTAATCTTTGATACTTGTTTGATTGGTGATGGTCTAAAATTTCCCAATACCTTGTTATGGTAATGCTGGCCAGCTTGTCATTCCTCAGCCTATATTTTTCAGTTTACTGGTTCCATATGCAAAAATGTTATTTACTTTTTAACACATTGCTTCTACCTTCTCTAAATTTCAGTGCAGTTTTCAATTCCAGGCTTGCACTGCATTTGTAGATCCTTCTGGGTTGCTTTGTGAATTTAGTAAATGTGGTCTTCATTTTTCATCCAAGTCACTAATTTAGAGGTGGAATGATGCCCAAAACAGATGCCTGCAAAGTCTCAGTTAATACGTTCAGCCAGTTTTGATCATGAACTCCTAGCTACTTTTTTTCAACAGCTATGCTCTGTATTCAGCAGTAGTTTTAGTTGTCCTTGGTTCCTTAGTTCACCTGTGAAAGTAGTAAAAGCCTTATTAAAACCCCTCTTATGCTGAGAAGGGAGTGAGATTGGTTTTACGTAGTTTATTCCAGCTGAATACATATCACTTCTTTGTTATCTTCTGGCATTTGCAGTCTTATTTTTCCAGTATTCTTCCAAAAAAAGAAATTTAAAATGTTGAGCAATTATAAGCCACTGCTTTTGTTCCTCCCTGAAACAAACAAACCAAACCTCATTTGTTTGTAGTCTCCGCACTCTCTCCGAACCGAGTTTTCAAAAACAGTGGGTAAGGTTTCTGAAATTGTACGAATGGCAAGAGCCAGACTTCTGAGTATCTTATTGGGTACAGATGAATTAGAAAATACCTAACTTCTCCAAATACTCTCTAACCTGTTCTTCTCTTACCAAAGTTCTTTCCGTATGTCATTGGGGTAAATGGCATTAATGACCTGGTGTGGATGTGTGACAAGTTTTAATTTTTACTTCCTGTTATGTTTACAGAGGGCTGGAATGAAAACTTTTAAGGCCACTGTCAACTGAAATGTTTAAGACTCTTACTGTCACTTCTCACCCTTTACAGGAAATTATTTAAGCAGTGATTTGTATGGACTGTTAGCTACCTACAGGCTTTATATTTAGGCTGTAAGAGTTTAAGTGTCATTGATTTTCAATGTAGCTTAAAAATCTAAGCAACTAAGAAATGTGATTCAGGTATAACATATAGTCACGAGAATGTAAATATGAATAATTTATGAATAAATTATTAATACTTTACCAAAGAGGTAGTGCATACTTTCAGATTTTATTTCCATCAGGTGTTTTAAGCAAGCCAAAAAGGAGCATCTTAGAGTATAGCACTTTGCACTGGGCCCATTCATGCAAGTAACAGTGTTGAATAAGGTAGTTGCATTTGTCTTAAGCTGTGTTTTTTATGTGGTTTAGTGTTAATGGTGTATGTTTGTGTGCTACATTAAAACCTGTGCTTGTCTAGTGCTTTGCAATAAAGTTCTGAATCCTCTTCCTTTTTTGGCTTTATTTGTACTTTACTGCATACTCCTTCTTGTTCTGACAGGTCTTCACTGTATTCTGCACCTTTCCAACTCTTACTGCCTTTTTTTTCTCTCCGATGTTCATACAGTATGTAGACTCTAAATGGATGGGTAAGATGACAACTCGAGGCTTATGCAGAGCTGGTTCAGATGAATATCAAAAACTTTTACCTGGACAAAGAATCAAAAGCTTTTAGAAGAAATGTAAAAACTATATTTTGCTGTCAGAATGAAATGCAATGCTACGTGGCTTGACACAACATCTCTATTTCTGTCTTTGAATTGGGGGGGGAGGGGTGTTTGTGATTTTTGTGTGGGATTCCACCATTCCTGTTGGCTGTGTAATTGCAGATTTGGGAAGGGCATCTTTTCACAAATCTTAAATCAGATATAGATTAAGTTTTCAGAAGGCTTCTTGTAGTAAAAAGGGTTTTCTTCACATTCGTGTAATTTAATACTGAGAACTGTAGCTTCTGTAAAAGAGATGAGATTAGTCTTCAGATACTGAATGTATGACTCCCATTTCCAATATCATCAAAAAGGTACCCAGCTGTCACTGCACATTGCTTTGACAGGTCTGAGCTCTAAGCAAGCCAGGAATCTGTGGTATTTTCAAAGTGAAATTGAGATAAATGTGCAATACATGTGTGGCTGTTAGACTAATTCTTCTAATTGTTTCTGTGGGTCTTCACAGAAGCTAACTTTATCCCCATGAGCCTGTAAGTGCCCCAGCTAATTGGCATAGAGCGAGGGGGATACTTCTTTAGCCTAACAGTGCCTGTTCTCATGTGCTTGGCAAAGTCTGTCTCTCCCCACTGGCATCAGTAGGCTGAAGATAGTAAATTATTTGTGACTATCCCCTAAATATTCTGTTTTAATTCTAAATAATCATGCATGAAAAATAGACATTATGGATTTTTTGACATGTGGAGATAACACATTTACCTTCCCTTCATCATGATTTCAAGTCCGCATACTATCCCATGCACGAGAAAGGAGATAAAATCGAGTGCTAAATGTAATGGATGTTAGGCAAGAACTGAAGAGGCATTCACCAGTTTTTGTCTAAAGTCTAACCTTTCTATAAAGAGACGTATCTTAATTTACCCTATTTTTCTAACTCTCTAATCTGTATGTTCTATATGATGATGGGACACTTTAAATGTTACAAAATCCATTTAGAAAAAAGTTTAATTGATGATAGATGTGTAGAATACATGAATGCTGGAGGCAGCTATGGATTATATTTACTAAATACATTTCACTTAGTCTATGTAAAATTATATGTATAATACTGCATAAAATATATACTACTCTATATAGTACATGGTATATATACATATGCTACTATATTTCATGCAGTATGAAATATATATTACTACACAGACATCATATGAAGAATTTATATGATACTGTGTATACTATATATATTTTATTTAGTAGTGGCAGAAGAATTTTAAACTCATTTATGCCGCTATTATTATACAAGTTTTGTGCATATTGGTAAGAAATAAGGCTGCTTCAGAATCTTTTTTTTTTTTAAATGAAGAAAAAACTTCCAATAGAAAGCTGGTCCATCAATGTTTCCAGTAATACTGCTACACCATCTTCCCTTCAATAGCCATCAGCTCTGCTATTGCTGTGAAGCTAATGTGAGGTGACTCATTTAGCAGCATATTATTGCATCATTGCAACGTGATGTAAGGCACATCAGGCATTATTGAATTAGCCTGAATTTTGCAGTGTGACAGCAGCATTTTATGCACATTAGCACCATACTTAGTGCTCCTTATGGGAATATACTTCAAGTAAACATATTGAAACATAATTTCAGACAAATTTACAGGATTTCCCAATTTCTTCTTTATTAGGAAAAAAAAAATGCTTCACTGGAATATTAAGACAGACGTAGTGGCCTTTGTGCATCTTCAGAGCATGTTTTGAGTTTCTTAAATTACTTTAAATGTATGCTGTTACTTGGGTAGTACATTGGAGAAAAAATTAGCTGACTTCTCCCTGATTGTTGAAGTAAGTTGGAACAAACTCATCCATCTTCCACCTTTGCTATGACTCAGTACATAAACATTCTCCTCATCTGGTTGCCAGTCGGAGAATGCTAGATTTGTGTATGCCTGACTCACTTGTGCTGAAAAATATTACAGAATTTAATACAATATAGGTATTGAGCAATGGGAATTCACACTGTTGGCTTTTTAGCAAAAATTTGTGACCTTTCTTTCTTTATTGACTTACGAACAACTTTCTTCACAATTTAATGTGGAACTTTATGAATGTTTGCATCTTGTCTGCAAATTTAGGAATGTATTAAAGAATAAGTTTACAAACATGAAAAACTGTATGTATTAGCTGTTACACCCTTCACAGTCTAAAAAGTTCGTTTTATTTTTGTGCAAAAAAATACACTATAAGAACTTTGAAATAAACCCCAAAAATGCCATTAGCACCAATTTCTTGGGCAATTTAACAGATGATCATTTTGGCAAAAGAAATGTTTGCAAGTGTATGTTACTTTGCGTAGTCAGTGGTTTGCCTCTTTCAAATTTAAAAAGACTTTAAAGCAGTTTGAGCAGAATGCAAATCTAAAGAACAATCCTGTAGTGCTGGGGAAAATAGTATCTCAGAGCACACGCTCTCTAACAGCCATCTCACAGGTTCAAGAAGTGTAATAAGAGTAGAACTCCAGAAATCTGAGTTGTCTAGAGAACATACAAGCTCGCTCATACTGTGCATAGGCAAAAATGGCAACTTTTTTGTCTTACAGGTGAGGTGGTGAGGAATATGCCAGCAAGAGTGAAAACAAGTGTCCATAGTAGGATGTAGATACCAGCTTGCTGATAGAGAAAAATTAACAGAACTGAATAGCACCAACTTAAAAGTATTTTTAATATGTTCATAAACTATAAAATTGTAATGTGTATATAGTATAATGGAGAAGATTAACTGATTTTATTTTTTTAGTAAAGCATCAGGTAACATTAAACAGCTGGAAGAATAAGCATACAGACAAAAATGTGAATGTTAGGAGGTAAGAGTATAAAAACGTATGTGGGAAGCAGAAGGGAGATTTACTGACGAAATTGGAAAAGCAAAGAACAGTATGAAAAATGAATGCAGGAAGGAGCTATGGATTATGTTTACTAAATACATGTTTTTACATGTATTTCATGTATACATGAAATCTGTATTCATGTATACATCTGTTGCACATGCTTTGTAAGAACAAAAAACTTGGAAGTGGCAAGAGTGAAAGAAATGAGTGATTGTGAATAGTGGGATAGAGTAGTTTTAGTGGTATCTGACAGCTGAGATGTTACTTAAAATGTGTGAGTCAAAGAAGAAAAGGGTATTTGTAGCACATCTCATTTTAAAATGTGGTTGTTCTTTAAATGTGTATGAAGGCTTCCAAACAAGTCTTTCTTGGTCTGCAGTTATAGCCCCCAAATAGCAGCATGGCAGCATGTCTCTGCAGTTGCTCCTAGGATGCTTTGCTAAGTTTTTAACAATTCATTACAAGGGCTATTGTGTTAGACCACTACTAACATGCTTTATTGTGGCATTACATGTCAAAGAATAGCGAGCACTAGATGTCTTGGTGGAAGATGAAAGAAGTAATGGACAACTGTGTTGAACATACGTATTAAGTGTTTCTTTGCAGGGCCAGTGAGTACTTCATACTTTCTTCTTGGGTAACCTGATGTATGTCTGAAGTTTGCATATGCAAGCACTCTTGCACACATTCAGAGTTCTGCAGTTTTCATTTCTTCCTGTAGGAATTCTGTTCATACCCTGAAACTTTTTTTATTGCTTGTCTCTATTCTATCCATGCTTGGCTTCCTTGAGAGAAATGATTAGACAGTTATTCTGTGTTGAGGATGTGCCATCTGCTCCTATAATATTGTACTGTTATTGAAATATTTATTTTAAAAAGGGGAGGAGAGGGGACTAATGAAAGAGTTTAAATTAATAGAAAAATGTAAATAGCTTGTCTCAGGAATGATTGGAAATAGTCATATTTAGACCACACCTAGGTGGTAGACAGTAGAGGAAGTAATATTGTGGCAAAAGGGATGCTAAAGTGTGGATAATTCTCTCTGGAGAATGTTAGGCTAAACCTTGTAGCTAGTGTGGCTCAGATCCCTTCAGGTTTGTTTTTTTGTTTGGTTGTTTGGGTTTTTTTGGGGGTGGTGGTAGTGGTGGTTTGTTTGGGTTTTTTTTAAGACTTCCAGGTTTATAAATTAGATCTTTTAAAAAAAAAAAAAACCAAACCATATATAGAGAGAATATACACTTCAATATAATTGTGTACAATAAGGAAAAATATGCATACTTTAAACATGGTAATTATAAAAAAGCGTAGGTGCTATGGAGGGGCTACCATTTTGTACTTAAAAAAAAAAATTTAGAATTTACTTTGGTGCTAATAAAAGATGTCAGATTGCATCAGCTATGGACCCACAAGTTTAGGGTTTTGGTTTTTTGTCTTTTTGTTTTTTTTAAACTACTGTATCTATTCAACAGCAACAAGAAAGCTCTTTCTGCTCACTGCTGGCAGTATGTTTGAAGATGCTTTAGATGGATCTTTCCAATGAGGCAGAAAAATACATGATATTCTGGACCTTTTTTATCTGTGGGGCCTTAGAAAAGCCTACAAGCAGTGGCACCAGTTGCTTTTCTTCCTTCCTCACATAGTTTTAGAAACAGTGTACAGAACGTAATGTCTATTTAAATCCAAGTAATACTGAGTTATGGAAGTACAAAAAATTTTGAGGCTTATACATCTGTGGGGTTTTTAATACCAATATAACTTTAAAGCTGACAAACTGATTTTATTTTGTAAATTTTCTCTTTTTAATCTCCTCTTCTCTGACACCTTTGATATCAGGTGTCTCCCCAAAGCAGATTTTTACAGCTGAGCTATCAATCTCTAAGAAACACAGCTTCTGAAGGAAAGGGTGACACAATGTTAACTGAAGCAGCTGACTGGATTCTGCCAGCTGATACCATCTTAAAAGGTTGGAATAGGGAGGGGGATACATAGTTTAAGGGCAGATGGAATGTCCAAACTTGATTTTATTTTGCTTCATTTTACTTCTCAAGTAAAAGCAAGCAATATTAACTTTCTCTTGATTATGATTTATTAGAAGTGAATTACTTACTGTGCTATTGGGAAAATATATCCTGTCTCAGCAGATAAGGAGCCTGCAGAACCTTTTTAGAAAGTAAAAATGTACTGGGCACAGGCTAGATTTCTCTTTCCAGAGCTGGAGGTGACCACCTGAAGTTAATCAGGGAAGACATCCCCCCGGAATGAAGTGGGTAGCAGGTGTTAGGAATTAGTTATAGTTAGGGGAGGGATGCTATTTATAAAAGGGGAGCAGCCTTGCAAAGAATCATTTTCAATGTCTTAAGCAGACAAACTGTTACTTGTCTTTGCCCTTCTCTTTCTCACATTATTTAGGATTGGCAAATTTGCTTGCCTCCTTTTAATTTTTGATTGTGTTTGATTGTATTTAAGGTAATAAATATCCTGTAAATCAATATATATAGTATCTCACACATTGCTGCATAAGGAAGTAAAAAGCATGTTACACCATGGAGTGCAGATAAAATTTCTTTGGCCAATTACTGTTGGTCTCCAGCTAATCTTACTGCCTCAGAGCTGGGTGCTCCGCAATTACAAATTTATGGTATAAATGGAGGATGGGGAAAAGATTAGCTCAATTCTCTTCTCCCAGCCATACCTGTCTGTTTGAATGTGCTGGATTGCCCTTTGGATTTTCTTGAAGTATTTATTCCTTTTGTCTATAACTACTCTAGCATGTTGAGCCACCATTTTGCCTTCCTTTCTTACTTCACAGGGAGATGAAGTCCCTTCCCAAACTTTGCATCTGCACAGATAACTGCTTTCAAGATGAATAGAGGCCTTGAGTAGAATTGGGAAGGGGAAGATGAGTGGTGTAAGCAGCCTGTTACTTAGCATTTGCTGCCTGGGATGGGCTAGGAGAGACTGTAGCTGGAGCAGATAGTCAGTGGATGGAAAGAAGCACAAGACACATGAGCCATTTTGATTCCTCTTCCATGGAATTAAACCATCCAACTTGCATTGGTTTCAGTTGTGTTGTGGAGTGCTTTTCAAGATGATAGTGTTCCTGATGGCACAGATTTCTATAGAAAATATAGGGAGAGAAGGATAACATTTATTAAGGGGAGGGGAATTGTAGCCTAAGATACTTACCAGACTTTACTAGCACCCTAGTATTGGACTTAGCTTTCACTTGATCATATGTGAAAACATATGGGTCTTCCATGTTAAGTCCTACCAATTATCTGGTTGCTATATTAATGATAGCTTTTGAACCTTCATTATGTTACATGTTTTCTGACTTGGTGCTTAGAGCAAGTGAGATTTTTCCCTTGGTTGTGTGGGAGAGGAGATGCACAGCTTTCATACCATATACATGAAACATTCTACTAATGGTCTGAAATCTTTTGAAATCATTTTGCTGAAGATGCAGAGGGAGAAGCAGATGCAAGGATAGTTTGAGCTTGATAATATCCTTTATAGCCTGACTTCTGTAAATAAGATTCAGCATAAAATCTTTTATTATAATGTTGACTTCTCATGCTCGTATCTTGTGATCATAGAGAAAAGCAGGAAGGCTGGTACCAAAAAATTTCAGAAGTAGATGAATAACCCCTCAGCTGCTTCTCTTCCGACATTTTCCAGTTCTCCGCAAACCTTCTGCTTTTGTATAATAATCACAGTAAGGAAGCTGTTCAAACTACTGTTTTCATAATGTAGCGAAAAGATTCAAAGGTAAAGGGAGGGGAGTCTGACCTGTAATCACAATGCTTAGTAATGCTTTCCTAGAATTCAGTCAGCAATGAAAAAATACCTTGCCCGGGGGGATGAGCGAAGACAAGCTGAGCCAGCATAACCTCGGGGATTGGACACCAACATCAGCAGGGTGCCACTTTTAGAACTGTAAGACAGAATTTGTAGCCTTGCCAATATGTGGTATCAGTGCAGGGAGGCCACTATTGCAAAAGAGAAGGAAGGGAGTTATTCAAAATATTTGTATTAATCGGGTGCTTTAAAGCCACTTAGATGCAGAAGGAATACAAAATGTTTCCTTCCCTTCACATTTAATTTTTACTCCTCCCACTGCTTAAAAATACCTATATGGAATTCTGAATAAACTTCTTCCTTCTCTCTCCTCTGTCCCTATGCTCAGTCTCAGTATATTTACACATAAACAGAATTATCCATAGTAGCAGATTCTGCTTAGGTATACACATTGAATAAGCAGCTCTTGGTGATCCAGAAAAGCTTTGATGTAAAAAGAGAATATATTGATACCTTGATATTTTTCAGTGTTAACATTAATTGGGAAGACAGTAAACCTAAATGTCTGTTATTTTGTTTATGATATTGCATCACTTCAGTATTTAGTACCCTAGGTAGCTGTTTTTTACTCCAGTGAGCTAGATTAGCCTGATTACACTGGCAGGATGCAGTTGATGGATGACTGTCATTATCTTCTTAAACTTGCATGATACTTTAGGTATAGGAGATGATAATTAAATTTTCAAGAGACTACATTGAGATTATAAGATCTGAGTATTTTTTTAAAATGAGGAATATGTTTGCAATTATCAGCATGTTGTTAGAGGATCTTCTCCTGGGATGTTTTATTAGCAACCCCTGATTTCCTTTAAATTGATGAAGAAAAAATTCTCAATTTCTCATATAACACTTTAGATGTTGTTTTGGGTTTTTTTAATTCTGATATTTTCCTCCTCCTGAGACGGACCAAAAATGTATCTGATCAAATCTATTGGTAATGGCTTGAAGATGTACAGGTTAGCACAATATATTTAATGAAACCTTGTTTGAGACAAAACACTAGAGAGGATCATAATTAATGCCTCATTTTCTGCCAGTTGCTATTGATTACTCATTCAGGGTTCCTTTGTTCTCAAAATGGTGACACTGTATTTCACATTACTATTTGATGATATTCTCAGGATGAGATTCTTTAACAACATGCTGATAATTGCAAACATATCTCTGAATTTAAATTTAAAATGGATTTACATGATATGTCAGTGTTTTTTCCAAATTCAGCTACTATTTTAGAGTGCATATTTATTACAGTTTCCAAAGATTGGAGACTTGAGTAAAGTGAAATTTAACACTTCATATTTTGGTTATATTTTTGGCTTAAACTGCATGACATGGAACTCAGGTGAGGGGTGTTTGTGCAGCCCAAACCTCTGTACTGTACTAGTATCTCACAGAGGAATTATTTGTTAACGTTTTAATTTTGTGCTAGGTTTTCCTTTGAAATCACAGTAAAAACATACATAACTAACTGGGGGATTTTGCAAGTTTAGCAGAGTTTGACTTTCCATTTTGTTACATTCTTTTAAACTAGTTCATGCAAATTGTCAGGTTTATCTATAAGGCAAGATGTGAAGTATTAAGACATGTTATACACATGCTTTAAGTCACCCAAATGGCTCACTGAATAGAAAGACATGTACGTGAAACTTTTGCTCTACTCAGTGCAGCATTTCAAGTTTACAGTAGGGCAAGGAATGCACTTATTACGTGCTCTATGTAATTCTGAGAAATAGAGAAATGCCAAGTGAATTTGTCTATGACTGTGTGGTGGGATAATGGAGGGATTTCATTGAGATGAGTGCTTTTGTGTTACTTTACTTTTACAAAATAATGTATCTACGCTCACAAATTTTAGGTTAACACTCAAGTTTTTTTTGTTTGTTTGTTTTTAAATTTAGACTGTTTTCCTGCCTTAAATAGGGACAGCCTGACTACTGGGACTCAAAGCGTAAACTTTTTGAAAAGGAAGCTAATGCAAAAAAGCTAGGAAAAATAAAATCTAGTTGACTAATTTGGGAGGGGGGGCAGTTTCAAGATCTAAGTTTGCGGTTGGTAAGTTGCAGTTCTCATTTCACTGTTAAAGCAGCCTCCCTTTATTATGCCAGCACAATGGTCCTGTCATAATCAGTTGCATATAATGGGCTAATGCTTTTATTCTCAACAATATTATTCTTTTGATAGAAAATAAAAATGAATGATGTAAAGGCAGACAGTTGTATTTGGATGAAACTATTGCATAATTTGGCTATGGCTACACTAGAAAAATCTGAGTTCTTGAAGTGTTTCCTAATATATTTGCATTTTAAAAAAATGGATGTGAATGAGATTTTGACAAAGAAGGACAAGGCTAACTACCTAACCAAATACATTTTTGGAAAGGTAAAACCTTATATATGATAGCGTAGTGTATGGAGTCTGTTTGTTAATGTTTGTGTATTTTGCAGGATAGCTTGGCTTTCCTATCTACATATAGCCTAAATGCTGGAGAGCTGCAAGGAATATTACATAATGGCATCTGTAAGCCTTTACTTGTCCACGTTTCTTTTTTTATATCAAAGTAAGAAAATCAAAGAAGCGTTTACCAACATGTTAGAATTCTGCTGACTGGTGTCCTAGAAGTTCATTGAAGGCAGAGCAGTATTTTGGCATCAAGTTGTATCTTTGGGATTCTGAAGATTGATGGAGTTGGGCTGGGGAAGAGAAAACTTCCAAAGTAGTCAAACTTTTTCTTACTTTTATGCTCAAATTCTTTGAAAGAAACAATTTAAAAAAAAATTTTAAAATATGTTGAGTAAGGAGCTTTTTTTATCTCAGGCATACTATTTTGATATAAGCAAATGGTTGATTAGCTTGTTAGGTTGAATGGAAGCTACCTTTGCGTGCACGTAAGTGCAGCTGCAATACGAAGTTACTTGTTTTCTGTGACAAAGGTGCATAAATACACCACCACCACACCCTCCATGTAGATATGATTCTTTTTCCCCCTCACCTCACCCTTGCAATGTTTGAATGGATGACTCCCCTGCATTTCATTTTTATGGTAATACTTTTTAGGAAAATGACCCCTTTAAAGCATTTGTCTACATAGTGGCCCTTGTAAAAGCCTTTATTTTTGGGGTAAGGCCATGTCATTTCCCCTGAGGCTGTCAAAACTGTTTCTTGGTTTTGCTGAAAGGGATAAATTAGAAAAGTTAAGCAGTCATGTTTACCTCTTTCTCTGTTCTCTTTGGAATCAGGCTTGCTGTGTTCTTAGTTGATTGTAATAAAAGCCTTTTTTTTTTTTTTTTTTTTTTTTTTAAGGCTGGTTATTGAACACACATTCCTTAGGGAAAATACTGCTTTAAATAAATTCTTGTTTATCTTGAAGCTGGAAATATGCCTTATAAAATCCAAAGAGGCAAATTTTTAAGGGCGATGCCTGTTTATTTATAATGGTAATGCAGACAGGACTTGGTAGCATTCAGGAGAATAACCAGTCATTGATTATTCTTTAGTAATTGGATCCGTGCCTGGCAGATGAGGTTCGGAGTGAGCGTGAACGTTCTCTGTGGAGAATGCTGCAAACTATGTATGTAAGCGATCTGCCTCTGTGCAGGGACCTCGGGCACTTAGTCAGGAGAAGCTTGGTGCTGATAATACAAAGGTTTTTTGCTATCCTCAGTGGTATTTTTGTATTCCTTTCTTTATCAGGTGCCCTGAGGAAAGGATCAGTCCTAATCAATATTGCTTCTCAATTGGTTCAGACAGGCAGAAAAATCAATAAGCTGAACTAATGACATCTATTTTTATTTTCTTTTGGAAGACTGAGGAACAATTATAAAATTTTAAACAGATGCTTCATTCAATTGTGGGAATGGTGGAAGAGGTTTGTGTTTTTTTGGTCGGTTCCCCCCCTTTTTTTTTTTAAATAAAGAATTCTTACCCAAACATGATCTAGATCAGGAAACTTCTTTAGAGTGTGTTGCATAGCTTGGGTATGTACATACTGGGTATGTATTATATTACTTATACACTTACTTTGTGTTGTAGTAGCCACACTGCTTTGAAATTCAGGGTCCAATGAAAATGTCAAGAACTGGAATGCTTAGGACAAAAGCAAGAGTGGTAAATGTCATGATGTAAAGGTTGGAAGTTAAGTCTGGAAAAGATAGAGACACATGCTTTTTGGAATGGCTTGGTAGAAGTGAATTTAAGAGTTTTCACTGGTTGGTTTGTGGGGGTGTTTGGTTTTGTTGGTTTTTTTGGTGGGTTTTTTTGTTTGTTTTTGGTTTTGTTTGGTTTTTTTTGTCATCTTGTCTCCCCTCCCCCTTAATGAATAGAGGAACAGAGGGACTAAGAACCCTCCCACCCCTTTTTTTGGAGGTGTCTGTATGGCTCCCGTTGCGTTTCCAAAATCACTGCCAATGATCAGAAGATGCTGGGGGGGAGCGGGGAGGGTTGTCTTTAATGTGAATGGGATGTAGTTACTAATTGTGTTTGACAGCTGCTCTGAGCGAGCAGGGGCTGGACTAGATGACCTCCAGAGGTCCCTGCCAGCCTCGGCAGTTCTGGGATTCTGTGAGTGGAACCTTGCTTCAGCTACTTGAAGTGACAACTATCACAATACTTCCTCCCCTTCCCCATGGGCTGTGTAAAGAAGTTTTCCTTAGAAGTTTTCCATCAGTCCTGGGTATTCTTGGGCTGAAGGTCAAGTCTCGGGCTAAGTGCAGAATTGGTTTCATTTCTTCTTTTGGACAGTGTTGGTTTGGAGGAACTGCTTTTCACAAAACATTGCCCAGGTTTCCTGCACAGTGTTCACCACTAAAACTCTAATAAATGTTTAGAATAGCATCTTTGCTAAATTCAGACTTATACTATGTAAGCCAGATACTCTGATAATCATAGCATTTTCTGCAGAACAATAAACTCTTAACTGTTTGTCAAAGGCAGAATTAGGAAATCTTGAAACAGTGTATAAGCAGATTCCCCCCCCCCCATTTTTCTGTATACTTTGTTTAAAGATCACCTCACTCCTTATAAGGGTGTCTCATTTCAATATGAGTTTTATATTAACAATTTGATTTAAATACTATTTTATTGTAAGAATAAGAATGAAGAAATTGAGTTGAGAGGAAACTTTATTTTTATGCCTTAATAATTTTAATCATCATTAACTTTGTTCTTCAAACTGTGTGATAGATTTGTAAGAAATATTTTTTTTTTTTTATATGAACTCTGGATTTTCTGCTAATCCCAGTGCATTGCAAGTTAGAAGGGATTTGGTACCTTACTGAGAGCCATGTGAGTTAGCCTCACCTTTCACAAGTCATCACACCAAAAGAACCAGCTTGAATGATCTACAGTATCAAAAAAAAGAAAAAATGTTTATGAATGAGGGTATTCAGGCCTTAGAAGGAAAGGTGAGGAAAAGCAGGACCAATGGCCTCTGTACATATTCCAGTCGGCTGCTATAGTCCTAGAAGGCAACAGCGCTAGAGCAGTTCCTGCCATGATCCAGTCTGCAAGTGTGCTTTTTTGATCACCTCTGGAACCCATGGGTGCACGTGAACTTTGTTGAGAGCGGTCTGAGGGGAGGAGGAAAGTTGGCTTGGGAGCAGTGGGGCTGAAGGAGAAGTTCTAGCTAGGTGGCACCTCGAATTCTTTTTGGTATAAAAGTTAATCCCATCAGCAGTTTTTGTCTTAGCATCATCTGACAATTGAAATGTTAGCACAGTTTGAATGTAGGCAAAGCATAACTGTTGTCCTGCCATCTGACAGCCATGCTTTACCCCCTTTATAACGGGTAGACTGCACTACGTAATGACCAAGTATGAAGAAATCAAATCACTTGTTTCTGAAGGCTACTGGTTCCATGGTGACCCTAAACCACTGATTTTGCAAATATTAAATGCGAAGTGTCTTTAGCTATGTTTTACACAGAGTGGGTGCTGCTGCATGAGGAAAGCTGTATGCAACAGCCAGGAGTGAAGCGGCAGTGAATGTGTTTTTACTGCCTGGTAGCATTATGTTTTCTGTACAAACAGTTCTGTGGGTTTCACTCTAAGTCTGGAGATTTTCAGGCTAAAACCAGGCTAAGTATAGTATCAACCATGGAAAAACTATATTCTCACAAATCACCAACATTTGTTTCAGTTTCACAGAAGAAATCTAAATAATGTGAGGCCAAACAATACATAATGCACTTGCTAAGTGTTTAGAATGTTTTTGTATTTACTGCATGAAAAGGGAACAAAAAGGGTAGGGTTCAACTACGTTGTTGGTTTGAAGTTTTTAAAATGTCATAATTTTTTATGTTCTGTGCATTAATCTAATCTGTTATCTCTTTTGTCTGCATTTGATTCTTTCGGACAATTATTCCATGCTTTTATGAATGTAATGTAATTCTGGATTTCTAAGTATGTGCTAAAACCTAATGTCATACTATAAACTCTTAGCAGTTTTTATCAGTTATGTTTATATTGTGTAATAGAAGAGGTGTTGCATTGCAAACTAAACAAAGTGTTATGGTTTTTTTGTTTAGAATTTAAGTAAGAATTGATTCTTTCAGATGTCTTAAACTGAAATGGTTATGGTTTTTTGGAGGCTCGCAGCCAAACTTGCTCTGCCTTTCTGAATTATGCTATAGTATATTCTCTGAATACTCATTTTAAAAAGTCAACATTTTTTTTGAACTCTAAGACCTTCACTGAAAGCCCAGTAAATTCCTATAAATGCCAAGAGCAGTATGTGTGGTTAATAGTTTGTTAGCCTGGTATATTAACAGCTGAGTTATGACAGAGCTTAATTTTACTTTTCTCTGTGTGTTTTGCAGTCTAGTCTGCTTCGGTCAGATATGGGGCTTGGAAGTCCAGGTCAGCTGTCATCCTCAGGAAAACCTGGAACACCCTACTACCCGTTTTCTGGTACAAATCAACGCCGAAGACCACTTCATGACTCACCAGCTCTTGGTGAGTAATATAGACAGTTTTTAAACTTTTGCTCATCATGCATTTCTGCAGACTTTTCTTTGACAGTTCTTTTTATATATTGGAGATTGCTCTGTAGTGAGCAATTCAAATTACAGCAAACTGCTATATAAGAGATAAACTGGAATTATTAACATTTTCTCTGAAATGCTAGTTTGGATTCAACACTGGTCAGTATTGCTTATAAAACAAACAAGAAACTCCAATAAAGCTCTTAATTGCAAAAGCAATAATGACAGATGGATAAGAGCTGATGACCAGCTGAGTGCCCTTAACCCATGCCATCATTAACTCCTGGAAATGCCTGACCTTGAGGTCATTACCGTTATTTAGTAGGGGAAGGACACAAAGGGGAAACAATTATCCTTTTATATGCTAAAAGTAACTTTATTCAGGGCAATACATAGTTCATTGTAATTGGTTCAACATGCCTTTAAAGTTCTTGGCAATTCGAGACTAGTAGTTTATCCTAAAATCAAACTACCTTGCAAAATATGCAGGCAGGAACTTGCTTAAAAATTATTATAATCCTATGACAGTATTAATATTTTATTCTGGAGATGCTTAGAGATAAATGGAATTTTAGTACTCGGTCATAGTCAGTGGTAATATTTCATAGCTCTGAAGGCTTTCTATTGAATTAGGGAATCAAGAATGAGCCAGCTGTTCTATCATTTCTGCTGTAAGACTGTTGCGAATAATTGGTGTGCAAGTTTTAAAAAAATCTTTTTGGTATAAAAAGAGAGACTCTAACCTGATATTCTAGTTTAAAAGCTACTGTGTTTCAATGTTAGTATGTTATGTCATTAGGATTATTCTAGTTATATGTTTGGGGTTTTAATGCCCCTCATTCTGTATAGCACTTCTATTCCATAATAAAATCTTGTTTGTTGGAGCCATATAACTTAAACCATACTTTACCCAAAATAATACTTCATCAAATGCAAATTGTTTCTTGAAGTAACTTTAGTATTAACTAGAACTGCAAACTCATTGGGTATGAAAATAGTCCTGAACATGCTTGAAACTGTTTTTTAAATCTTTAATTATAAAAATATGACTTTGGAACTTTACCTATGTATATGTGTGTGTGTGTGTGTATACGTATGTATGCATTTTAAAATACCATTTTTGTGTAACTTTTTAACCTGTTGTCAAGACAACCACTGTTCAATCTGGGGTTGTCATTCTTTACAGATGTATTTGTAAGTATTCATTTTCCTCAGAATATGAGAAACAAACACAGCAGTCTTCAGATCTGTTTCAGAAGAGGAACAGTATAAGGAAAGAAAGTTCAGTGAAATTGCTGCTTGGAAGGGTGTTTGAACTTTAATAGAAAAGAGTTGGGGTTTAAAATAGTTATTTTAAGTTGTTGTTGTGTTTTAAAATAGTTATTTTAAGTTGTTGTTGTTAAGTTTTAGCCCCCATTGAATCGGTTTTAGTGAGAAACTACTGTAATAGTAACCTGCTGTGGTTTTGAGTAATGGTGGCTGTTAGAGCATGACTTTGAGTGCTGGACAGAATGTGATACTGATGTGGGCAGAAAGGTTATGGTATGAAGCAGTCATTGAGGGAGAGTCCTAAATGAGACTGATTTTTATTATATACTTGAATATATGATTAAGTTAGTTTCTTGTGCAATCTAGATATAGTTTGGTAAGTTCCAGATATTATTAAATCAAACAAAATGAAGCTGTGTGGTGTTTTCAGAGTAGTAGTCCTATTTATTTTATTCTTTGAAAGAGAAGCTCAAGGGATATAGACCCATTCAAACTGTTAACGGTGTGATATTCCTCTTTCTGTCATGGCTGAGTCTGGGGAACTGTAACCTGGGGCATGGCAGGTGGTAGTTAGAAATTTATGGAAATGTTTTTCCAGAAATGCCAGGAAAAGGAAGTGCACTTTTATCTCGAGTCATGTTTCCAATGGCTTGAGAAAGTATGTTTACTTTTTTTTTTATGGACTACTTAAATGTTACAAAACTGCTGCCTGAGAATTTAAAGCAAAGTGGAATTATGGCTATTTTATCCCTGAGAAGGCATTGCCTGGCCAGGATTTTGACAAACACTCTTTAAAATTGCTTCTGAAGTTCATTGAAACCACCAACCAGTGTTCCCTTCCAGGTGACACTTTGAGTGCAGTGTAAATATCTCTTGAGAAGTCCTTTTACTTTCTTATCAAACATGCCTTATGGGGAATGATCAGAGTAAAGATATCCAGTAGATATTCTCACCTTATCTCGCCTTTATCTTGTCATACTGTATAATAAAATAGTGATTAAATGTTCTGAATTAAAATAGAGCAATAGGAATTTTGTATTTTAATTGAAGACTCAATTGGTCAACTGTAGAACTGGTAATCTTACCAGATACTCATCTTCAGAACATCAGTTAACTTCTAATTTAAGTGTATACCATTCAGATTAATTTTATTAGCAGCTGACTAAACTGGTTCAGGTTCTTGATTTAGGTAGTGAAATTGCTGGGTACTTTTGTGATGTTACAATAATTGCTGGTAGAAGGAAGCACGTATCATACTTCCAACTTTACTATTACATGCAAATTTGAGTTATATTGCCTTTATTACTTAAGTAATTAGGTCATTAGATTTGCTGTTTATTTACAACCTTGCTGTGGTCTAAAAGCTCTAGAAATTTACGTCGTGTGTCATGAATTCCTTTTTGATAGTTCTGTCTTTACTCTGAAGTGTAGAAAGGGATAGCATTTCTCTCACTAATCAGTTCCATTTTCCTCCTTAGATATCTCAAAATTTTACTTTGTTTCTTAGCAAGTGTGTAGGGGCATCAGTGTACCCTTCAGTGTTAGCGTTCCTAGGAATGACTGCTTTATTTATGGAAAGAATTGAAAGTAATTATTTAGCAAAGCTTTATTTTAGAGAAGAACATCAGTATGTTACATTCTTCTGTTGATGTGAAAAACAAATTTCATTGGCACAGAATAAAAAATGCATGAAACTGGAAAATAAGAAATCAATTGTGGAAAGAAAAAACTGTATAGCTTAGCTGTTTATTCTTTCTCATCTGTAATGTAGATACTTGATGAAATGTTGTTTTTCTGTGTACAGATCCTCTACAGACAAAGAAAGTAAGAAAGGTGCCCCCTGGTTTGCCTTCTTCTGTAAGTACTACATTTTTTTACTTATACTAAACAAATTGGGCTCAAATTGCGCTGTCTTTACCTGACATACATACAAAGTACTTAACTTTAGCATTAGGAATTCTATCTGCTGGACATGAACAGCTAGGCTAGATAATTGGGAGTGGTTCTGGAGGACTAAATACACATTTGATGTGGAATTTTTAGATTTCATAGCAGTGATTTGTAGCTTGCTCATATGCTCCTACCCACTTGTCCCTGTCATTTGAATTCCTCTCTTGGGAAGAGAGCTGGGCCAGGAGCTGTCAAAGAAGATCTCCTGTACAGGTCTTTTGATGTTTAATTAGTCATTATGTTGCTGAACAGGAGGACAGACAGAGATTAATAGCTGAGAATCTTAGAAATTTACATTTGTAATAATCCCAGTGGAGCTGAAGACATTAAGATTCGGAGGACATGTACAGCTCAGCTTGCCTCAGTAGGACTGAGGTTATTAATATGCATAAATCACCGAGTCAGATGTTCATTGTGAAGCCCTGGTGGATTTTAAAGCCTTCATTAAGCCTTTCCTAACTTCAGCCTAGCATCAGGAAAGCTTTCAAGCAACTAGTTTGTTGATCCCTCTTTGCTTGAAAATTTATCCTTTGAGAATAAAGGGCTTTGATGAAAAAGGTTGGAAGGGTTTTGGTGGAAAAATCATTAATGGCTGTGATAATCTATTGCTATAGGGGTGTTTTGTGGTATTAAATATGCTTTATTCTTAAAAGGAAGAAAATTGTTTATAAATGAATCTGCATTTAAAAATCCACGTGAAGTGAAAAATCCCCAGTGAAGTGAGGGACAGAATGATTTTTTCCCCTGCTCAGAACAAACAGGAGGGGAGGGTGAAGCTCCGCTGCCTTGCGGGGTACATCTCTTTGTTGTGTAAATGGATGTTGGGCTTTTATTTGGCAGTACTTAACACATGGGCGCAGGTGCACTTGGATGAGTCATAACTCAAAGACGGATAGGCTGAATGGAACATACTGCACCAGCAACAGTAATATAGTGGGAGCAAAATGGGTCTGATCTTTTTATTTTGTATTGAGTCTGAAGTATGGATGGTGTCTTCTAGTCCTTGCATCTCCCCTGTTCTCTCCTCCCTCTCTTTCCTTTCTCCCTCCCCCTGCTCACGGTGATATATACAGAAACCAGGATCTGAAATCCTGTTTTAACTGTACTTCCAGATGGAGCTGAGATAGTATAGATAGCCTGGGGCAGCTGTGCTCTGAACCTGCAGCCTACCTGGAAGCCAGGATTGCAGCTGCAGGCACTCTTAAAAGCTTTTGCTTGCATAAGCACTTGGGCCCCACTAGAGGCTGAATAGCTGCTTGATAAACAAAATGAACACAATGCCTCAAATCATTATTCCCGAGGCCAGGAATATTCTTCTTCTTCCTTTCCTACCCCCCCCCCCCCCCCCGCCTCCTTTTTTTTTTCTTGGTTGTTTTTTTTTTTTTTTCCTTCAGCAGCAGCTAAAAATAGTTTGGCAATTTACATTTTAACAGTTGCGTGTTATGTAGGGTGGCTTTACAGTCTAGCAGATGATTTCTGCTAGATTTCTGCTAGATTAACAAAAATATATTTAAAATGTCAGAGAAGCTAAAACACATAGCAGCGCAATTTTCATGTAATTTATTACTGTAATTCTAGGCGAGTAATAAAGCTTACATTACATGTTTAGTATTTAGTACCATCAGCCAGGTAAAGAGATCATTTTAGCGAATGAAAAATTTCTCTTATTTCTCTTACCAGGCTTTAATTTTAAGAAGCAGTATTTTTCAAATGGTTTTCACTTAATTCTTCTTCTGTGAGAATAGTGGAGACCAAAAAATGCTGATAAATTTTATTTTTATTAACATTGTACCAATCTGCACAATAAAGTGCAGTTACTGTGAATAATCAATTATTGCGATGCTGCAGTTTTTAAGTACTGTTTCTCTGTATATCAATGCTTTCAGTGCTGAATAGAGCCTCGAAGTAAAATGACATTTTAAAAAAAAGTGATATGAGATGATATGTATTTGGAAGATGACACAAACTAAATTTCACTGAGCATCATAGGAAATTTAAATTGAGTAGATAATTATGTGTTGTCTTTATTTTAAATATACCTTGGTAAGAAGTCAGAATGTATTGTGGGAAAGATGAAGATTGATTTAGCCAATAGGTAGTGTAGAGAACTTTAATTATAATAGGGGAAGTCAAAAGAAAGATGATACTTAGTGTTGTTATACAAATGTGTATTTTTTAATTTTTCAGATTCTAAAAGATTGTTTTCTGCAATCTTTTTGTGTTAGTATAGGGCTACCACGTCAATGGATACTCAACAGTAATTTAATTTCCTAGATAACTGTAATTTAGTAACAATCTTTTAAGAAATAATGATTTTCTTAAAAAAAAATCTTCCTTCAGCTTGTTTCTTTCTCGCTTGGATTTGTATGGTATTTTCTGAAATGACTTGCTTTGAGGTTTATCTTTCTTCATGTGTTCTTATCAGGGCCTGAAGTAAAAATAGTTACAGAGAAAAGTGCTAATGAATTGTTTAGTTACTTTCTGGAATGCAAGTCAATCTGAACTTGTCCTTTTACTGTAAAAATGAAATGCACCAGGCAAATGCTTTTTTAAGTTTTCCTGTTGTAATTTGCTAAGTGGTGAGTCATTGCCCAAAACATTTTGAATGTTGACATGCAAGCATTTATGTTAAACTACAACGATTAAATTTAAAGCGTTATGGGGAGGATAGCAACTACAAAATCAGTGGTTTATTTTTTCTCACTGTTGGCTCAAGCCAAGCTTGAGTGAACAGAAAGATTGTGATGTGCTGTTTATATTAAAGTGGGGGATGGGGTGGGGGAATACTGTTCAGTGAGTGACATTATCTTCAGAGATTCAAAACTGTTGTATTTCTGAGAATTTTTCTGATTGTAGGAGTTACCTTAACTAAGCCAAGAAACTAATAACACCATGTGACTTGAAACCAGTTGTAACTAATCGGCAGGGCTGAGTTAGGAAAAGCTGTTCAGTGCACAGAGGGAGAAGAAAGAAAAGTAAGGCTCACTTGGAAATGCACAGGGAGATTGCTATCTAATTATGGATGGGCTATGAGCAGAAACATACCGTTTACACGTGTACTCAGAAAATATTTCAAATTAATATTTATGATTAATACCATAATCAGTAGCGATCATGAGGTCATAATTCTAAGAAAAACAATGTGAATATCATCATTCTTTTGCCATTTAATTAGTCTCACATCAGAGAAATAAGCTGAGATACATCATGTCTGTTGATTTTTGTTACAGAAAATCAGCTGTGACACAGGCACAAATATCTGATTGTTTTCTGTGTAGTGCCATTTCTAATAACTATTTTGAGTATTTTAGACTTTCCACAGTACCTGAAACTATCAGTTAATATTAAACTTTAGACTGCCACTTATTTAATAAGAGATCGTTAAATTAATATTTTGTAATACCAAGACCTCTTTCTAAATTCAAACTCATTATGTTTGTCCTGGTTTCAGGGGATAGATTTCAATACATTTAAGACAATTTATAGCTTGATTATAGGGCCTCCTCATATATCACCCTTTATAGTATGTGTAGAGTCTGTGGGTGCTAATGTATTGCAAGAATTCTTTATGAAGCAAAGCTAGGGAAAACTTTGCACACATAGAACTACCCCCCAAACATTTAAGGTACTTCTCTTTTTGGCATCATGCTAGTCTTTTAAGACTGAGCTTGAGAAATATATTTCAAGATCTGTCTCATAAAGATACCAATCGTACCAGAAGAAAAAGAATAGATCTTACTCCCTTCTGTGTTACCTCCTTCCTCCATCCCTCCCGAAGGGTAAAAGGAGATTATTTGAAATGATGGAGTGGAAAGGATCCAGTCCTCTGAATGTTTATCTGAAACCCAGTTTTTGAGACTTTAATGTTTAGATTGTATTAAAAATAATATAACATTCACCACGCTGAGTGGACTTTCTTTAGAGAATTATCCTCAACGTTAGCAAGTTCAATGTGTATTGAAGTAGCCTGGTGTAAAGCAATATCCTTGGAATACTTTTATGAAGTCTGTGGCTCTGAATGAAAACTTTGGAGCATCCTGGGTAGATACTTCATGTGATATTTAACTGACTGTGAGGTTATGTTTAACTGACTTTCTAGTGCAACTTTTTTTTTTTTTTTGTAAGAAAGATTTGTTCCCACTGGCCAGAAATGGTGTCAAAATGTAAAAAGCAGCATTTAGTTTGTTCAGAGCTGTTCTGAATTGCCTTGCATAGTCAAGGGATACGTTCAACTGTCACTTGTCTTTAGTATCTAACACTCTCAAAGACAGCAGTAACTCGCCTGACCCTTACCTCTGATGCTGTGCTGTGTTTTAGAAGGTGATTTTAAATAGCAAAACTGAGCAAATAAATCCTTATGGATAATGCAACACAGAACTTGGAATTTCTTCCTTGTGACTTAGTCTTTCATCTTCCCTTCTGCTTTATGCTTGTTCTTTTGTCACCTGATTCAAAGGATAACGTTTTTGGGGACTTGCTCCATACTCCTTTTTAAGCATGGCATTCATCTGTGAGCTTGAACAAAAAGCAAATATATAAAATATCCAACCCCTAAATTATGTTACAAACGAAGTAAAAGTGTTTCTTTGAGATTTTATGTTTATTAAGAAAAATACCTGGTTTTCTGGATAGATTATTGTAGCTTTTTTCAACATGACCTTTATTTGAAATCTGTCTGAAAACAGCAGTAACCTCAGATTGTAACATCCCACCCACTCTTTGCTATAAGAGAACATTTAGCTGTCATTAGACGGCTAAGCGGTCCATTGCAAAATCCTGCTGTGAGAGTTCAGATCGAGATCTCACTGAATTAAGGTGAAGGTACTTAAGTAACCCTCCCTTAATAGTAATTTTTTTTTATTGCAATCAGATCATTTTTCCAAACTAACTATCCTGTCATCTGACTGTGCTTAACTGTTGTGAGGTTGCTTAATTGAGAGATCTTCTCTCTGAAAATCCCGTATATACATATATGAGGGCTATATAATGATGTCAAATTATTTCTCTGTGTTCGGATTTCCTGGAGATACTTTATTTTTTAAGTTTTCACAACATATCAAAATGAGCATATTAGATGCTCTTAAATTGGAGTGTAGATCTGCATAAAAGAACCTTAAATGTGGGCATAGTTCTAAAACGGTTATCTGAAAAAATAACATGACTGAATTGCAGCTCCTGTAATTTAGGGAGAAGTTACATTGAATTGTTGCAACTTCTGCTTTACCTCAAAGATTAATGTGTCCATTACCATAAATTAGTGTGGTGTTTTATAACAATAGATAAGGATAAAAGCTTTTTTGAAGACTATTTCTTAATTATCTTTTGCTTGATAATACTTGTGGTTTTGGTGGGAAGGCTTTTATAATCCCTGAAGTCAGCTGGGAAAGTAGTGAGCAACATTGTGCTGCTGGACTTTTACCTGCTGTTGAACCGAGATGTTTCCTTTCAGTTGCTTGCTCAGCCCAAATGTTGGGCAGGTTGCTTTGCCTGTGACTGTGCCGTTTGTCAGAAATGGGCAATACAAAAATGATTGCTTTTTCCAAAAAATGGTACTGAAATTAAAACACTTTAAATGAATCTTTAAATGAAATTTCAGATGAAGATATGTCTTTACACACTGAAGTGAAGAAATTGAATTAAATTACCTCTTGGTTTAGTGCCACAGAGTTTTTTGTAATGTCAAGACTTCTAAAGAAAGCAAGTTGTACAGTCTTGGAGATTTAGTTACAGGATTTCATACCGTTTGCACTGATAGCTAGGATTAGTTGTTAGCATTTTTTCTTTCTGTAAGGAAGTAGTAGGCAGATTTCTAACTGTGGATGACAGACGGATTGCTTGTTTGGCTTTTGATAGCTCACTCGGCTTCATTTGCAGAACAATTTTTCCAAGCAGCAAGTTGGAGTACAGAAGAAGGGGAGATATGCAAAGAAATATATGCTGAGGCACAATTAGCTCTCTGCATTTTGACATGCAGTTTTCTAAAGCTGCTCTGACACTGAATTATTTAATAAATTCTTAAATTCTTAAAGTGTGTGTGTATTGATGTATTAGGCTGGGCTCAGGTTTTGACTGTGGAGCCACCTACAGGGAGATGACACAAGTGCAGGTTTAGCTGCATGGGTTTGGTGAGGGGAGAAAGTGAAAAATACACTGTACTTCAGTAATGAAATAAAAGTTAAATGATACTAAGGTTGGACCAGCAGAGGGACCCCTTAATCACTTTTTAATTTTTCAAATAAATTTTCTTGGCCATATTGAGTTGATGTGAAAAGATTTCTAGGTAGTCCTCTGCAAGTTTCAGTAATGCAGCCTTGCTAATTCATTTCGGGTTTTAAAATTTGTTTAAGGTCTATACACATTTTTAGATTGGGTAGGTTTTTAGCACATTTTGGGATGATGATTATCAGGCTTCTGATGGGATCATTTATTGCCTCAGGATAATAAACATGTTTGTTTACTTTTTAATGCAGCTATGGGTAGTTAAGACCTTCATATAGAGGCTTTCAAACCTTAAGTGCTTAATATTTTCAGCAAAATAATACAACTTTCTGAATTAGAGCAGTATCCTAGCAAAGTTGTATTTGAAAGATTTTTGAAACAAGTTTTAAAACCTCAAATAAATTGCTTTGTGTTTGATTCTGAAGAATGTGATATATAGCACTTTTTTCCTCATTCTTTCCATTCTAGTAAAATATTTACTTAAAAGCTTAAACACCTGAAATTCAATATTATTTGGAAAAGTACTGAAAGAGAAACTTCCTAGCTGTAGTTTCCAATTTAAAAAAAAAAAAAACCACCACTTTTTTACCCATATCTGTCATAGGTAACTGGAGTTTTTTTGCAAACAAAGAAAACCCCCAATCAACAACAAAAAAACCAACAACCATCCCACAAGCCCCCCCCCCCCTTGTAATATTGCTAGGTAGAAGTAATGGGTAGCAATTAATATCAATTTCATTAGTGTTTGTTGTCTGTTCTCTATCCCTTCAAACTGTTCCCTCTTCCCTGCTTATAATAACGTCAATGTTAAATGTGAAGTTAAAGACAAACCTTTTGAACAAGAAAACCACCAAACTATTTTAGCTCTTGCGTAGATCAGTAAATTAATTTGCTTAAAACATTTTCCTTTGGATATTGTGTGGGTTTTGCCTATCAAATTTAGTTCACTGGGTTATTTTAAATTGTCTTCCATACAGTTAGTCTGCTCTGTCTCTGCTGAACAGCATACTTAGTGGTTGGTTAACAACAGAAGGCTATACTTCCAGGATTTTAAAATAAATTAACATTTACTTAACTGATGACTTAAATAGAGGACAGTTTAATAAGCAATTTGTTTTCCCCTTAAAACAGCCAGGTTTTTTTCTTAAGGCTTGAAATCTTGCCTGTTCTAACAGCTACTTTATGTGTGATGTTCCATGCATCCTTTACCAATGATCCTAACTCTGGCCTTTCTATAGTTAATCATCATACTTATTTGGTTTTAAAATAAGTTATACTGGGAGTCCGAAGATGTCTAGAATTTTTTTTTCTGAATTGCTACAGGAGAAGCAGCTCAAACTTACTATGTATATTTTAATTACTGACAGGTTGTTCAGTATAGGACTAATTTTCTATGAATTTGTCTTTTATCCTCTATTCCCCATTCTTTGCCTTTATTTCAGTGGGGCATCAGTTGGGGTCTGTCTCTTCTGTTCAGGTTCCAGTTTTCTTAGAACTGGTAAGAACTTAATTGCTTGTGAAACTTCTCAATGTTGTGAAGTTGAAATGTGGTTGAAATTGATAGTAAGTGCCAACCTCGGGCAGAGTGGGGAGGAAAGGAGAAACTTCTAGGGCAGTTGTCTTTGCCTGATTTCCAAAGATAGCAGGTTAACCTAGCCACTAAGAAATTAAATGGAAATTAGTAAGAATAACAGAATTGGTATCGTTATCAAAAGCAGGTTTGGGCTCTTACCATGTTACCATTTTTTAAGCAGGATTGAAGCCAACTCTCTGCAAGGAAACTCATGATACTTGGTTTACACATGACAGTTGCTTTTGTTGGTGAAAAAGGAACTTTAATTCCTAGTTGCACATATTTAATTGGAAAAGTTTTTGCTGCTTGTTGTGTTTGAATAGAGCCATTTAAAATAATAAAACTGTGATAAAAAGCAATAACCTTTCTAAAGTATTTTCATATTTCAGTCTTGTTGTGGAATATGTTTGACCAGATGATGGCTCTTGTCCGTTGAGACAGTTACATAATTATTTTTCATGTGGTATAATTTTCAGTGATCTGGAGAAATTATGTTTATTTTTTATAAACTCAAGTGATGGGTTACATGCACTTATTGTGTATTTGCTTTGTGGCTCTGACAAGTTGGACAAAAATGTTACTTCACATAAAAGTTTGTTTTCAGGGAGAACATGTGGTTCATTCACAAAATTGTGTTAAAACAGTCTTTGCAAATATTCTCGTACAGGTAGCTTGGTTTATTATTAGGTCAGTATTTTGCTCGGCATCCTCTTTCATAATCTCTTTACATACTTTAGAAATAGGCAGTTTATTGTTTTGACACACAGTACGGGGTCATGAGTGGAAACAATTCGGGCTACAAAGTGCATGTCAGTTCAGTGCTCCTCTGCTGACGGCATGTCTGTCTGAAATCAAGTTTAAAAAATTGGCCCTGTCTCCAGCTGACTTGTTTTGTCAGGCTGAGTCATAAGATTAACCCTTGACTTGTCACCAAGGAAAAATGGAGTAAACAACTGTAGCCAGTACAGTATCGCTGATCCAGCTATGATTCATTTCACTGTAACATGATTCTCTTAAGAAAACAAATTTCAGAGCAGCTGTTGCTTGGCTTAAATGGGGATTATAAAAATTGCAACCACAAAACAAAAACTTACTTGGGACTTCACGAGCTTTTGGAATACTTATCTGGTAGTAGTAGTTCCTGCAAATACGGAGTTCTTGGTAACTTCAAATTCTTCCTTTTTAGGTTTATTTTTCATCTATTCTGGTGAAAGTAAACTTCTGTGGGTCAAAGTTTGATATGCTTGATGGAAGTATGGTTTGATCCTGTAAGGTGAATTGATGTAGCAAATGTCCTGTGAGAAACAACGTTTTTGTACAGTAAATGTAGAGCAGATACAGTGATAAATTTCAAGCATTGTGCACTACGATTTTATTCCCATCAATGTAACTGAGGGTAGGACAACTAATTCCCTTTTTGGTAAAATGAAATTGTTATCCTTTTGATTTGTGGGGAAGTAACTCAGGAGCAAATTCATTTATTGACTCATTATGGAGGTACCAGTCTTCAACCTAGTTTGTCTACAGACAGCATTTGCAGTAGTGTTATTCAGTTTTATTGATCATACTGTTGCTGTTGTCTTACCCATGTGATGGTGAACAATGTCAATGATTTCCTTGTACTGATAAATGTTGTGTTAGTAAATATTACCAGTTAACATTACCTATATATTATTCATTACAATTGCTCTGTACAAGTATAGGGCAGTTGTAATGCAGAGAAGCCCCCCTCCCAACGCTGCATAGTAAAGTTAGTTTTTTCTGCAGTAAATATGTTTTAACATTTTTCCAATTGCTTGTAATACAGGTGGATAATGCTTATTATTTGAGAGGGGGCTTGATCATGCTCTTCATCTCAAGTGCAGCTATTTTGAAAATTGAGCACGTGTGCATGGAGGCGGAGTAGCAATTACAACCATGTTGATGATAGTCTTTACTTCAAAGAACTGACTTCGGTTACCCTAGAAGTATTTTCAATGATATAAAAGTTTGTGTGCTTGGATTATTTCAGGAAAAAAAGGGTTCTCTTACTTCTTCAACTCTTGCAAGCTGAAAGTGCTTTTTCCAGTGTTTAGGGGTTTTTTTTTTCCTAAGTTGTACGTTAGTTTGAATTAGTGATTTTAATCTAGTGTGCTATGAGAAGTAGCACATGCAAAGATCTGAAGATCTTTTAGCATGTCTCATCTGTAGAGTCCGGAACATTAGTGAGAAGCTTTAAGGAATGGCACTGTTAGCTGCAAATCAAAGCTTCCTGGGGACTCTCTGGGGACTGAAATGGGTCTTTGTGGTCCCTAGGGGAAGAAGGAAGCCGCAAGTCACTCTGCGGGCCTGGCGATTTAATAGTCTGAAGTATAGTGATGTTCTTTCTTGCAGCTGCTGCTGCTATGCCTTTTGTATTGGAGGAGAGTTCAGTTCAGATATCACTAGCTTTACTGCATAGTTAAATAGTTCTGCATGTGTAGACTGACTTGCAGTAAAGATGCAAGTGTTCTTCAGCTGATGTCAACTTCAGGATGTATTTGCCAACATACTCTGAGGACAGTAGTCTCCCAATTGATTGGAAGAGTTCACTGAGAAAGCATTTGAAGCTGGAGGTGTGAATATTTTTTGTCAGTGTGTGTATATTTTGTATATTTACAGACACTACAGTAGTTACATCCTGAGATAATGGACAATATACAGAAGACTCACGAAGATTTTTATCTGACCATAGTATTCTACTGTATTCAATTTGTCACTCTTGTGGATCTTTTTAATTCAGAAGATTTCACAGACACACAAGGTGCTTGGCAGAATGAACCAAATTTCTGCAACTCGCTTTCTTTCCCTGTAAATTGCTGATTTGAACTTTGCCCATTTTTTTCCTTATCCTGAATTATTTTCCTGCTTTTGTCAGGAGGGAGGCAGGGAGAATTCACAGCATTGGCAGTTGACACAGAGGTGGGGAAATGTGGTTTTGCTTTAACCTTTTTTTCCCTGGATTGAAATGCATATCTGACTTAATCAGGAGCTCAGTTAATAACCAACTGCATTCATATATAGAAAATAAAAAAATGTACACCTCATTAAGAGTTAATGTTAGTTAATGCCAGTGTTCAGTGGCAAAGCAAAAAGACTTAGCAGGCATAGATAATGTCCAAATATTGAGGGAATTTTTGTGCTGGAAGTTGCAGTCTGTTTGCTGTATTGTGTAATTCACGTTCTTGTGATGTGCCAAAGTTGTCGGGGGTGTGTCCCCCCCCCTTCTCTTTTCTTCCCCGTCTTATCTGGGCACAGAACTGCTTTTTTCATACAAAAATGTATTCTACACCGTAAAGGGAGTCTGGGCTTACGTTTCCACAGAACCATCGTACTTTGTGTACTGTGTCTTCAAAATGGATTTTGGATGACTCCATAGAACGAAAATATTTACATGATTTTTTAATGATTATTTTTAAGCCAAGCGTCTTGTGTATGTGTCGTCTTTGCGTTAGGGTCCGATCATCGCGTAGGCTCGCCGCTGAGAGGGCAGTCCGCGTCCTGCTGGCTCACGGCCCGGGGCCCGGGAAGCGCAGGCCGCCTGCGGGGTTTCGCTGCCTGGGCGCTCCGGCTTTCCCGTGGGACTCGCTCCCAGCAGCTCCCCGTGGCCTCGGCAGGCGTTCGCCAAAGTTGGAAGTAACTTTAGGCAGAGCCAGATGGCCGTGTGGCTGGAGCCGCACCAAGCGGCGTCTCCGCTGCCACAAGCGCTCTAATTAAATTAAAACAAAAAGCAGAAGATTGAGTCGCTCGGGACGTATCCATTTGCTGATGCCTCGCAGCTCGCCATTTACTGGGATGCGCACGCCGATCTCTCGGCGGCCGCAGACCCGGGCGCGTGCGGGCTGGTGCGCGTGCCCCCTCCCTCCCTTTTGCTGCTTGGCGAGGTCCGGGCCGCGGCGGGCAGAGGCGGAGGAGCGGAGGGCCGGCGGGGGCCCCGCGCCCGGCCCTACCCCCGCGCCCGGCCGGAGATGGTTCAGTCCTGCTTTGCATAAGTCGCCTTTGAGGCGCTCCATGTGCGCGGGCGGCGCGGAGAAGCGGGCGGGCGGCCGGGTGGATGTCGTGGAGAGAGGCGGTGCACTTCAGCCCGGCCCGCCGCCAGCCTCGCCATGTACTGCGCGTACCCCGTCCCCGGGGTGGGCAGCAACTCCCTCATGTACTACTACAACGGGAAGACGGTAAGGGCGGCCGCCTTTGTTCGGGAGCTGCTGGGCGCCGGGCAGCCGTGCTGGGCTGCCGGCCGCTCCTCGGGCAAATACAAGTTCACAGCGTGGGGGTCCCCCCGCGAGTCCGGCGCTGAGCCGCGCGCGGCCCCTCTGAGGGCGGGGGGTGCTTTCCGGGAGGCAACCTGTTCCCCTGCCGGAGCAAAGGGGTTGGGGCGGGGGAGGTGAGTGGTCTTTAAAAGAAACTACACCGGGCTTCGTGGGCTGCTTTGTGTAGCGGGGGTGGGGGGGTGACAGTCTCCTCAGTTCTGTACAGGAACACCAAGTCCGGCTCCGCGGGAGCGTGGAGGGCGGTAGCCCGCAGCCAGGCGGCGCTCGGGGCCGGGGCCGGGGCCGCGCTGCCCGCGCCGCTCCCGCCCTGCCCGCTCCGGACCCCGGTCCCGGTCCCGCTCACGCCGGCTGCGGCTGAGGTGCCGGCAGCGCGGCGCGCGCTGCAGAGCGCAGCCACGTTCGGGTTCCTGCGTGCTTGGCGGCTTTTCCTTGGGGTTTGGTGGGTTTTTTTCGGTTGTTTGTATTTTGTTTTGGTGGGGGGTTTGTGGTTTTTTTGTGTTTTGCGTTTTGGTTTTTTTTAACCTCTCCTCTTCCAAATGACTGCAGAGCAGCTTTCCTGAGTGCGCTTCGGTAATCGCTGCTCCGGCTTGACCGATCACCAGGTCCCGAGCCCTGGCCGTGGCATCGGTAACGCGCCGCGCTGCCGGGCGCTGTGCAATATGAGTAACGTAGCATCCGCTAGCCAGCTATTAACGTTGCCTTGCCCAGAGCTGGTCGTTTCACTTGTAGGATTCTGAAATGATCAAAATATTGCTACAACTACTGGAGGAAGAGGAAAAAAAAAAAAAAGGCAGATTCTGAAAAAAATCAAATCTCCTCTCTATATTTTAACTTTTTGGAAATCGAAGGGGATATTTCTGTTTCATGGTTGACACTTAAAATTTTTAAGTGCATGTGACGACAGTTCTGATTTTTGTGTGTAAAAAAACTAGCACACAATGGTAAATTTAACTGGTTTTTCCAGTCTATGTTCTATGTGGTTTAGTCTTTTTTCTGTTACAAAAACAATATTAAATAGAAAAAAAAGAGATGCTGATACAGATCTTTTTTGTGGTGTGTGTGTTTGGGTTTTTTTTCTTTACTTCTGTTTCTCCTCTCGTGGGCCTATGTGAGCTCTGCCTTCATTAGTAAACTTTTTGCCAAGATTTTTATTCAATGATAATTAAACAATGGGTTTTTATACTTATTAAAGACACCGTGTATGAGCTTCTTGAATAATAGAAAAGATACTGGAGGAGAGGTTAGGGGAATGAGTAAAATTGCTTGTCTCTATTTCATTTCCTTTGGTATAAATGCCAGCTGTCTTTCAAATATGAAATAATTTTTCCTTCATGTCTGCTCCTAGGCTAAAACAATCTGTTTGAAGTTTTATGTGAAGATATATATAAGACTTAAGTAAAATTAACTATACAATACCCCTGAAGCAAAGGGAATATAACTTGCATGGAGTTTTGATTTTATTCTTTCTAGAGCACAGATCACTCTGTTACAACATTTCTCTTTGTTCTTGTAGCAGGAAAAAAAGGCTTTGATCTTATTAAGTATTTCCAGGCATATAGTAGATGGAAGTGCTGGTACTGTAGGAGAGCATGGCTTGAAAATTGATAGCATGTGCCTGTTATGGGTCAGAGGTGACCTTTATGAGCTTGAAGAGTTAGTAAATAGATGACAAATCATATGATGATCTTATATCGTGTTGCCCAAGGTTTTTGGGGTTTTTGTTTTGGGTTTTTTTTTTTAACATCTTGCTAGCTTTTAGCATTTTTTCTTTCCTAGGAATTCTGCAAGTTGAACTAAATTACTAATTTAAATATACAGAAGGAAGATATGTGAAAACGGGGGTGGGGTGGGTTTTGTCTTACAGTTTTTGAAGCACACATCTAGGTGTGCATGCCAAATCTTCATATGAATGTTTCCATACCACGAGAACAGTACATACCCTAATTTTGATGTCTTACTGCTTTTATTTGTGGTGTTTGATCAATTAGTAGTTGATAGTATGCACCTTATTGAGTTTGAGATTTTTATTTAGATTATTGCATTAGGTTTTGGATACAGACATTCTTTGATACTTGGTGATGTATATAAAATCTGATTTATTTACACACAGGGTAGTGGGCAATGACATAGAAAATGTGTGGTTTAAACTTTTCATTAAATATGTTTTGTTCTTTTCAACTTCTTAAATTTGTAAGCCAGAAGAAAGCTTAATATTAAGCTAAAAAAAAAAAAGTATCTGAGGGCCCCAATAGATGGTCATGTGTGCCCTGGCACATAAATTACAAGTTTTAAAATTAAGTCGGGGGTTTTACTATTAGAATAGGTTAAGTTTTTGTAATTTCTGTATGTTTTGGGAGGGACATGTGAAAATGAAAAGTAGTGTTTTAATACAAATCCCTTGCTAAGGAGTAAGATTTTAGTAATAGGTGTTATAAAAAAAAAAGTTTCAAGAATCCTCACCAAATTAAAAAGAAAAAAAGATCTTAATCTGTTTTGTAAATAAAATACAGCACTTGCACTGCACTGAGCTAGAAGATTTAGCCTGTGGTGGGGTTTTTTTTGGTTTTTTGGTTTTTTTTTTTTTGGGTCCTTCACCTGTTGATCTATAGAAAATATTCTCAGTTTATGGAAGGCTTACAAAATTCTAATACAGAGCTTTTGGGAAAAAAGTAAATTAAAACATTTATCTCTCTTTAAAGTTCTTTAAAGTTTTACCTTTTCTTCTCTTTCATTCAAGAGCTATGCTACAGACCCCAAAAAATCAAAACACCTAACCCCCACTGAAAAAAAAAAAGCTGCAAAAATATTTATTTAGAAATAATAGGATAAATTTAAATTATACCTGTTAAACATTCTGATTTTGTTCTTTTTTTAACTAATAAATAATTAAGCAAACTTCTTCATTCACCAGAGCCTTTTCATTTAAATTTTATAAAATGCAATGGCAGCAAAATAATATTTAAGTAATAGAAGTTTTATATCTTCTTTGTGCATAAAGAGTAAAATATAGACTTGAAAGATTTCCACTTTTTTCAGTTAACCTACAAGTTCGGAAATAAATTGGTTATTTTCTAAATGTACTGTAGAATTATTTTTATATAGATCACAGTAATTTTGTCGGTTACCACCAAAACAAATCATTTTAAGGAACAATATTCATTATATTTTATTTTGTCACCTATGACTATTTCATATGAGTATAAATTTGTGAATATATTACACGTTACTGTTGTATTCTGCGCATTGTATGGGTTAATTCAATGTACCAGACTCTGTATGAGTATTTTTTATTATTGAATAAATATTTGTTTTTCTCAGCATAGGCTGAGACTTTATTGAGCCCTTTTCCAAGGCAGAGTTACTACATCTTTCACGGTAGATTTCTACAACACCTATTTAAAAAGGGAGAAAAAAAATCAGCAGGGAGATATATTTTGCATATATGTAATGCTTTATGATTTGGTTTTTTTGTAAACTAGGTTGTATAGGGATTTTTTTGAGAAAATGTTTTGTCTTGACAATTTTCAGAGTGTAAAAGGCTATTTATAAATGTGTCATGTGTGTGCATATGTACGTATGGGCACGTGTGTAGAGATGAATAAATACACACAAGTATGAGTAGGTATGTGTATATTTGGGTATTTTTTAATGGAGAAAATGCCTGTCTTGCAGCCATCGCTCTCAGAGTTATGGCAGAGACAAACATGTTAATAATATTGCATGATGCTTAGATGGCACGGCAGCATGCCTTTCTGTAGCTGTTGCACAATAAATAATGTAGTAAGTCTTTTAACATCAATGCAAAGTGTTTTCAGTTTGTAAATTTTGGAGCAACCAGGTGCTAAAAAGAATTATTCAATTCTGCTTTTATTAGTATTGGGCCAGTTAGTGTACAGGGAAGAAAAGTACAATTAAAGCTGTTCTGTACCATATGCTGCCCACAGCAACTCAGACAAGGTCAAAGCTAACATTTGTAAGTCAGGACAAATATAAGATCATCTGGAAAATCTCTAGGGGTACATGGCTGTGGACGTTGAATAAAGACAGGTAGTAAACACTGGTCAGCTGGATTTTTTTTTTTCTTTTTTTTTTCTTTTCTGTTCCTCACCCTTCTCTTTCCCTTCCCCATCCCCATAAAAAATGATGAGTTGCAAGGCATCAGCCCAAGAGAGTTTTCCCTGCTCCACTCCATTGGGTTGGACTGCCAATCTGCTGAGCAGTGGTCCCCTGCCAGAAGGCTGTCTTGTCTGCAACAAGCTTTATTGATGCTTTAAAGTGAAGGTTATGTCCATTTCCTTGGGCAAATGAAAGCAGCTAGGGATGGGATCAGGTGCTGTATTGGACAGATCTATATTTCTTGAAATGTGAGCACCAAAGAGTAACACACGCCCCTTTGCTCAGTGTGTTTGCTTTCATAATCACGTGCGTGTTGAAGTCCATTTGTAGAAATAGAACAGTCTGTGTCGGAGGTGCAGAAACTGAGAGTACTAGTGTGTTCAGAGAAGAAATAAACAAATGCAAAAGGTAGTGTTATATATACTACTGCATCTTCCTGTGGTCAATACTGGTGATGGGGGTTCCTACCACAGCTAGAATAGCCTTCTGAAACACAGGGAACTGGTTAAGAAACAGGCTGATTAGTTTCAGCTTTTCCTTTTTTTGTTTCCTTAAAATCTGAATTTAATCAGGAATTTTTGCAGACTTAGTTGTATGCGTCCTTTAGTAACGGCACAGTTTGGAGAGTGTGGGGAAGAGACTTTACTTAGCAAATAAAATATGAAAAGAATCTTCAAGCGTTACATATGTATATTTATTTCTGGTGTTATTCCTGCTGCCTTACCTTCTTTTTCCTCTGCTCTCTGCCTCACACTACAATTTAAAAAACAAAATCAAAAGAACAGACCAAAAGGTTTCCATATACTGAATTTGGGATTTTTGGTAAGTTTGCCTATCACTTTTTAACGTGACTTTAAGATTGTAATTTACTCGGGAAGAAGCTAGGAAGTATTTGTGCTATGTATCGTTGCAGTGGGATTCTGCATTTCAAAAATACCCAAATAGGCATGTATAGCATGCCTAAACTGCATAAACATTTATTTAAGATGGAATTCAGTTTAGCTACTTCAAGGAGTTTGAATTTTATACCATCCTTAAAAATTATGGTTGGATTTGCAGACAAGACTGATGCTCTATTCTCTTAAAGGAGTGTTTTATTTTCATTCTGGGTGGTGAGAAGAGTTTTTAAAATGTATGAAGCTTTACACCTAGTATTGGAAACAAGAAGTGTGATTGAGGTTATGGTAAACTGATCTTGTATACTAGGGCTCTTCATTTTATCATCTTGCTCAAATATCAACTAAACAATAATTGAGGCGGGGGGGGCAGCTTCTGTCTTGCTATGAAAAGGAGCATGGAAAACTATAGTTACTATTCTACATTCCTGAAGCTTTAGTACATGATTTTGTCAGAAATAGAATAAACGTGAAAACAAGTTTCCTTTTCCTAGAGCTGCCTTTCAGCAGAATTAGCTTTTGCCACAAAACCTGCAGATAATACACTGTAAAATTTTGCCACATGTACAAATCATTCATCAGTGCGCACTTGCTCAGTGCATGACTGATGCTGATGGAATGTAGATAGGCTACTTAGCAGAGTTTACAAGCTACAGAATAGGTTATCCGTCTCTATTGGTTTCAAAAAATTCTGTCTCTAGCAGCTTGATAAATATTTTCCTGAACTTCCAAGAATTGTTAATAACTAGGCTTAAATGAGGAACACAATTCATAATTCCATAAACAGCATGTGTGATGGGAGCCTTGGTCTTGAGATAGCATGAGCTCATCGGAAGTAAGGTTTGGTTGCTTCATTGCTATTTTTTAATCTGCTTTTAACATTAATATTAGACACTGATAAATATTTAAGAATTTGAAACAGATTACGGCAAAATTGCCTGAGAGGAGGTATGCCAACAGGAGGACTTGTAAGTTTTATATTTATTAAATGCATTTATAGAATGAAACTTGGAAGTTTTACTTAGCATAAAATCTGGTAAACCCAGATCTTTGAATTGATGTTCACGTTATTGGCACTTGTATTAGTACACAGAAGCACACTGTGTAATCCTTTTGATATGTTTTAGATATATGAGGTCAGTGTAACTTTCATGATAGTGTTCATTACGTATGTTAATCACCGGGGCAGATTTCAGAGCTGGATGATGCATTTTGTTTTGCTTAAACCTGATGTAGTACAGATAATGTCTTCTCAGCTCTGGTCTGAAGTCAGCTCCCACCACTACCCCTCAAAAAAAAAATTTTAGCTGTCATCCTGCCTTTCCCACTGGCGAAACATAAACCCGTTCAGGGTGTGGAAGAGACCATTGTGGGTCTCTGACTTGAGGTCCTTTACAACTCTCATTTGTCCCACTTTCCTCTGCGGCGGCTACCTACCCTTCAGAAGCAGTGCAGCATTAGGATTGATGTATATTCTAGCACAGCTCCAAAAAAGTCAAGTCCTCCACTTGATAAGTCATGTAAAAAAACCTGGGTTTGGCGTGTGTTTATCAGAAGGGAATTTCCCATTCATAATTGGAGAGTGTTTTGCTTGTCAGCATGGAGACACATCCGATGCCTCCAGGTGCGGTGCGTTTAAGGGGATTAGAAGATGGGCTCCTCTTCTACCTGCTGGAGACAACCCTCTTCAAGGAGACTCTGCAGACAGGCTGACCTTTTAACAGTATTCCTTGTCTTAGTGGGAATGTCAGCCGGGAAAAACTGGTTTGATGCCTCCTGGATGTCACTGTTATCAGTTTAATAGCTAAAAGAGGCCATCTTGAGCAGCCACGTCATATTTATAACTGCCTTACTCAGCTGTTGCAGAAGAGAAAGCCCTTTAACTAGGACACAGACCTAGGAACTGCGGTGCAGCCATGGAAGCCTCCTGCAGGCCAGCAGCCACAGAGCCTACGTTTTGCTGGATAGGGGCCCTAGTGCATGCAGGGCTTTCAGCGTGAACAAACTAGTTGCCCTGATACATGGCTTCCCGACTTAAAGATAAAATTTCGCCCTTTTTTTTAATCAACTCTTTTATTTAAAACCTTTGTATTTTGCATCTCATGGACTTCAAGTTAATCTTAGTAAATCTTGTCCTTTGCTTTTAAATTTTGTTTCTAGTAACACAACATAAAAGTTATGATTAGGTCATTAACCAGAAAAAAACCTGGCACTCATCTGCAGGTGATCAGATGACATCAGAGGCCTGGTTTTAATTTGTGGGTAGTTCTGATTGTAACTAAAAGAGACTTGCTCCTTTTGTGGAATTGGCTGGCTATTTCCCCACATCTGGAGTTAATGAAGTCTTTGAGACCACATCAGTTGTGTTTTGCCGCAAGAACCCTTTGATCTGAAAAATCTAGACTGGCACAAGTGCAGCTTCATAACATTGCAGCTATGTTTTTGCAAGCTATGGTTAAGATACCAAAACAAGCAGAAACTATATAAAGTTATGTGTCTGTGCTAGGACTTTCATGTAGCTGTTCGGAAGGGCCTCTTTTACGTTAATATAATTCATAACATTTTTATTATGTTAATGGCTTGTACACATGTATCTGTAAATGATACATTTGTAGGAGTTTTTTCGGTTTAATTTCCCTTTTGAGATAATGTTTAATCAGTTTTTATAAATCACCCAATTATGTAAAATTTTAAAATTTCAGTCTGAAGCTTGTGTTTACAAATCTCATTGATAACGTTATAGTTTAAAAGAAGTAGAATTTGTCATTGTAGGTGATTTCGCATTAATCAGTGTACATCTCCATGGCAGTCCTAAATGTCATAAAGCTTTGTTTCCACTGCTGTCCTGTGACAGTGATAGATTATCCATCAGCTATAGCATATGCTGTGTTACTCTGCACAACAGAGAACTTGTAAATTAAGTCCAGTTTTGCCTAATATGTTTGCAGTCTTATGAGCGTGAGTATTTACCATTTGACAGAGTGACATTTCTGTTACAATATGTCTGAGGCATGGAATATACATGCATTCATCCTATATAGTAAATACATATGTACTGTTAATATTGCTTATAACGTATTGTCATTCTGTCACTCTGGTAAGCATCTCTATTTTACATTTTTTCCATAAACTGAAAATTTGCAACTAAAATATTCAACAAAAGCTCCCTGTAATGCTTTCTTTCCTAAAAATTTTTCATTTCTGTTGATAAAAAAAAAAAACTTAAGCATGCAAGTGAAAGTTGTGTAAGTTTTCCACTTGACTTCTTTCTACCAGGTGCCTTTTTACCTGCAGCCGTTTTCATTATATGGCTCGTATCGACAGCTATGCCCTGGCTTGATTCCTTGTGCCCTTGTCCTGATTCCATCATACTGTAGTTTGATAGATTTTATTGAAATTCTGTTAATGTAAAACGAGTCTAAGAGAGTGGTAAAGCAGTCCCTCTGATATAAAAGAGTGCTGTCTGCAGGCACATGCCCAGCCATTTGGTCTGACAACAGCAGGCTAGAAAAGCATTTGGGAGTGAGGAGGAGGGGTATTGGTATGCAAATGGCAGCAGGACTTGCCCACTTCACTTTCTGAATATCCGTATCAGAACAGTCACCCTCCAGGAGAACAATGGTTCTCTTCTAGGGAACTTAGGCTTTTTTGTTGGCCGGCTTGGTTTTCCTGGCCCTTCTCTTGCTTGGTAAACAACATCCCAGAAAGACGAGAGAGGTGAATGTTGTAGAAACATGCATGTGCCTGTATTTGTATAGGAAGGGATAAAAATATTGACTTTTGAATTTTGGGGCATACTGCACTTTGCAAGTTGCAGTATGTAAGCTTTAAAGTTTTAAAATTATTCTTAATATAGGCATTTATGAAGCCTTATGTATTTACAAGTAAGGTGAACAATTAAAAAATGAAAATACCCCATTTTTTACTTTGTAGCAAAAAGATGCTCTGGTTTCAATGTTATATTTTTATATTCTTTGCTGCCATATTTGTTAATTTGCCTTTTTTTTTTTTAACATACACTAGTCATATTGCAATACTCAGTATAGTGACCAAAATATTGCTATGAAGAAATAGCATTGCTTAGAACAACTAATGTTATGGGTAGAGTCCTTGAGTCTGTGAATACTGGCTTTGTTGATTTAACTTATTCCTGAATATGCTTTATATTTCTTCTTAGAGTTACTGTAGTGAAAGACTTCTAATCATTATGTTAATTTGGCATCTTAGATTTTTAACTTAAGAAAATTTGTTGTTTGCATCTTGAGAATAGTCCTTCCAATGTGGTGTTACACTGAAAAAAGAACGATGCTGGTTTTCTTTAATGCTAGACCAATGTGAAAAGAATTTGCTCGATGCTGCAGTTTTAAGATTATTCCTCAGGACTTGCATTACATATATTTTTGATGACTATACAAAGGCGTGCAAGTTTCTAAATGGATGATACAATAGTTGCATTAAAATCGTTCCATTTGTCACTGGATGTTCTTTTTTTCTTTCTGATTGTTGGGATGCCAGCTAATTAAATATTCAAACAGGCATACAGTTGTTTTAAAATAAAATTTGTTTGGGGCCCGGTTGTTTTATCTTGCTTTTTTTATCTTGAGCAACAAGTCTGTGCGAGTCATGCACTTAGAAAGCAAAATCAGCATTCAAGCTTTTATCAGGCCACCTGGCTGAGTTGGCACACCAGAAAGTGTGTTGTTAGGATCATTCTACTGTACTTCCTCTGTACTGTGGCAACTTGCTAAAAAGCAAATAAAACAAGGGCAACAAATGCTGCAGCTTGCTACACTGTTCTTTTTTTATTTGTGCTTTCTATCTGTGTCTGTCTGCTGTTATGGTTTTTTTAATGCACAACACCCAAATATTACTAACCTGCTTTTATTGCTCTTCAATATTTAGGTGTATGCACCATCCCCGAGTTCTGATGATTTCAACAGAG
The DNA here is from genome assembly GCF_026419915.1 of Harpia harpyja. Lineage (NCBI taxonomy): Eukaryota > Metazoa > Chordata > Aves > Accipitriformes > Accipitridae > Harpia > Harpia harpyja. The sequence goes on from NC_068953.1 coordinate 31,118,813, forward strand.
AATCTCCAAGTTACCCGTCTCCTAAGCCACCAAGCAGTATGTTTGCTAGCACTTTCTTTATGCAAGGTGGGTAAAATGACTTTATATGGGTAGATGTCACTTGTCCTTTAGGTAGAAATCTGCAGTCTGCCACTGTTGTACTGAATGAATGAGGAAACGTAAAGGTAACATATTGTGCTAGAGCCTATGATTAAGTTTTATATACTTCTAAAACAGTTAGATGAAGGGAGCTGTCTGTTGATTTAAAGTTTTTCTCATGACATTAATTGCTGACTGAAATTTAAGGGGATTATACACCAGGCCAGATGGACAGAATCCCCCATCCCTTGATTTGTAGGGGCTTCAGAGCAGCACACTGGAGTGATAGAGAAGAATGAGGTGAGGGCTTCTTGACTCTTCTGGAATTTGACTGTACAATATCAGCTAACAGTCTTAAGTTCTTAAATGCTTGTGTATCCAACATGCCAAAAAAAAGGGGGTTGCATTGAACAAAACGAGAGCAGAATTCATTTTCTCAGCCTCACGTCATACAATTAGCTCGTACTGTAGTCTGATGAGCTTTTGGAGCATATTGAAAGCATAGTTTCTCAGTATGGGAGTTTACAGAGCACTTCAGTTTATGCTACAGAAGGAAAACTGCATTGACACATGGGTTTAAGGCTTATGTAATGTAGTCATTTCAGTTACTTAAATCTGTTATGAAATGTTTTTATATTTTTATGGTACTAAGGTATTTTAGACTATAAATTGCTTATTTTGGTTAATAGATGTTTTGCACTGTATGTTTATGATGAGCTCTGCTTAGCCAAACTTCTCTCCCCTCCACCCCCTTTTTCATTATTTCTTTCAGTCTGGAATTTTTATCAACCCTCTTGATACAAATCTGGCCTTACTGAAGGTCTGTGTAATTAGCAGAAGTACTTGGTATTTTCTCAGCTGTGGTTGGATTGTATTTCAGCTATAAAGCCTCTGTTGGTTTTTTGGGTTTTTTATAAATATAGCAACAGTGTGGTGGCGTGAAAATGGAAGACGCGGTATAAACTGGTCACCATTTCCCTGCTGATGTTAGTTGAAGTAGCTGAATTCTGTATTTTTTAAAATAATTTTGTAAAGGAAAGTAGAATTCAGTAGTCGTCTTTATTAAATGTATTTTTCTTGTTTTCTTTTTTTATTAAAAATAATTAAAAAAAAGATGGGACCCACAATTCTTCTGACCTCTGGAGTTCATCCAATGGCATGAGCCAGCCCGGCTATGGTGGGATGCTGGGAGGCTCCTCTTCCCACATGTCCCAGTCCAGCAGTTACGGCGGCCTGCACACACATGACCGTTTGGTAAGGTGCAGCACAGATTAATGTATTTGTGATTCTATATGGAGATCTGACTTAAAAGAATTCAATTCTTGTTTGCTGCTCATGTATGTCAGTTAAAAACCCAGTTGTCAGAAATCACAAACTTACTGTATTAGATTTATGTCCTTTTATTTACGTCTGTTGTATCAATAGAAATCTGTGGCTGTATAGTGGTCTGGTCAGAGGATGGATGAGTCCCTTTCTTTAATAAAGAGCTGGGTGCTGTATATTTGGTATCTTAAAATATCAATATTTATTTAAAGACTACTTAATGTCTTATCTCTGTTTCTCTTCTCTAGAGCTATCCCCCGCATTCAGTCTCACCTACAGATATAAATGCCAGTCTTCCTCCAATGTCTAGCTTCCATCGTGGCAGTACCAGCAGTTCACCTTATGTAGCTGCCTCACACACTCCACCTGTCAATGGATCAGATAATATTCTGGGTAAAAAGTTCTTCCGGCTTTTTTTTTTAATTTTACAAGAAAATGAAATTTAGGGCTGCATGACGCACAAAATTAGTAAGATTTAATTTATGGGATGCTTGTAGATCAGGGATACTGCACCACTGTGACATTTCTGTCCTCGGTATGGCTGAGATCAGGCAAATTGTTTTGCAGTCAGCTTAAGACTTACTGGTTTATTTGCTTTCACAGCCATGCCTTTGCTCAGGAGATTGTATCCATCTAACTTAATGGCAATTATCCTTCCATAGTTTAGTATATATACATGTTAATATCCATAATTCTGGTTTTGCAGTTTTCAGAGCTGCTGTATCACCAAGGTACTGTGCCGGAGAAAGGCAGGAGGACTGTTGCTTTGCGGAGCTTGATAAACTGCATTGTAAATTCCTCTCCTAACTGATTTAGAGATTACTAAGTAGCCAGTATGGTGGCTGGTTTAGTCTCTTCCGTGCTTACCTGGAAAGCATGAAATACAGGTTGATCATCTGTTCCTTGCACATATTTGCGCATCTTAAGATACAGCCGTAGAAATGAAATGCTTTTAGATTCCCTGTGTCAGTTCAATATGATTTCCACTTAACTTCTTTTTAAGTAAGTGGAATTTAGTTAGAGTGACTATATTGGTTTTGATTTGGGAACATGTTTTACACTCAGATCTTTAAACAAAACCAAGTTAATGAATCTGCGTGGGAAATTCAGGTTGGAAAATCCAAGTTTGCCGGAAACTTGAAACAGCGAGTATTGCATGATTTGGATTTCTGATGTGAATGGCTTACATTGACATTAGATATATTTTTTTGGCATTAGAAGTTGATAATTGGAGAAAGGAGATTCACTTTTAAAGAGTCCATCTTCTACAGTAAAGCAGATATTTCAGAGGATTCAGGTCCTTTCTGTGTTTCCAATTGGCAGGGCTTCAGACCTCCTCTTAGCTTGATGGTGTGTGGAGCAAAAGGGCATGCAAAGCTGCTGACATGCAACTAAGAGCAGGGGTGACAGAAAGCTTGGTGGATAAGAGCTTTTCAGGGATTTTCTAAAAGATGAGAGTACAACACGGGGAATTAGAGCAGGGGGAGCAAGGAGACACACAAGGAACTATTCAGTGAATTTGGCTTTAAGAATTAATGAAACGTGCAGCACTTCAGTGATAACCATTTAGAAATAAGCTGCAATAATATAATTTTCTGATTTTGATTTTCTTTTCACATTTCATTAAAATTAGCCTGTGATCCTAGAAAATAATTTCAGTCTTTCTTCTAACTGCTTTTGCCTCTTGGTCATTAAGTTATCATGGTGATACTGTGTTTGACTTTAAAGAGGAGAACATCTAAATTTAAATCTAATTGTTTTAATTAAATTTTTAAGTATAATGAGAACTGATTCTGTTGACACTAACTTCCTCAGAATACCCGTTTAAAAAGCTGCTCAACTGTACATGATGAATAAAACAATACAAGTAAATAAAATTTCAGCTTTAAAAATAAGTGTTGGGTTTGCTTTCCACGTTACAGGAAACAGAGGAAATGGTGCTGGAAGCTCACAGACAGGTGATGCACTTGGAAAGGCATTGGCATCTGTAAGTAGCAGTTAGAATATTCAGATCTGAAAGACATACTTTGATCATTGTATCCATTATTTATGTGTTCATTTTATAATATCAAATCAGGAGTTTTCATGTATGAAGTTACAATAATGTACTACGATACAATGTCATACTAGACAAATGTCTATAAAAAGCAAGTGGAAAATGTTTTTATTTGTAGAAGACTCATTCTGTCTTCCTTTTTTTTTTCAGGTGATTGAAAAATTTAGGGCAGATACAGTTTAGAAAGTTGCTTAGACAAAGTAAAAGATAATCATAAAAAGTTTAGGGTTTGGGGTTGGGTTTTTTTTTCTGTAGTGTTCTAGTTAAAGACAAATATTTTTAACGTTAGTCTCAGAGCAGATCCTGCCTCAAGGTTTAAAATGTTTTCTCAGTGGCCTTATAAAACAGAGAGGTTTTGAATGTTGTGTTGTATAGCTATAATTTATGGAACAGCCTTTAAAATTATGTATATGCATAAAGTTTAAACTCTTAACTCTTGTTGGAATAATGTAGATAATGTAAAATATTGCAAGTATCTTCAGTCTATAAGCTCTCTTTGCATATGCACACATAGAGCAATTATTTTTGCATTAATACAATCAGATGTACTTTTTATAAAACAGTAATTGATACTGTATAGCAGAAATTTCAGAATTAGGAGTGGTGGCTGGGGGAACACTTTGTATTTCTTGTATGTAGCAAATAGGGAGACTAAGTCTGATTTAAAAGGTAGAAATGACTACTTTGCAGCCCCAAAAGACTGTTTCTGTGTTGGATTCTGGATCCCTCACCTCATACCAGTGAATGCAAATGTGCATATTCGTGCAGATCCTGTTACCCTTGCATCCCTCAGAGGGTCATATGTTAAAAGATTACCAGATCTGATAATGTCTGTAATGTCCATATTGGGTAGGAGAACTCTGACCTACTGGCTTTGAGGAGAAAAATGTTGTTCCTGTTGCTTTTGGGGATTCAGCAAGTAGATAACAATTCACAAGTCCAGAGGGCAGTTAACACTCTGGTTTTGTCTGTTTGAGACCTGTCAGAAAAGAACTGGGATAATTTTTGACTCCTAGAAATAGCAATGCTTACATACTTCAGTCTGTTCATTACTCTGCAGATGTATTAGGATGTCTGCTGTTCTGCAGCCTGACCAAAATTTCTGTTTTAAGTCTTGACACACTGGCCAGTTAGACCTGCGGGACTTTGTGATGTTTTCCACCGCTCTCCTTTTTTAAATTATTTTCTCGTCCTTTCAGGTATTTTTTTCCAAGTCACTAGCTGAGAAAACCAGGCTGATGTTTTGAGGAAAAACTCTAAATAGATTGCAAGTGGAAGTCAGAAATGTTTAATCTAACTGGTGGGTGGGCTCTGGTTGTCATAGAAACTTGTTTCTGTCATCCCATGTTGTTGCTTGGCAGGAGCAGCCAGGTCATTCCATAAATCATTTCTGTCATAGCTGATGGTGATGCATTCCATCTGCTCTATCAGTGCATGCCATAGTCTGCACACTTCAAATCCCTTGCCTCATCCATCTGCTTCCCCCGCACACGTGCGTACCCAGCACACTTGTGCTTTTTGGGCAAGGAGCACCGTTCACCGTTGTGGAGAGGAGGGAGGTGGTCTTTCCTGCAGGTGAAGCTAGCGCACATGAATTCTGATGGCTAGTAAACCAAGAATATTTTTCTGTTTGAACAAAGTTTTATTTAAATACTGCGAGTGTCTTGACTTTTTTTTTTTCTATGATGCTATATGCTTTTCTGTTAGGATTTTAAATCCTACTGCTGCAACTGTTGAGAGGAATTTCTAGGTCTAAAATTCTGTTGATGTACATCTCGCAATAGGCCTTTCATGTGCGAAACATCAGAGGATACGACATTTGTTCTTCAGTTTAGGTATTAAAGACCATACAGAATAGCATGTGATTAAACATGTAAGGCCAGATAATACATTTGCAAAGGTTCTTTTATTTTAGGTTTAAGCCTGGATAATTGTGGTCTTAATCTCAGGGTAGGCAAGAAAGAGAATTGTACATGAAAGTATTTACACAAAGTTCCCAAAGCCCTGTGGATTATGCATTAGTTTGGATAATGAACTAGTATAGATAGAAAGAAAAGAAAATCTGGGTATTCGTGCCATTTCTAATGTGTTTCCCTGAACGTTTGCCAAACAATAACCCTTTAAGATTGTGCCCATGGAGGGTTATATGGCAGGAGAAACATCTGGTTTATTTCATTGCCTAATGCCAAATCAAAACACTTGGTCTTTAATTTAGAGGAGATCAAACAGGAGGACTGTTTAACTTTGTTGATTATATCAGACCTCTTTGTGATAACTTATGTTTTGATTCCTACCTCAGAACTAGGGTAAAGGCCTTTGTATGGTCTCGATAGTTAAATAGCCACTGGTCCCCTCACAAAAGAAAAGAAAATGTAGGGAAGTTGACTTCTAAAAGTAATTCATGAATTAAGTTTCTTTGTTGCTTTAGACTCAATAACATTAACATAACAAAGCCTAACTGAAATGTACACTGTAGTGTTTAAAAAATTGGACTAACAGCTCCGAGGTTTGGCTCTGCAGGCTCTCAATTGTGCAGCTTTTGTCTAAGAGCCTTTTCATTAGATCCTGGCATATTGGCACCCCGCTGATTGGAATGGACCATGACTGATAGGAGGAGGAGTCTCATTTGTTGCAGTAAAATGAGTCATGTTACCGTTTAAGCCTGGCAGAAGGTGTCAGGGTTGTTCATCATTGGTCATTTAACAGCACAGTGGCCAGGGACTGCATGCAGAATGAATTCTGACCTCGTATTTTAGTTGTGGCTTTGGTATTAATGTAGGTTTTCTCTCTTATAAAATATAGCAAAATAAAATCAGCAGGTAGAGCAGTGGAAAACTACCAGTTTCAAAGGAGACTTCATCGCCTTTGTTCTGACATAATTTTAATTTTCTGTATCTTATCTGTCTGGAGCTCTATACAGTTCCCATACTGACACGCAAGATTCATTTTTATGCTGATATACAATGCATGAATTTCCTACAATGGTCTGAGGCAGTTTGTTCTTTTAAATATATTTGCTTTCTAGCATGTATGAAAAAGAAGAGGTATTTCCATTAGGAAACTGGTGGTGTTTTCTAATGAAAAAGTATAATAGACCACGAAGGAGCACGTGGTCTATTGGGCCCTGGTTTTGTCAGTTCAAAAAATAAAATGCACAACTTAACCAAGTCCCAGTTTATTGTCAGCTAAATACTGAAATGTTTTATTGTCTGTGTGAAGAGACATCAACCACACTGCCACTGAAGATTTTTTTTAACTGCCATCTGATGACTAATAAATCCTGGTCTCTGCTCAAGTAAAACAGGTTTGAACTGATGACCTGTAAGAATATCTTCTGAAGTCCATTGTCAGTCTCTAAACCTATTCAGTTCCCTTCACAAAATGAATTTTCCAAGAATCTTGAAAATTTAAGTTTTAATTAAAGCTTTAAGCATTATGTCTTTAGTTTTTATCAAGACTTTTTAATTACATTAATAGCAAGGAATGAATTGTTGCAAGTTGAGGTTTAGTATCTCAAGGGAGCAACTGATACAGAAATACGAGAGAAAAATTGTATGTGCTGCAATACATAGCAAGGGCAACAAATTTCAGATGGTTTTTGTTCGGTAGGTACCAATCGTAACTAGAGCTGAATGCGTCCTTGGTATTTTCTCTTCTGAAGGATTAATTTTTAGAAGATAACATGTGTTGACTGTTAAAATCTTTTCTCTAATGTTTGGGAAGTCATTATTCCTCTGCATTTTCCTGAAGTTTTGTTTAATTATCTTTGTACTGTTAACTCTTACTTATATCGTTCTCCTTCAGTGATAAAAAGGCTGTAATTTTTGTTGCTGTTAAAGTAGAAGGAAGATCAGTTATACTTGTGTTGCTATCAAATACAGGCTGTGGTTATTTTGACAGCTGCTTGAAAATGAAAGTTCTCTGGACATTTTTAGAGCCTTGAGTGTAATAAAGTAGAGCTGTGATTGAAGGATCAAATTGGGTTTTTTTAATCAACCCAGCATCAAGAGTGACAATTAAAAGCATGAAAAGGAATCCTAATAGCTATTTTTTTACTGTGTATTATGACATGTATTGATATACAATCTCTTTTGTCTGTTGTTAGATTTATTCTCCTGATCATACCAGCAGTAGTTTTCCATCGAATCCGTCAACACCAGTTGGATCACCTTCGCCTCTTACAGGTAGAGACAAACCATTTGTCAATAAGTTGTTTGTTGTTTTGAAAACATCAGTGAAATCAGCAGCAGCTTCCTTGCATAATTACTTTTGTATTTTGTTTATTTTTCCGTTGTACTAAGCCCAGGTTTATAAATCCAGATTCTTAAGTATTTTGTTACAAGCATTCACTTAAATCCTGGCAACTGGCTTTGAAAGTTAGCTTATTAAAACAATCTTTGAAAACATTGAATGAGCATATACTATCACAGCTATGAAGATATCTGTACAAATCTGTACCATTGGAGAGAAATAAGAGTGATTTGGTTGTTGGTGTTTTTTTAAAGCTATGTGTTAAAACTCTGTGGCAGCTTTTAGGGATAAACAGCAGGTGTGTGTTCCCTCTATTGAAAATATAGTAGGCTGTAGAGACTATCCAATTTTTACACAGGATAGCTTTTCATTCATATCTTCCATGAATGCTTTCATTCTATGGGAGAAGAATTTCTGGCATTTTTCAAAATAAATGCTCTGTATTGCAGCCACCTCTGTCACCTGTGTTTTGTGTGTTTGTAGTGTGAATGTGGGAAGAAGCATTCCAGTGTGGAGAAGAACTGTGGGCAGCTGCCTACAGCTATTAGTGGGTAGTGCAGCTTTCACAGACACTGTGGCCTCAGCTGTCTAGTAAAAGTTGAACAGCTGTTCTCCATATAGAGAGGACTGTGAAAGCTCCATTGACTTAAATTTGTTGTTTAACAAAGAACTAGAATTACAAGCAAGATGATGTAACTTTAACCCCGTTCTTTCCTATAGTACAATTTGTTAAATTATTTAACGTTTATACAACAGTCTGTTTTCCCATTCTCTGTTATTTAATATATCACAGCAGGCTCCTGGCTGTTGGTCACTTTTTTGCAAGAGTGTTTTGCATTTTATAAAAAAAAAAAATTAACTTACAGTGAAAGGTGTACAGAATGACCATAGCTGAATGCTTTTGTAATCTAGGTGAATAAATTAGTAAAGTTATTGCATGCAGAATGCAGTCCTATACGTATGTATGTGAATATGCATATCTATATATGCAATGTCACTCAGAAAACTTTCATCATTCATACTCCACTCATGTTTAATGGACACTGTTCTGGTTTTCTGTGGACTTAACGGATTAATGAATATCTGACATGGCATACCTGAGCAGCTGCTTTGGGCATTTTTTTTCTATAACTGAAAAATCCATATTGAATTGAGTAATGATGGAATTAATGGGATTTTTTATTTAGTGATTACAGTTGACAAAGAATGTTTCGTACATCCTTGTTGTACTGAAAAGGCAGATCAGACCAGAAAATTATTATTATTTTCTTTTTAACATCAAAGCAAATATTGAAAATATTTTGTGGCTGGAAGAAAGAAGTTCTGACATTTCAAAGTATTTAAAGTTTTAAAGATCCCAGTTGGAGTTCCCTGATTAGATACCACAGCTAATTTTGTAAGCATGCTAGCTAATTTCTCGTTTTAGAATACAAATTTGAGGTGCCTAAAGTTGAGGTTTTCCCTTTGCTGTGGATACCTTTGTCTGTTGGAACCCGTATCAAGTGTAAAACTCTCCAAAATTTGCACTTTGATTTGTGTTCCTTGTTCTGGATTCTGATGGCTAAGACAGTAGTAGATATAAGCAAATAATACTGAAATCCTTCTCAGGCACAAACTTAGCATCTGCTTTACAATTACACCCTCCCACCCCACCCCCTTTAATTCCAGTGATACAGAATTTATCAAGCCTTTGGTAAATTGCTCCAGTAGTTAATTACCTTCATTTATGAATCTGGACTTTTATCTTTATTCCCACATGAGTCACTAAGAACACAGTGAAGCACAGTGTAAAGTAATTACTACTATATTTATTGCTATTTATACTCCTGGTAGCCATTTTCTGTCCTGACCCAAAAAGTTATTGCAGATAAAACAAATGTTTTATGTATACTGAAATAATATATTTTGTAGCATTTTAGCCTTCATCGTGATTTTCCTCTTTTGCAGTTAATTCTTTGTTTATTTAGCATTCTTATTATTACAGATTTGACTACGTCATAATTTACTTATCCTTTAATTGTAAATTACAGTAAGAGCGTTCTATTTGCCATTTAAAGCACTGAGAGATAGTAACTTCATGAGACACTGAAGTATATAAGCTCATGTTTGACTATTTGGGTGTTGTGTTACTGAACAAGGACTAATGACATTTTTTTAGTAATTTAAGTAAAAGCTTTGAGAACAAGATGATGAAAACACCCAAGTGTTATGAGACAACAGTGTGTGTCTCATCTTCCCTGCTCTCATTTAATTTCTAATTTTACATAAACATGTCCAGTGCTTAGCTTTCTGCATAGTTTTAATGATTGTGTATATGTATGTGAAGTTTATATATGGATCTGAATGGTGGGAGCATTGGTATTTTAAGAATCCTTGTCCCAGGATCAGAGGTATTCATAGGATTCGGTCGGTTCTGTGGATGCAAAACCAGCCCTCTGCTGACTCTGATGCGTGTGTTTGAAAGGGGAGCCAGAGGATTAGTGTTCGGGAGACTCTGAGAGTAAGAACAATACTACAGTGATTACTATCGATGACCCCTGTAAATCCTAACACTTGCCTGGCTTATTTGTTTTTTCATGCTGCTATGTTGGTGCTGCACTAAAAGCTGCAGTTGTTAATTGCAGGGCTTGTGGTGCCAGGATGCTTTTTAACATAATTGGTGGATTTCATGCACAAACTTCTAGGAGGGGGAGTGGAATGAGGAAAGCAGGAAATCAGTGCCATCTGGCAACCTGCGCAGACATGGAGACAGAGTACGCCACCGCTCAGAAAGAGCTCGAGCATTGCTAGAGGTGTGATTAAAAACTGCAGGTTGCAGAGTTGGGTTGTTCCATTTGAGAGGAGGAGTTGAGTATTCCCTCCCCCCCTTTTCATTTCCTTTGTGAGAAGTCCTACTCAGAGTTTTGTTCTGGGCTTACATTAAGGAAATAGTACCTTCTTCCATTTAAAAAAAAACCCAGACTCATCAGACTAGATGCCCAGGCGTTGAGTCTGTTTGCTTTCTTTTCTTAACTGGTTGCCTTTCTGCTTAATATTCAGCCGATGCTTTATTGTAGGAAGTAGTACACTCAATCCTGTTAGTAGTGAGCACTCATTAAGGCCTTGACTTTGGTCTTGTCTCTAAACGTGGAGTTTTGACTGGATAAAAATTTGAACATTACACTGAGCCAAAATATTCTAAAGTTGTTTCATTAATGCTTTGCATAAATAAGTGGGACTCCAAGCATTATTCCCAAGTTCAGGAATGACAGTCATGCGGAGGGAGACTACAGATCCAGACCCAGAGTAGCTCTGTGAAGTGAAAATTGGTAATTATAAACTTACTCACTGATGTCGTTACCTTTTAAAAGAGAATTCCAGCACAGTTATGGCAGCTCTGGGCTTTTATGAAATTGGAGATGGTTTATTTTTTTTTTCTAATTAGAAAGGAAATATTTAGGTATTTTAATGGCTATGCAAGCTGTACTCTTTTTGTTAAATAAAACCCTTTCTTTAAAAGGTAACTACTTGCAGCTTTCTGAACAAAGGAACTGTAATGTTATTAAACCTTTTCCCAGTTTTCCAGACGTACAGCTCTGGCTGTTATTGGAAGAACAAGCCCACAGGCTCTTCCTTTAATGAGCTGCTTTGGATTGTATGTCCATAATTTATTAATGTAATTGCTTTATTATTACATTTGTATGGCTGAAAGGAAGCTGTCTCTAATGGCCATAGAATTTCATGGAGTATCATTATCAAAGATGCATTATTAGTTGGTGAGAAAAATACATGTTGTACTACTTCAGGCTTTATTTTAAAAGTACTGCTTTATTAGTTATTGCATTTCACATTTAATTATTTTTAAATTTTACATGGTGATTAGGTATATTTATGTCAGGTTAGAATGGATATGTATTTGAATTTGCAGTGTATAGGTAACATGGATATAATTGTTGAGTTGTTGCACAGTCAATGATTCTTTAGCTGCCAATCTACCTTAAATATTATTTATCTGAAATAAGAAATGCAAATAACTTGGGTGTATTTTTACTCTTCTAAACATGGAATGCATTATAACCTAAAATGGTATAGTGTAGAACTAGACAAGATAAAGAAAACTTTTAGATCTAGTTTCAGGTTTTCTTGTTTAGTAGAGCAGTGTTATAAAAATGGTTTTCCAGTTATCCTTAATTCAATGTCTATTTTTCTTTAAATACTTTTGTTGTATATTTTGACAATATTAAAGATATGCCTACATATACTGAATGTAATCTGAAGAAGAAAGAATTGAGCAATCTTTTTATGGTGACACTGGCAGAAGGCAGGTATTTCAGATACAGTGTGTGTGTGTTTAGTCCACTTTTTTTTTGTTGAAGTACTTTGAAGATGTCGCTGCTTTGTCATCAATAATGTGTCTAACTCTGTAGATGCTAGGATATAAAAATTATCCCTCAATAAGGCAAAATGAAGGAATTTGTCCTCCTTTGTATACCCATATGTTAGCTTACCTTTACGCAGAATATGTTGATTTTAATTATGTTGAGAAATATTGTGTCTCTGCTTCCCACTTATGCTGCATAAATTTTTGCGTTAACCTAGACAATTTTGACAGGTGCCAGTCAGTGGTCTAGGAGTGGAGGACAAGCCCCCTCATCTCCAAACTATGAAAACTCTCTGCACTCCTTGGTAAGAATTGTTGAAAGCAACATAGTACTTTTTACTTAAGAGTTGAAGGCTTGGTTTTGTATAAATCCTGCATATCATTAAAGGAAACAGTAGGATAGCATTACAAATGAATTCTTTGCTAACAAATGGCCTGTTCAGTTGAACAATATAAGACGTGCAGGGTGTGTCTTTCACCATCTGTTCCTTGGGCATCAGGCTTCTGTGCTTGAGGACAGCTGGTGCTAAAGCGCTGTTATGAGATTCTGGTACCTTTTCACAAATCCATAGCTAATTCTTATCTAAAGTTCAGTCTGGAGAAAAGATAAAGACTTCATGCCTTCGTATTTACTTGTCCTTCCCCCTCTCTCCCTGAAATGGTAGTCTCTTGGGCTTGTTTTCATTACACTGTCATTAAAGTACTAATATATTTTATTTGTAATTACTATTTGTTATTGGGGAATGTTCTTTTAGTAATTAATGAAACATTTTACAGAAAAACACACAGGAAATAATCTACAGCATTGTAAATTTTCTTGTTTTGAAGATTCAGCAGAGGATTTACTGACTTCATTCTTAAATTTCTGATCCAGCATTGGGAAGGAAAGGGGAAAAATTTGAGGGAATGTTTTGATTACTTGTTAATATTTCTAGTTTCCCCAGATGTAATTTCTTTTTTTCTGGCTAACAAGAATAAATATAAGCTAAATCAGTTTTCTTTTCTTCAATATTTTTGCAATTAAATATAATCGATATGTACATCTTAGAATCCTAACATAACTGCAGTGTTAAATATTAGCCTTTTCTTATCTTAATATTATCAGATCTCTGTTGCATTAACTTGACTAACAATTTATTGCTGACAAGCACATCAGCTGTTTCCTCACCTCTTTTTTGAATTAATCTTAACCTGTGCTTTGCTTCCTGTTCTGTCTTGACTTTGCCAGAAAAATCGAGTTGAACAGCAACTTCACGAGCATTTGCAAGATGCAATGTCCTTCTTAAAGGATGTCTGTGAGGTACTATTTCACTTTAGATGGTGCCTTTTTCTGTTTCAATTAATGCTTCCTTCAGATTCCCCATTAAAAACTTAAATTAGCATATGACCCATCTTTTGACTCCAGCATTCTGCTAAGTCAGTTTCTAGAGAGCTGCAATGTCAGAATTGGTTTTGCTTTGGGGTTTTTTTGGTCTTTTTTTTAAATGAAAGTAATTTTAAGACAGACTTCTCTGCAGTAACATACAGAATTTGCTTTTATTTCTGAAATATCTAATCTGTTTAAAGACCCATTTTAGAAAATGATAACTTAAAGTTTTGTCCAGGTTTTTTTTGTAATGCAGGTGCTCAGAAAGCCACTGCCTCTCTTAATTGTTACCAACGTGGTGAGGCTGATTTTATGATCATTCTTTCTCATCCTGTATTAGATAGCTTATTTTGTAGCACTTCCTTTTTTCTTTTTCATGCCATGTAATAGAAGCTGAGTAACATTAACCTTATAATAAGCTTCACTTTAAAAGCTGCCACCTATTTGTGGAACGAATGCTATCTTGAGCAATATCTCCAGATATCTTTGCTTTTTCCTGTTTGTTTGTAGTGCTGGTAAGATGCTTTCAAAGTCTTTTGATACCGCATTTCATCTTCTATCTTTAATATCTCCGAGGTAGAAACTGTTATGGCATAATGAGTCCACAGATTTATTCAGTAATGGCCGTTACTGTCCCTCTTAAATCCCAACAGCAGTCTCGAATGGAGGATCGCTTGGACAGACTCGATGATGCCATTCATGTACTACGAAATCATGCTGTGGGGCCTTCAACAAGCCTATCAGGTGGCCATGGAGATATCCATAGTTTATTGGGACCATCCCACAATGGGCCAATTGGAAGCCTGAACTCAAATTACGGAGCATCTAGCCTTGTAACAAGCAACAGACAAGCATCAATGGTAATGCTATTTTTTAAAGATGTATATATTTATGCAAAGCAATTACAGCTGATGCATTTAAATTACCATAGAGCCTATTGAGTTAAAACTGGACTGTAAGACTAATATTTATCAGGAAGAAACTTCTGTGGATTCTTGTGGAGGAAAAGATGGCAGACAGCTTGCACCTGCTCTGGGTTTCCAAGTAGAGGGTTGGAGTGGGAGTGGGCAGAAATGAGGGGGAGGAGAATGATGGGAAAACTTAGACTTTGGCCCGGTCAGTGGCCCATAAAATCCTGCTGTGACCATATGCAGAAAGCTGAAACTTTCTGCTGAGAGCATTTCAGCTTATACATGCATTTTTTCCAGATGTGTAATAATTGGCAGAACAGTTTTCTCCTTGAAATGGTGAATAGGGAGATTGAATGGGAAAAGCAGTCAAGAAGGACTGAATTTCAAGTGTTCTGGTCTGGAAAAGCTGTTTATTGTAAATTGGAACTAGTCTTCAATAGCAGATGCTGGCAGAGGACTGGGAGGAAGCTGTTGGAATGTGGAACCATAGTGTGCGCAGGCTCAAAATTTAAACTTTTTTTTTCTAAATGAAAAGGAGTTTAAGCACAGCTGTAGTGTAAGTAACAATGAAGAGGAAACAACTTTTAGATCAATCCCCAAGAAAAGTGAAATAATTCAATCCATCTCTTTTAGTTTCTTTAAAAATGTGAACTGTTCCGAAAAAATGTAGTCGAGCTTTTCATAGATCGGAAATATGTTAAAAGCATTATACAGTAAACGAAATCTATTTGTAGCATTGCTTACTTCCCTTTCTCTTCCTTTTCATTCCTCCCTTCTCAAAAATGCTTAAAGGAAAAAGAGCTTTTTCAAACATGCTTATTTTAGTGGTGCCATGTGTTTGCATGTTTACAGCGTAATTTTAAAGACCAGTTACATGCTGTGAAATTTTCTGTTATAAAACAGATTCACAGCTGGGTACTGTGTGATCAAGGCAAAATTTCACCTATCATCAAAATAATTAGGTACCCCAATTGCTGAAGGGTTTTTATTCTATAAAACAGAATTAGTTCCAGGCTCTCCCATTCGCACGTCACACATCCATTTATATTAATTTCAGAACCACTGCAGTAAACATCAAAAAGAACTGGTTACTTTCTGTAAGTTGTGTGTGTTTGGGGGCTTTTGGAGAGGGGGGTACTTTCCAAATGCATATCCAGCTTTAGGTTTCTATACAAGTTCACAGTTACTTTTAGTAATGAAGGAAGTGATGCATAAATACTCCAGAATTTTTTCTTAATACTGCTTCATATTTAATATTTAAAGAATGTTATTAAAGGGAAAGTTCTACAGTGTTCTGGGGTAGACTGACATTTCGTCATATAAAAGAAAACTTTTTTTCACTAAGTCTTAATGATGTGGGGTAAAGTGAGTGAAACTGCAGTTACAAACTTGTTCTCTGACTTGTAGAACCTTCCGATACTGTTAAGCCAGATACAGTCAAGTGCAGATAGTCCCAAAATGTACATAAAAATCTGTTTCTTTTAAACTAAGCTGTGAGTAATACTTTATCAACTTAGTTTTGATTAAAATAGGTGACAGTGGAAAATTACTCTCCAAAATGAATAAAGATTCCTCAGTCTGCTGTAGTTTAATGTAGTTGTGTAACTTAAATGTAATATAGACTTGATTTATCATCAAGTCTATACTTGATCTGTAGTTTTGATTGAAGGATGCTTGCTGTCTGTTAGAAATAAACTTCGATTAGGAAAATGAAAAAAAGATTTGCTTTTATATTTCATCCTCACTGGGTGAAACAAGCTTGCAGATCAGTTTTGGCTTGAAAAGCGAGTCAGCTAAAGAATTTCTTGGCTTAACCTTAATTTTGTTACATCAGAATAATTGGCTCCAACAGAAGGCATCCTGTCATGGCCTTGCCCAGTCCCCAAAGAGTGCCCTTTGACATCGTTTGCAATTGCAGGAACACAGCATGACTTAGGATGGAGTCCTGAAATACGTACAGTGAAGAGCTGGCTGTAGTGGAAACCGAGTGGTTTATCAGTGATGACTGCATTTCAGTGATGCCCCCCAAGTATGAGGTGTAATTCTTACAGTATTCAGTATCTATCAATTTCAAACTATACTTATTTACTATTTGTTTTTCTTAAAATAGTAAATGTAGGAGAGCAGAGAATTTGACACACAACCTGAACTATAAGGTCTAGACCTCATTCAGGTGTTAAATGCTGCTTTACTTTAGAGGACCTCCAATAAATTTTAAGAAAATAATGAGTATTGGCTAACATAGTGAGAAATGTCAGCATTGGTAAGGGTGTTTCCCTATTTTGGTTTGACAGGCTCAGAGGGGTTTTTTGGTAAAGAAATAGTCATTGGGATTCAGCACTAAAGGAAACTTCCTTGTTGGGGGGGGGGGGTCGTCTTTATACAAAACATTTTTGTTCTTTAGGAAAAAAAATAGAAAAAAAATTAAATTTAATTTCCCTTGAAGAAGATGATCTTGGCAGAAGGAGCTAGGAAATGAGTAATTTAACTCCTTTTTATGTAATTAGTGTAACCAGACATGGGTTTATTTTAACATTTGCTTAATTTTTGAGCCAGATTTATTTTAAAACTCTAGTTGACTTCATTTCCTGCTCACTCTGAATGGTCTTGTTTTCTTTTTAACTGGGCTGGCTATTAGACTTATTCAAATAGATTTTTAATATCTCAAACTCATCAAATATTTGCTAAGTGGCCTTTGAAGTTGATTTGTATTTTATTTCATGTATTATTGAAAAGTTAAGAAGTAATACTCTTTTTGTTCTTATTCAAGCTGCTTTTTATTTGTCATTGTAATACAATGGAAAAAGAACAGCCTGAATTGATTAAAAATAAATAAATAAAAGGCCTGGAAACTCAGTTAAGGATGAAACTCAATCCTTAAGTCACAGGGTTTTTTCCAGGTATAACACGAATCTAAGAAAATCGGTGATCTCCCTCTTTCTACCCTGTGTCTGCTCGAAGTATGAAAGCATGAAAGGGCAGTTCAAGCTGCTTTGCCAACACCAACCTCTGCTCTTGCTCAAAGCCCTTCCAGTATTAGCATTTCTCTGCAGAGATTATGTTCCCACTGAACAACTTTGAGCTGCCTGAAGTGTAAAAATCTTGATTCCAAAGCCCTTTTCGTTGTCTGAATTATGCTTACCTTAGTTGAGTTAGTTAATGACCATGGCCAAATTGACCAGCTAGTATGGCTTGAAAAGTGCATGTATTTTTAAATATGCTTTGATAAGTCCTATAGCACATAACGAACAAAGACTGATACTTTTTTTCTTTCCAGTTTTCAAAAGGTTTTGTTGCTAAGAGTTCAAAATTAATAATCAACCTGAAGCGTGAGACGCAGAACCAATGTTAACAGGACAAAGGTTGTCCTTTCCCCACGTGTCACTCTCGGTTCTCCTACATGCAGCAGTGTGTCATCAGTTGCCATGATTTGTCTAGTTTTTATTTAGTTGTCAGAAATACTTAACTGGTTTTCTGGTTTCAGATCCCAAATGTTACCACTTAAATCAACTGAACTGAATAAGTTCTGCACTTTTTTTTTTTTAAAGTTGCAAGTCTGTGTGTGGCTGCAGGTTGTCCTGTGTGCGAGTCTTTCTTAAAATGTGTAAAAATAAATACAGTTCACCTGGTTGAATTACAACAGCTTACAGTCTTACATACAAAGTCTTTCTCAAACTGTGATTCTACTGAGCTGTAACTTGTTTGATTTGTTGAGAATCCTAAATACGTGTTAGGTTGTCATTATGTACAGAAAATACACAAAGGTGAGCGATTTAAGTATGTTTTTAAAAAATGCGGTGTCTGTGCTGATTGCTTCTTGGATTTTTCTAAAATATTTTGCCTGTGCAACTGAAAACCTTAGTTTTATGCTGTGTGTGATAGGAATCCAGGCTTTCCGCTTGTCTTCCATTTTGTGTGCCTGAGGAGTGTTTAGGGTTTACCTAAGAGGGACCATGAGAACAAGGCTCAATTAGCTCACGAGAGAACGAATCAACGCCAAGCTTGTTTGCTTGTACTGTTAGACCCTGCGGGTCGTTATTAGCGGAACCCTGGAATTGTAACGGGCCGGTTTTTCACCAGGCGCACCCCGAGAGCCGCCCCGGGGTCCCGGGGGAGAGGCCAAGGGGCGGGGGGGGCGGGGCCTTGGGGGCGCCCAGCTGTATGCTAATACGGGCAGCGCGCCCCGCCCCGCGCAGCTGGCGCGCCCGGCCGCCGCGGCGGGTGCCCCGCGCCGAGGCGGGGGGGGGCGGGCAGCGGGGAAGCGGAATTGGCCGGGAAACGAGAGAGAAACATTTGTGGGAGGAATCGGGTTACAAAGGGAGTTCTGCTAACGTCATTATGCTGAAATAGTCCAGACCGCGGCTGCCGGCTCCTGCCCCCGCCCGGGCCGGGCGGCACCGCTTCTGCGAATGCTCCGCAGATATTTCACAAGTATGTTTATACGGGGGATGTTTATAGCGAAGAGTGCCCTGACGCCCGAGAGAGAGCCCGAGGAGAAGCTGTGGAGCTGCAAGGTCGTCACCACCCCGGGAGCTGGACGCGGGCTGCCCCGGCCACCCTTAGCGCTAGGAAATGATCTGACTGAGAATCACTTCTAAATAATAGTAATAAGACATGTCTCAAGCTCGTTTGTTCTGAAGGCTCGGAGCTGATGGTATGAAATGCCTTTCAGAAGACTTAGAGGGAGCCCAAGGTTGCGCTCCATTGAAATGCAGATGGGGGAGCCTGTTTTTCTGTGAAGTGGGAGTCGAGGGAAAGAAAAGCAAACTAAATTGTCTCAACTCGATGTTTAAGATGCTAAAGATCCAACTTGGTACCTTGAAGCAGTCACTGATTAAGTTGTGCTTACAGGAAATGGAGCTCTTGCCCTTCCTATCGGATACAGTGACTTTCAGCAAGTCTTTTGGTTTGGAGGTCTTCTTTTGTTTGCCCGTTTGCATCTTCTAGTACATCATAGATCAGAGATAAAAATTCAAGTTGTGGTCAGTTTTGTAACACTTTAGCTCTTTAGATTTCTGCATAAATCTTGTTAATTTAAATTGTATGCTTTGAATTTGTAAGCCTGTTTCAAAGGACCGGAACATGGACTTGAATGCAGTTTTTATTTCTGATCTATTTTCTACCTTTATCAGAACTGATTTGCTAATCTATCACTTCTAGATTAGCTCTAGATTTGAAAGTTGCCAGCATTCTGGCAGCTGCCATGTTTGTACACAGCTTTAAGAAATTTTTGCCTTTTTTAAGAAGTAGAGTTTTGGAACAAACCTGGCCCTGAAATGATTAATAGTCTGTAGCTTGAATAAAAGCACCCTCATGTGTTAGGACTAAGCATGACCAGAAGACTAAAATAAAACACACAACCTGTGGGGCAGAATTAGGGAAAGACTCGTTTTTGGAAGTTCAGTGTGGAGAGTGAGTTTCATATTCCCGTTGTAAAGAGTTTTGTCTCGTAGGCCGAAAGACTCAGGCTCCACTCCTGACTCCCAGTGAATTCACGACACTCGCAAGAGCCGAGATGACACTATCCGTAGTAGAACTTCTCACAAAGCAAGCCTATTACACACAAAGGAAGATAAAATATACTTTAAATAGCAAGAGATATTCCGCAGTATACAAGAGGAGATTTTCTGCAGAACAATAAATACGAATAGCAGCCCAGAATGACCTGATATTAGTTGTGGGTTGGTGGGGGGGGGGGGTGTGTCTCCCCCCTTTCCTTTCTTGTTCCTGTGCGTTAGCTTACAGGAATGAGTGTATATTAAACAAAGGATAAACTTGCATAAGGGTATTTATCTCTCTCTGGGTAAAACCCATACTAAGACATGAAAGGTAAAAGCTGCATTAATTACTCAAGAGGGATTCAAAGCTCAGCAGTTTACTAGGATTGAAGGATTTATTGAAAAACAGTGGTTCTCATGTGTAACTCCAGGCAATAAACCTATTTAATTAAAGGCTTAATCTTCTAGTTGACATGTTTGCTACTGTTCCATTAAAAAGCTTCATCTGTAGCCAGTTTTTGTAACTATACAAATAATAGTAGAATCCTTCATCTTTGTTCAGTTTTTTAACTGTTTAATTTTATTATGTTGGATATATTATAAATATTTAAAGGACTTTTGTGTCTTTAGGAATCAAAAGCTTTAAATAGTCTGCATTCCAAATTATTTAAATACAGGCAGTGTGTCTTTACCTCTTCCTTTTTCAAACAAAAGAATATTCCTTTTTTATAGAGGTTTGCATGGATAACAGTATTCAATATTGAGCAGCAGTTTTTTAACAAATTTGCCTCTTCAAGCTAGGTATGCGCACTCGTGGCTATCTTACATAAGTATCGTTAATTCAGGTTTATGCAAAATTAGAATCTTTTAAAGACTCTTCATCTCAATGCTTGCTGCTTAGAAATTTAATCATGATATATTATGAAGGAGCAGATTAGAAAATACTGAGAGAGGTGGTAAGAATAGTTAGATGCCTGGATTATTTTTGTATGATAAGATTTCGTAATGGGACTAAGCTAAATGTATTTAGCTGAGGAAGGAGAAAAATGAGAGAGAATTATTAAAGTGAATAAAATAATATTTTGATATTAGATCCAGTTCTTTCTTAATCCTGCTTCAGCAAACAAGAAGTGAGGAGATGTTATTTATACATTCTGTAAATATATGCGTGTATGTATCTGTATACCCGAGTGTAGGGCGGTACACACACCTTTCCCATGTGGTGAAGACTATTATTCCCTGTGATTTTCTTTTAAGGATCAAAATGTTATAAGTACTAGAGTTGATAGCTGTAGTAGTTTAAAGCAATCAAAGGTTAATCAAATCTTACATCCCTCAGGTATAAATCAAGGAGAAGATTCTGTAGTGTTCTGTGGGAAGATAGTGAAAAAAATTTCTGCTAGGCTGCTGCGTTCTTCCAAACAGGTGTTGGTCTCTGCTTGGAACACAGCTTAATCCAGTATGGCGTAATCAAATGGTTTAGTGTAACAGCATCTTTCAACTAAATCTTTTACTGAGCTAGAACTTTAACTTGGGTCTCTAATCCAGCAAATATTTTAAGTCTTTTAAACTTCTATTTTTGGACTATTTCTTTGAATCACATCTTTAATCGAAATGTTTGCTTTGCTTTGCTTTAGGTTGGGACTCATCGGGAAGAAAGTGTCAGCCTCAACAGCAACCATTCGGTTCTTCCCAGTACAGTTTCTGCTCAGAGCACAGAACTTAATCATAAAACACAAGAAAGCTACAGAGGTAACTTTCCAGCAATATTAAATGCTGAACAGGGCCTGCAATAATCCAGAGCCAATAAGGCTGTAGATCTTGGTGAGCTTGCATCAACACAGGTGATAAGGACATAGATGATGTTGAGAAATAAAAATTAATTATAAGTCTTATAAACCACCACTGTTAGGGATTCCTGAAACAACTTTGAGGGCATCCCTGTGTCAGACTTGTCCCAGTATAGTTTCACCAGAAGACTCTGCATTACAGCCGTATTCTTCCGGCTTAAGGAGCCGTAAGCCGTTTGCAGTACTGCAGCCACTTCCAAGTTGGCCAGGAGGGTTGCAGAGTGAGCTGAGGCCAGATTTCAGGCTAGCCAATAAAAGGAAGTTGTTCCACACAGGAGTTTACAGTTCCCTCAGTTTTTAGCCTAAAGAAGTAAGCTTATTCGTTAGCATGCTTGCACCATTTATGGAGGTATATGATGTACATCTGGCCTGAGCCCAGGCCTCGATGTCAGTGCAGCTATGCCCTTAAATTTGCAGCCCAGACGTGAGGCGCAAATTTCCGTACTTTGCTAAACATCCTTTTGTCTATAACAGTGTTTTTCTTAGATTAATGTTACTGATCAAGCTGCTCTATGAATTACGATCCCTTTACAACCCATGACACATGTCCAAGTACAGCAGTGTTACCGGGATTCCTCTTGTTTCTGCAGAGTGTAGTTCCTCCTGTTGTCTTCCCAGACTTCTGCTCGGCTCTGGCCTTCCATCAACAATATCTGCTTGAGATTCTCTTAAATGTTTCACTCCTGTGATACTCATACTGATCTCTGGTTGCTTGCAGCATTGTCAGGTGGCTTACAGAGCCAGTCTGTGGCTATAGGTCCAACAGAAATCAAGTCTGAACATAAGGAGAAGGATGAAAATATACATGAACCTCCCTCATCGGATGACATGAAATCAGATGATGAGTCCTCCCAGAAGGATATCAAGGTCTCATCTAGAGGCAGAACAAGGTGGGTTGCTGACATGACCTAGAGAATTTGTGCTTCATTAATGCTCTGTAGCATGTTGTCCTTAAGTTTGATATGTTTATTTCAAGGCTTTTGTGTTACCTCAGTGCATATATTAATAGGCAGCTGAAATAGATAAATAGTTTGCAGTATTTCTGTCTATTTAAATACAACAGAGAGGATTTTCTAGGAAAATCACCTGAAGAGTATGCATTGCCTTACGTTGGTGCCTTGCCTAATATCTGCCTGTATGTATAAGCAGTGAAAGATGCAGAGGGCCCTGCCCAGCTTTAGAGGATGGGAGAATGTTAGAGGTTTGTGATACTTTGCACCTGGCCAGGGCTGCACTTCTAAATGTGAGCCAGTTAGTGATGGAGAGTGGCAGCCTCATGACCTGGAGGCTGGGGTGAGTACGATAGGTAAATATCCTTTTTAAACACTTTGTCTCCTCTCAAGCCACGGACAAAAACCTGGAGCTGACATTGGGTAAAATGCTTCTGGATCTGCTTGGCAGGCCTGATACAAGCATTGAAATTTGAGGTAATGGTAAACAATCAGAATTTTGCAACT
Organism: Harpia harpyja; assembly: GCF_026419915.1. Lineage (NCBI taxonomy): Eukaryota > Metazoa > Chordata > Aves > Accipitriformes > Accipitridae > Harpia > Harpia harpyja. The sequence continues at coordinate 31,141,963 of NC_068953.1, forward strand.
ACAGGCAGCAGACTCTATACCATCACATGTGTCTAATGGCATTTTAGTGTATTAATTTTAGCAGAGCAGAGGTTTTGCACACTTTTAGACTGAATTGGACAGTCCTTTATTAAAAAAAAAAAGGCTATGCAACTTAATATAATCATTTGAAGTGATACAAGAATTCTAAATATAAATGTTTAGGTCTACACTGGGTATTAGAAGAAAAAACAGTTCTAAAATTGGCCAGTAAGGTCCTTAAGAAAACTAAAACTTTTTAATAAGCATGTTAAATTGAAAATTACTTGAATGCCTTTTTATATAAGTTGATATATTGGAAACTAGCAAAAACTGTTTGTTGAAAATGATATATTCTTCACCTGACAAGATGGCTGAGATACCTCTTAACTATTTGGAACATTTGTCAGTAATTGAGTGAAGTGGTAGTTTGGGTACAGCTTTGGCTTCAAGGGGCAGTGTGTTGCTGCCACTTTTCCTAGAGATGTTTACCATCTGTAGACAATAATCTGTGGATATTCTTCAGGCAGAAACCATTTAACGTTTATTTTCAGGAAAAGGCAGGAACAGCAAGAATTACCTTGAATACTTAGAAAGTGTTAAGATATCAATGCTTATCTAAATATACTTCAATATGAAATGGATTAAGTGGGAAGAAGTTTAATTTCATCAACTGAAAATTTTGAACCAGTAGCAGGATCACTTGTTTGAAAATACCGGTGATATTTCAATATACTTTTATTTATACTTTCTTGCAGCAGTACTAATGAAGATGAGGATTTAAACCCAGAGCAGAAAATAGAAAGAGAAAAGGAGAGGAGAATGGCAAATAATGCTAGAGAGCGTTTGCGTGTACGAGATATTAATGAGGCATTTAAAGAACTTGGCCGTATGTGTCAGCTTCATCTGAAGAGTGAAAAACCACAGACGAAACTGCTTATTCTTCACCAGGCTGTGGCAGTCATCCTCAGTCTAGAGCAGCAAGTGAGAGGTTAGTAGCCCGTCATCGTGCCGTGGCAGTTTGCATGGTAGCTTTGTTCATGGAACAGTGTTGGTCTCTTGAAATCTTCACAACTAGATGCACCAGTCTTTCAGTCATGGGTGATGTCAGTGGTCATATTCGCTTAATGCTACATCTTTGAATCACTGATGTCACTGAATGATGCTAATGTTTTATTTTTGTATACTGTGTTTTTATCTCCATTTCCTAATTTGTGGCTTGCATTTTGCACAGGAGATCAAAAGCTTATTGAAAGTGACAAAGCGAATAGCTTAACACAAGTTTATGTACTTTGTAGTAAGGATGAGATGCTGTTTTCAGGCAGTTTTACTGACCCAGTTTTTAATAAACGACTGTCTCCAGTCAGAGTTCTTCCAAGGCATATAGAGAACAAGTTACTCTGCAGATGAGACCCCCAACTAGTGCCATGGTAAAGCCCTATTTTACCATTTCTGACTTTGATCTTGGGAATTGTTTTGGTCTGAAAATGTTTGCCATAGTCTGGAAGATAAGGTTGAATATTATGAAGAAGTCAGAATAACATTCATCAAGCATAGTTTTTAATGTTTAAAAACCATTAAGTCCATGTCCTTGCTCTCAGAGATTCTGTAATCCACAGAAAGCTCGGTGTGAAAATTAGTAAAATCGCTTTTGCCTTGGTCAGAGGTTGCTTCTGAACCTTATGTCTCTGGTAGAAATCTTCCTTTAAACGTACGTACAGTTAAATTGGACCTATTCTACAGGTAGTGTAAATTGAGAGCTTTTCCCTCCTCACGTTTACATCTCACCTTTTACTCTCTGTACATGTGAGGAAGCCTATCACAAGCACACCGTGCCTCTTGTGAGAGAGGCTGTGTTCCCCATTTCCTCTCACCCGTCTTTCTTTGCACCTGTTCCTGGAAGTGAGTGACCGGAGCTTTCTGTGGCACCCAGCGGAGCTTTCATCAGTGCATTACGTAATGGTATAAACAATTTCCCCTCTCTGCTGGCAATGCAGCTTCTCATTTTGTGATTGATGCTATTCAGAATGAAACATTTCAGATTTTAAGCTCTAACTGTAGGCTAGCATTTTTATCTCTGTTTCCTAAGTCACTGTAAATTAAATTCCTCTCAAAGTTGCCACATAATTAAATCTTTAAAACTTCAAGGCAAGCCACATTTAAACAAAGAAACTGTGATTAAGAGAAGTTAGCAGGTTGGTTTTTTTTTTTTGCAGTAGACTCTTTGGGAGTGCTTATCCTTTGGAAATGCATTAGGAGGCTGTTGATAATGACTTGGGTGAAAGCAGAATTAGTAAGTCCATCCAAAATTGCCTCTATCAGATTAGCTAGCTTCTACCCCTTGTAAAATGCAGAGGGGTCAGCAAACTGTAATTACTCGAGGGGCACCTGTGCAGTGCAAGAGAAGGGCTTGTGCTGTCTGCTCAGTTTTGGCAGTCTCCTAACAGTTAAAATTGTATCTGCAATCTTAAACTGCAAAACAGAATTCACTGACGGCTAGAAAAATACCTCCAAATGTTGATTAAATTCAACATGTGCTGGTAAAATGTATTACACACTTTTTGTGTGTCTTTCTGGCCATCGCGTTTTACATCTTTTATATTTTGATTCATGAAAAGCCATTTTGAAGAACAGAAACAGTTGACTTTTAGAAACTGTCATTATTTGAAAACTAGATCCAAATCTACATCTATTAAAGCTAATTGGGGAAGTGGAAACATACTGATGGAAATATCTTGATAGCTAGTCCACAGCTGGCTCTTACAAAGTAATGACTTTAATGTGAGAGGAAATAGGTTTTGGGGGGGAATCCTTCTGCTCTGTGTGACTGTCATCATTTTTGTTTGATTTAACTGAGATGGGCACAAGATGATTTCACAGACTTGAGGGTGTGAAGAAAACGATGGACTTAGGACATTCTACCTCCCCTGTTCTAACAGCAGGCTAATACTTAAGGTGAAGAAAGAAGCAGTAACATTACTAAAGCTAGTGTGATGTCAGTAAGGTTGGTATGACTTCAACATACCAACAAAACACAGAAATCTCTGGTTTATATTGTAGATTACAGGCAGTTCTTATTCTGCACTTCAGCAACTTGTGGTGACAAGAGAGGCACTTGTTTTAAAGGTTTTTGAAGGTCTGTCTAGGCAGCTAGTAAAGTTTGTTGGTGTGGGGTTTTTTGGGTTTGGTTTTTTGGGTTTGGTGTTTTTGTTATTTTTTTTTTAAATACCAGTTTAGGAGATGCCTGGTAGGATTTGCAGTAGTGCTCGCCTGCAGCTTTAGACACCTGCATTTTAACACAGGGACATAAGTAGTTAGAAGAGGGAAGCTGCATAGCTGTCTTTACTACAGTGGTTGATGTGTCGATATTCCCCCTGGTGTATCAGTGTAATCACTTTCTGTTACAGAACGAAACCTAAACCCTAAAGCAGCCTGCCTTAAGAGAAGGGAAGAAGAAAAAGTTTCTGCCGTATCGGCAGAGCCGCCAACACCACACCCAGGAAGCCACCCGGGCCTGAGTGAAACTACCAACCCTATGGGTCATATGTGAACACCAGCCAGGTATGTCTCTTGTCTAGAGGCGAATGGCTCTTGCCGCTTTTTATTGGCTAAAATTCAGGAGATCTAGATACGTTTGTTCTTAGTTACTGAGCTGCTACTAGCACCAAACTTCCTTATGCTGCTAAGTACTTTCATATCTCTGAGCATAAGCAAAAGCATGCAGCTTTGTTTAGTTTTATAATAAAACAAAACCCCAAGAAACTGTCGTTACAGTCTCTTCATTTCCATGCGTTGTTGCCAATGGCTACGTCTCTTGGCTCAGGTGGCCTTCTTGGCATGACATCAGAGGAATAGTTAACAGCTTGCTAGATAAGCCAAGCATAATAGAGGTGAATTATACATCTTTAAATGGTCTAAATATCACATTAGTTCATTTAAAAATCCATGCATTGTTTCCCAGTGCTGATACAAACACTTAGAGAGACTTCTCATCTCCAAGAGATCTGCTGTCTGGCTTAAGGCCAGTCATTTTATCATCTGCCCAACAGAGATTGCTAACTATCTTAAGTCACAATCTGTATTAGTGAAGATAGTTAAGATTTAAAAAGTAATGTTTTCAGCTTTGCAAGATAAATCAGTGTTTCCAAAAGCCCCATGTAGTCCAGTACGCAATAGTTCATTTAAAACATGCTGATGGGGAGGCCTTACAGGAGTATGAGTCTTTTGGTTTGATTATGTGTTGTTGGTTGGTTGGGTTTTTTAAATACTTGAGAAAAACTTGATTTTGAGAAGAAAAAATTCTGAGTATTCTGTGTCTTTTAAAACAGTAGAACTGTTGTGACTTTAAAAAAGAGTAAGAGATTGGGTTCAATGCCCTTACTTCAATCCATACCTACTAAATTTTATGTTTTGGGAAGTTTGTTCTTGTTGTGTATATAGACTGTTTTGCTTCTATTTTAGCTTAAGGTAAAGGCATGCATCTTGCCAGAACGTATCCCATGGAAGTTTATTATTCCCTGGTGTTCCTTAGAAAGCAGCAAAATGGCATTTAAATGAAGCCTTATTTGAGTCGGTACTTTTTTGCCATCCCTTATAGGTAGCTTCTTTCTTCATAAACAAAATGGGTTTTCTTTTTAGGAAAACAAGGTGCTTTGAATCTCTTTAATTTGTTTTATTTCATACCAGAGCAATAGGTTATTTCTAACTTGTCAGATAACTCTTGAATTACAGCAGACTTCATGGTCTGTTCTTGCCATATTAATACAGTGAACCACTTTCAAAAGTTTGTCATATCTTTGCTTTTTTAATAGCAATAACTTTGTAAGATGACTGAAGTGTGATGTAGACATGAAAAGGCTGTCCAGGCTTGTTAGGTATACGGCAATGCGTACCTTCAACAGCAGTGATTAAATTCAGTACTATCTCCTGCTTATTTTAGAGAACAAAGTCAAATACAGATCAAAGGTCTGAGATTTGCAGATCATTCTTTCTCCCACATCCAGGGAGTCCAAATAGAATGCTCCTGAGAGTAAAGTGTTCAATGTCATATTCAATGTGGGTATCTCTGGGAAGAAGGATTTCAAGGCCTCTCACTGTGATTTTCTTTTGCACTTAACTGACTGAAAATGCCACAGTTTCAATCAGTTCTCTAGCTGATTCTCTTCCTAATAGCTGTTTCTTCCCCCAAATTTCTTTCCAGAATTCCAGAATTATTGGTAGGATACACAGAAGGTGACCTTTCTTCACAAGGACACAGACAACTAACATTATATGAAGACACAAACCTGACCGGAGAAAACACTTGAAGCAAGAAACCCAAATGCAATCTTATGATCAAAGCTACTGGTCAACACCTGCATCAGGATTGAAGATACAAGATCTTCAGATAGAATTTCAGCCCGTGAAATACTCTGAACATATCATTCTGTTGCAAGCAGTGTGTCGCTTCTGCACAATCAGAGACTGTTGTGATCTCTCCACTCATTGTGGAAGTTGCCTTGTGCCTAAACTGAATTGACAAATGCATTGTAACTACAAATTTTATTTATTGTTATGGAACTGTAAAGGTCTACATATAAAGGGAAAAGTTAACATGTTAAAAGCTGATAAAGTTTCAGCTGGATGCCAGCATTTACTAAAGCTGTTCACATTCAGAGAACAAAGCAGTGACAACCGTCGACCCGTAGCATTCCCAGCGTACCTATTAGTGTCTTAAAAAAGGAAAGGAAAAGTCTTTTGTTGTCCTTTCCTCTCCTTTTGCCATATGACTAGTGTTTTCCATGCAATAGGAAACTATTCCTTGGTATAGCTTTTTTTATGTTATTTTTGGTCTCTGGTAATCTGAACAGTTATGGTCATAGTTATCCTTCCATACTGAGCTCCATGCTTCAAGCCAGTAAGAGGCCTCGTGAAGGCTGCAGGCAGGAGCAATACTGTGACCATAACATTTCTTGGATTTAAAAAGTGATTTTTATTTTCCCTCAGACTTTCCTCAAACTTTTTTTTTTCTAATTATAAACAAAACCTTTTTAGGCTTCTAGGCTTCATAGTAAAGCTTGTAACGTGAAGTGTAAATTGGGTGGGGAGAATCTACTTTGTTAGAGTTGCTTTGTTTTCCGAGCAGTAAGTACTACATATAGTACATGTAAAGTGTTAGCTGTACGTAAGCACAAAATGCATTAAAATACAAAGGAGATTTTTTTCAGGCTGTAATTTTGGTGAATAGTGAAATCCTAAATTCACCGTGGCAGGTAGTGTGATGATATAACCACCAGTAAGGTGGGCTTACTTACATAATGGAATATAAGAGCAATGGTCACCAGTTTTTCCTTACTGTATACATTAATTATCTTGTCATTTTTGTATGGCTTGTCAGTGGAGAAAAAAAATAGTGTGAATCAAATGCAAACAAATGACCCCCTTCCAAGCCATATTAGCATTAAACCTTTAAATGTTTCTCCACCAGAACAGTGTCCCTAAGTATTCCTTTGTCACAGACGTGTTGAAATGGTTAAAGTCCCTTTGAACTTCCATGGAAACTGTCTTCCACTGCAATGACCATGGGAGGAAATTTCCTAAGCCAAGGTTGTCCGAGCTATTGTTTATATAGTGCATCTTTCATCACTGGCAATTGGTTCACACACAAAACAGGAACAAACCAGTAATTTTTATGAAATCATTTCATTTGAAAGAACAAAAGATGGATTGTTAAAATAAACTAATGAATTTAAGCTCATGTTTTGGATGGTTCCTAACAAAACAGTTTGTGGAATTAGTGGATTCATTTCTATTACTTTAATTTGCATATGTCATCAAATAACACCTGATTATATCTGTGGCCTTGTTCTTCATTTCAGTGTTTATCAGCTAAACAAATTTGTTGCTTATGACGTGTGAAAGTGATCACGTGCCACTGCCTGGCCTTTTTCCTTCTAAGCTTGTTGTCTTTTTGGCTATATTAGACTTTGCAGTATGCCCAGAAGCTTTCCTTCATAAAATAGAAAGAAAAAAACATTTGGCTTATTTTTCACTGTAGCTAGTCTTTTATACAATAATCTTGTAAGAAAATTTCTTGAATTCTAAATATTACTCTTTCTAGATTTTTGAAATCGAAAAAGTTTTCAGTAAAAAGTTTCTTACTTTATTTTACTATATTAGGTAGTAAAAATGTAGGGTTATTTACCATAACCTGTTCATTAATATCAGAAATTTACAATAGCATTGTAAGACCATAGTAGGGTTCTAGCATACCGTGTAGTACCTATGGAGTATTGTAAGAGCTAATTGTCCGAGATGAATTGCTTCTCATCTTGTTCTCCAGTTTCCATTGTTGGTTTATTGCAGATTTGTACCCTGTGTCAAATTTCAAGGTATTGCTGATAAACCTTTCCAACCAGCAGCAAGAAGTTCAAAAAAATTTCTGTCAATGTAACAGAAAACACTATGTATATAACATTTATGTAGCAATAAATGTGCCATCTTTTTTTAACATGGTAAATCAGTGAGTTTTTTAAATTTCTCTCTCCTCATAGGTAATGTGTTCCTTGAAAACCACCAGCAAAACCAGCTTCTGCCTTTATCTGAATAAAACCTAACATAAATTCTCAAGGTACACAGCAGAAGTTGCAGGCACAAGAGGTCTTGTTACTACTCCTGTGAAGCCAGTACAGTAATTCCCAGTGAACTGAGGAGGAGCAGTACCTAACCTGCGTTTGCTGCTGCACAGAAAGTGGATTGTGCAGGCAAATAGCAAACTGGGAGCAGAAACTGATCCCGTAGGCATATGCCTCCTGCTACATCTTGTTCCTTTAGTTTGCCTGTCCTTAAGATAGGTTTCTAAGATCTAAGGCCCTTTTGTGCATTGAAGTTCAGTGCTGAGTTACTTCTGCATTGATTGATGCATCTACATAGGTTTTATGAAAAAAGAGGGGAAAAAAAGCATAGCTTAGGCTTGAAAATAAATTTTTACATTTTCCACAATTTTTCTTTCTGCAAGTGCAAACAAAAGAAATGGAAGTGTACAATGTCCAAGGCATACACAGACAGTGTATCTTCATGCAATTCCTAGTCCATGACTTTTTAAGCCAAAAACCTCAAGTAACGAGCAGACTTTGTAGAAGCTTGAATTTTTTCAACTCTTCTCTAAAGAAGTATCCTTGGGAAAAGCACATCAAAGACAAAAGCAAATAGAGATACTGTGTATGTAAAGTTAAGATGTTTAACTGAACATGGTGTATGTCAGTCGGTATGGCTGCTGTATACTGCATAGTTTCCAAGTCTTGATACTGTCCTCTGTAACCTTAGAAAATCTAATGATTATGTTGAGATCTAGTTTATGTTGTAAAAGACTTCTCAGCATGTATATACAGGCGAGGTTTTCTAATGTGCCAGCACTTTTACCACAGGCAGATCTCTAACGGGGTCTGGCCAAGTATGGGAGGTGAGACTCTGCCATGTAAGTATGTGTTTTAGTATGTCTTCAGCAGTAGCTGTGGAAGAGGTGCCCTGGTGCCTTCCCCAGCACACATTCTCAATTCTAACTTACTTACTCCAGTAATAATTCTAAATCCAGCCTTTGAGCATCCATCATCGCTCCTCCCCCCTTTTCTGAATGAGACCTATGATAATTTGGCATTTTCCCCTTCTTCATCTTTCCTTTACCATACTTCTGCTGTCCTGTTTACATGTACTTTCGGATCACAAGTCCTTTTCTTTTTTTTTTTTTTTTTACATTTCCTTCTTTTTTCTCCATTTGCTCTTTTTTTGTGTGTGTGTGGAAGAGATGCATGTTGGGATACCTTTGTTAAATGTAATTCTGCTAGAATGCACATTCGGAATATTGTAGGAAAGCTTTCCTGTAAATCTAAAGCATTAGGAAAGGCCTAAAATGGACTCAATCTTTTTTCCTCCAGCACTGAGTAGATGCTGTTACAAAGAAGATTCTGGGCTCTTTATATAAGAGTTAACATTCCCCCAAGAATTAATCAACATTAACATTTTCCCTGTTCACATCTGGAAATCATGGCAGAATAAAATAAAATGCAACAGACAACCTAGCTACTGGATGGTAAACTTTGCTTTTTGTTTGTAACACTAGTATGTTATGCTTCTAATATACCTAACCTGCAGATACTAAAATGTCCTGTAAAAGGAAGAAATAATTTGTCCCAATTTTAAAGCCTGGCAGCATTTCAAGAGTGGGGTTCAAGAAGGCCCAACAGGAACAAATAAGCAAGCTGACACCTTCCTGCCTCTGTGCAGACAAGATGTGGCCAGAGCTGAGAGCCACAGTGCGGCGGCCCTAGTGGGGGGCATCACTAACCCAGGGATGGAGGGTTGCATCCCTGGGGAGAGAGACAGCCCTGGCTCCCACCTTCCTTGCTGCTCACCTGCCCAGTGCAGTGAGGGAAAAGTTTCCCAGAAAGTGGGAAAATGGTGCTAACAGGAGACTACTATAATCCTTTCTTCTCTTCCCTTCAGGTCTCTGCTGTCAAAGAGCAGGTAAGTCAGGTGCCATTCATGGGGGGTGTTCTGTACTGTTTAACCATCTTTCGTTTTACTGAAGTTAATCCCACTGTCAGCCTGGATGTCATTGCAAAACACTGTGAGTTTATTTCCTGGTTAAGACATGAATATACTGTTCAACTGATACCGCAAGCAATTGCATGTGCATGTTCAGTATGACTTCAGCTAGTTTAGCTGTTTGATTGCAGTCACCTGGGATTGTTTGTATTGGTCATAAACTGCACAGACCACGCCTTAGGCTCTGAAACTGCAAATTGTCTGGGCTGTAAACAGAATCCCTTTCAATTCTTTCCTAATCCTGACTTTTCAAATGTTTTGATGCAATTAGCAACATCTGTTAAAAACCAATTTAAAAAAAAAAAGTCTTTAAAAAAAACTATACCAAATACCATGAGAGAAAAATTTCTCTCAAAATGTTGATCATAACTGATCCCAGAGGGCAGACCTGTTAGAAAGTCAGTGGCTGAGCTAAATATTTGGAATTCTGGTTATTTCAGGTAAACTAGAGAAACAAGAATACCAAGGCTGTTTCATTTTCAGGAGAGATCCACTGTATTTTTAACAGTATCACCTAAATGTATACAGACAAAAGGAATTAAATATAAACTATATCGGTGTCATGGTTTAACCCCAGCCAGCAACTAAACACCATGCAGCCGCTCACTCACTCCCCCCCCACCCAGTGGGATGGGGGAGAAAATCGGGAAAAGCAGCAAAACCTGCGGGTTGAGATAAGAACAGTTTAACAGAACACAAAAGAAGAAACAAATAATGATAACACTAATAAAATGACAACAGTAGTAATGAAAGGATTGGAATGTACAAATGATGCGCAGTGCAATTGCTCACCACCCGCCGACTGACACCCAGCCAGTCCCCAAGTGGCGATTCCCTGACCCCCACTTCCCAGTTCCTATACTAAATGGGACGTCACATGGTATGGAATACCCTGTTGGCCCTGGCTGTGTCCTGTGCCATCTTCTTGTGCCCCTCCAGCTTTCTCACTGGCTGGGCATGAGAAGCTGAAAAATCCTTGACTTTAGTCTAAACAGTACTGAGCAACAACTGAAAACATCAGTGTTATGAACAGTCTTTGCATACTGAACTCAAAACATAGCACTGTACCAGCTACTAGGAAGACAGTTAACTCTATCCCAGCTGAAACCAGGACAATCGGTCAGAACAGTAACTGCTGCCAACTGATTGAACAGATGAGAACACAATTTACACTATAACTCAAAATTCAGTCTGTGTTAGACATAGACCCCTGGTAGTCCTGGACTTCAGAAAAGCATGAGCAACCTATGCAGATCCTATAGCTGGAGCTATCTCTTTCCATCAAAGCTCTGAGTAACTACTAAGTTATATTTATTTTGGAAAACTCAAGAATTCAGCTCTTTAAAAAAAAAAAATCCAGGAGGAAATTATTCAAAGTAAATGGACATGACACTAAATTCTTGTATAAAATGAACACAACAGTGTCTTGCTAACTTGGTAATGTGGATTTTTGGCCCTAGTTTCTTGTTTGTGCTGAGGCTTTTTTTCTGTCCTCCTTCACTGTATTTTGATGGCTAAGGAAGATTCTTGGAAATGCCAGAACAGACTGATTTACTAGTTTGCAAGATTACTTATTTATATACAAGTAAATGTAAGTGGTTCCTTATGCTTATGGAAGTTCTGACACATGATGTTGCATTAAATGCACATCTTCTCTATCCAGGATGCAAAAAGGAAAAAGAAATACTTGTGATGGAATTGTAGAAGGTTAGTCTTTTATATTCAAATATAGCTAAAGAAATTTCATGAACATGAATGAGTCTGTAGCAATCATTATAAAAAATAAGTTCTCCAAACATAAGGTTATAAACTCATCTGTAGAATGAGATGTCTGAGTAGAGTATCGCTCTGCATTTTACTCCCCAGCACCCATAAAGGAGCAGAGATGAACTGTATCAGAAGCATTAGCTTAGCACAGAAGCAGAATTAATCACTAGCCCTAGTTTGTGTGTTTGTTGGAAAGACACCAAACAGCCAATTGTTTGCTGCACAAACAGACTAGGTGCTCCAGACTATTCCCAAATTATTTTCTCTGACTGCTGAAATAACTGCTTTCAAAATCAGATGAGTTCTTTGGGGCATTTGCGGGCTTGATAGTTACTGTATCAGGCTCATTCACTCAGCCTAGAACCTTGATGTGCTAGAACGAAAAATCTGCATCTCAAAATACTGAAAACTCGCTCTATAGGAGAGAAATCTCCTACATCTAAATATAAAATGATAAGGCAGGGGAAATTTTTGGATCATGATTTGTATTGTCATCAGAATGGTCAGTTCACACCTGCAAAAGCTGAAGAGGGTATCACAATATTTTCTTCTAGAGGTGACAAAGAAAGGAAATGTCTTGCAGATAACACTTCAAGTTCTGTTTGTACAGTACCTAGCAGAAGAGAGCTCACATCTTAACTGACCTGTATGCTACAAAGACATAAATGCTAATGTATCTGATTATGAATATAACAGCTAAAGTACATTAATCGCTAACACTACCTGACTAATTAAGATAAATGCATGCAATATTGATTTTAAGTCGATGGGTTGTGCTTCCAGTTTACCCTTTTAAAAGGGTAACTTTTAATTAAATGTCCATTTAATTTGTTTACATGGCTAATTAATAGCTGAAAGTGTAATAAAGAATTTAAATGCTCATTCCTTTCCTAGCATGCAAGAATAGTAAATGTGAGCATCATAAAATGTAAGTACAAGAAAGACAGCAAGAATGCTAAAAATGAAAAAAAAGTGACAGCCTACAGAATATGAAGGTAGTAACCCAATATAAATTAGTGCCTGTCCTTATCTGTAGGCACCTGGTCAGCATTATCCTGTTACATAGAAGTATAACAAATGTGTCACTAAAGCTCTCATTATAAAGTTTTTTGGATATAAATACAGATTCCTGTGAATGAAACAAAAAATGACATGTCTGTTAAGCTTCACTGTCTGTTTTTCTGGGATGGCTATTTTGCATATCCAGGATAACCAATGAAAAATAACCACAACCACACACTGGTTACCTCTACTGTTTCTATGACTGTTGACTTCTCAACTGGAAGGCCATATAAACTGAGCTGTCTGCACGCGCTTCCATAGGTCTTCCTTCCTCCCTTGTCCCTGTCCTGCCCCCCCCCCCCAGTTTCTGTTGCATGAGATACAGTCACCAAATGTATTTGTTGTAAGCAAGCTTAAAACTTTTAATTTCCAGGTACATGCCTCTGCTAATTAGCTAATGGAATGATTGGCATGGTGCAGGTTTACTGCTCCAGCGTGAAGAGCAATGGCGAGATTCAACAATGCTTCGTCCCTCCCAGCATCCCTTACCCATGCCACTTCTTACCTGGCCCCTTGCCCATCCTTGAGGATTTGTCCCTCCAGGCTTACAGCGCTAGGTCTGATCCTTCTCTTCCCTTCCAGCCAGATGCATGCTGGCTTCTGTTCCTTCCAGGCCCTGTGTTGGGGCTGCCTCATTTAGGTAAAGCAGCAGCTGACTTCCTCCTCAGCATGCAGATGAGGGCAGCGGGGACAGGAGAACAGAGCGCGAGTCCTTCTCGGTTCTGGCATGCAGCATTACGCTCACCTTGAGGGCTGGAAGGAGTAATTACATGGGAAGTCTCATTCAGTGCAAATCTAATAAGCCTATACTGAACATATGCTTATTAAACCAGTAGCTTTTTAAGGTAATTTTCAATGAAAAGGAACATTTCCTGATACAAGGACCTACAAACACATATCAGACTCTGTTATCGTTCTAATTTGTAAGCAGTAAATCTATGGGCAGTAAAATTCCTCAGTAATAGTAACAAAAAAGGAATATGCACAAAACAGCAGTTCTTCTTAATCAAATTATTGGAAAGGCTGGATTATTTTTGCTGAAAATCTTAAAAGATTTCAGCCCAAATTCTCAGGATGGAAAACTTGTTCCCATGGTTAAAATCTGTAAAGTAGTACGCGCTAAAAATAGGACCTGAAATTGGAAAGCAGCAGGCAACCTTACCCATGGGAAATGTAACCATCTCCAATTGTACAGACAAGAATGCCATGCCAAAACGCAAATGAAATGGTTTGGGGTATTTGGGTTGTTCCACTGTTGAACTGTGCAAGTGCATGACCCTCTTACTGACAGCCTTCCTCTCACTCTTTCCTGCTCATGCTCACACTCAGTGAGCTTCATACACCTTGTCATAAATCAGTTCCTAAACTCTTTGAGGTATCTGCTTCCTTCCTTTTCCCAAATACTGTTCTAAGGCAAAAGATTGACAATAATCTGTTCATTGGAAAAAACATAATTTAGCCCACATTTGTTTTAAATTTATTTCATATTATTTTGTAATATTTTAAGCTCCATATGGAATGAGAAGGACATCTGAAGGAATTTTCATCTTAGATCTGAATTGCTGCATTATAACCATATAATTCTTCTCTTCTGCATATTTGCTAGAGTAATTTTTACACACGCACCCCCCCAGCCTACTAAAATTCCCTCTGCCCAAGGGCCCTTGATCCCACAAAGACATGTGCACAGTTTATGCATGGGATAGCCCTTCTCATTTCAGTGGGCATACTTCTATACTTCATACTGAGTTTGTATTATTTCTTCACAGGTCAGAAGTCTGATGCTCACAGATCTTTCTGGGTTCTCTACGGTATCCAAGGTAGGAATACGTGCCACAGAAAGGTCAAATTGCTAACCCGCACTGCTTCTTTTTCATTAGAGAACTGGAGACAAAAATACCAATATAAAGTCCTTCTTTATTTCTCTGTAAGTGAAGCAAAACCAGTGTTTGAGAGCAGGAGGCTGGATGTGGAAACACAAGTACGTTGCATCTGTGACTCTATAAAGTGATTTGGAGACATCTATTTTGCAACAATTGGGAAGAAACTGGGTGGGTCGTGTAGAAGAGGGGGAACTGTGAAGACCAAATGTTTAGCTGTATTCAACTGTAAACAGACTGATAGTCAGTAAACAGTCTCTCTGAAGAGAGTAATTAATAGGCACATGTGAAGAGATGGAAAAGAAGATATAATCCTTCTCCAGCAGACATCAAAGAGCAGGCTGGACAGTGAGAAATTAAGCATACCCCAAGGAGGCCACACAGCTGTATGTACATTCAGCTAGGAAATGTAATGCCATGTAATGACATTTCCTCCTAGGAAAAGGAGGAGTGAAGGGGTAAGATAGGCAGTGAAAAAGGAGTCCTAAAGTAACAAAGGAAGGAGCAACTTGCTCTGCAAGGAAGGGAGCAGGAGTAGAGAAGCAGGGAGGTCTAAGCAGGTCAGCTCGTTCTGCGGAGAGGTCAAGTTGCAGAGAAGTTTTGCAGGATTAAAAAGAGTGATAAGATACCACAGTAGGTAGCCTCAACATAAGATAGGGAAACAGAGGAGGAGCCACTGAAATGAATGGTTCTTCATTGTGATTCGCCTGTGTCTTGCTACATCTGAAAGCAGAACCCTGTGGCAGTTGGCCAGTTTGACAGGGAAGGCGGTAAAAATAAATTACATCCTCTGTTTCCAACACAGGCTGAGATGTTTCCAAGAGAATGGGGGAAGGGAACTTATTTGCAGAGAGGAAAGGTACTTACAAGATCCAAAACTCATTGTCTGTTCTCTATAAATTGGTGTCACGACTGACTCCATAACGCATGTACTTGGCTCCAAATGGGGTTTTGGAACATTCCACCTCTGGGACCAGCTGCTTTCACAAATGTTCGGCTGGAAGAAAAATCCAAGCTCAAAATGAAGGAAATACTCTTTTTTGTCTCTCAAAGAGCACACATGAAGCTGAGAAGAACAAATAAGAGAAACTGAGGCCAAGCAGTTTGAGATTCCCAGTGTCCTGGGTAGTCTTTGCCATTAAATTCTATTAGTGTAATCTGTGGAGAATGTTTTCCTTCAAAACCTGACTAAAACTGGGCTAAGATAGATTTTCCCAACCAATATGACTTACATTTTAGCATAAGCAGAATACATGTATGTTAGCAGTGTGGTTTTGGCCTATTGTTGCAAACCAGGTTTTGTGCCCCCAATTTAAATAGAGTCTAAAGAAACAGTCAGGTCTTATTTGAGTTTCTTGGCACAAGTGGATATGCGTTTTTGCTGTAAAAGCAGCTTTAGCAAGGACAACTAAGCTCTCTCAGATAAAGCACTAAACAAGTATTTTTGCAAGAAGCAAAAGAAACCTATGAGAAGGCTGGAAACAGTAGTATCAAAGATGAAATGTTAGTAGGGCCTGTTGTGATTGGACAGAGGGTAATGGTTTTAAACTAAAAGAGGATAGATTCAGACTAGATATAAGGAAGAAATTTTTTACGATGTGAGGGTGGTGAAACACTGGAACAGGTTGCCCAGAGAGGTGGTAAATGCCCCATCCCTGGAAACATTCAAGGTCAAGTTGGACGGGGCTCTGAGCAGCTTGATCTAGTTGAAGACGTTCATTGCATTTGATTCTATGCGTATTGGGTCTGGCTGAGATGGAGTTAATACTCCCCATAGCAGCCCTCATAGCACTGTGCTCTGCATCAGTAGCTAGAAAGGTGCTGATAACACACCAGTGTTTTGGCTACTGCTGAGCAGTGCTGGCACAGCATCAAGGCTGTCTCTCCAACATTTTTGCCAACCCCCAATGGCATGCTGGGGCAGGGCAAGATCTTGGGAGGGGACATAACCAGGACAGCTGACCTAAACTAACCAAACAGATATTCCATACCATATGACGTCAGCTCAGATATAAAAGCTAAGTAAAGGGAGACGGAAGGGGGGCATTTTTGTCTTCCGGAGCAACCACTACGCGTACTGAAGCCCTGCTTCCCAGGAAGTGGCTAGACATCGCCTGCTGATGGGAAGTAGAGAATAACATCATTTGTTTTTCTTTGCTTTCATGCACAACCTTTGCTTTCACTTTATTAAACTGTCCTTATCTTGACCCACGAGCCTTTTGTTATATTTTCTCCCCCCTGTCCAGCTGAGAAGGGGGAGTGATAGAGTGGCTTTGGTGGGCACCTGGCATCCAGCCAGGGTCAACCCACCACAGTCCTTTTCTATGAAACATACCCTGTCCCCTTGCATGTGCTATCCTCTTGGGTTTGATATGTGCTCTGTGGATCTGTGGAAACTGAGGATTGCCATGCCTTCTCTAATACTTCTGGCTGATGTGTCAGGTGACACATGGAGGGAAAAAACATGTCTTGTACCATGCAGGGACTGTAACTGTGGGTCACACAAAGCAGGGAAGTACTTTGCATCCTAGCACTCTGTGCTGCGCCTAGGACCAGGCAATTGCCCTGTTAGTTATCTACTATCACTCTCCCAATGAGAAAGCAGTCCAAGTTCTTTGTTTAACCACATATTGTGGAGTAAGCCATCAGCTCCCCATGAACTGGAAATCAAAAGTAGATCTATCCTTGCGGATCCAGATGAATATTATTCATCTTACCTGGCTGATTTGTCCCATACCACTAGTGATTTTCCCAGAGAAAGATTCTGCATATGACTAATGGCATTTTTTGAGGGTTAGACATTCCAAAGTTGTCTACTCAAGGGAAGAAATTTCATGTTTCAGCAACTTAGAAACATTGGCTGCAGTTACTGCAAAGAATGGAATTGCAGTTAGTCTTCTACAATCTTTATAGGCATGCCTGAAAAACAGAGATGTCAATATGGCAAGTCTGAGAGGTCAGCAAGGCAGTGTCCTTTGCTGACAGACAACAGACCATGCCTCAGAACTCCCACTTGCTGGGCTGGTGGAGATAACATTTAGTGTGAGGCAGAGCAGCTTCAGTTTTAGGGCACGGGTGCTGCCTCCGTGGTTCTTTGGAATCCTCTTTGTCGGAAAACAACCCTGTATTATCCTCCAGAGATCAGCCAGGGCTGGTCTCCCATCTGTTCATGAATCTGCACCTGTTTTTCATTTCACCAATAGTGGCCACATGGCCTAAGACTGTGGGGGAATACAGAGAAGAAAATGAATGTTGGATTCAGAAGTTCTGAGTTTAAATCCTGACTGTGTGGCATAACCTTGGTGAGTCCTTTCATTTCTGTCTGCCTTAACCTCATCTGTAAAGGAGAGAAAGGAGTGATTAATATTCTGGGGCCTTCTCCTTACCTTTTTTAAAAAGCAATTGGAGAAAATTTGCATTTTCCTCTTTGCTTGTACTTCACCCAGCACAGAAGTCTTTACAGAAGTGGATCTCTATAAAACACGTCACTGATGATTAGGAACACCAAACATGTCTCCCATCCATTTCCTTTGCACTCTGAAAAATAGAAGGGAAGTTCCTGAGAAAAGTTGCTCAATTTCTGTCTGTGTAAATGACAGTGCTGCTTGGACATAGCTCCAGTAGCACAGAACTGGTGTACAGGTATTTTGAGTGCTTATCTACAACTGGTGCATGTGAATCCAGCGCAGTCACTCCTTGTTGATCTGAGGCTGAATCACATAATAGCTGCAGCCAGCTTGAGACATACAGAGGCAGCATATATATCAGTTCCCTGTCCCTCTCATGTCTTGCACTGGACATGCCATAGATTTGGCATTGTACATTTTGTAGTCCTTACACTTGCTTAGAAAACAGAGGCAAAGTTGTTGCCACCCCCTGCCTACTCATTTTATTTATTGCTTCATCAGCCACGCTCTGTGTGTTTACACTCCAGTACAACAGTTTGGCTGAAGCTTGTGTTGACAGCCCGTAGATAACTTGGGGCTAAATAAAGAGGGTAACTGCTGTCAGGTTCCATGTAAGTTCTCAGCTAGGCATGGTAATGCCATGCTAACTGGGGACATGCTGACCTTGCCAAATGCTATCAGCTTCTGCAAGGGTCCCTTAAAGTGCTCAGTGTCAGAGATCCTTGCAACTCACTCTTTGTGGGTACTCAACCCAGGCACCACTCATAAAGAATCCCCTCACTTTTTTTCTGTCCTACCTGGGGATTGAGTTGATTATAACTGTTCTCAGTGTTGTTTTTCACCTTGAGCCTCCTCACTCAACTTCTATTGAAAGATGCTGGGGTTTGTCACTGACTTCAATGGCATTAGTCTTAGGCCTTTATCAGAAAGTTTGCTGTTTGCTGCAAGTTTGATTTTCATGTGATATATCTGGAAGCTTTCAATTATCATGCTGCCTTTGA
Source organism: Harpia harpyja (assembly GCF_026419915.1). NCBI lineage: Eukaryota > Metazoa > Chordata > Aves > Accipitriformes > Accipitridae > Harpia > Harpia harpyja. The sequence continues at coordinate 31,160,659 of NC_068953.1, forward strand.
AATGGGAAATTGACAAACTGTTATCTCTGCGAGCTTGTTGGGTTCAGATTGGTTCCCTCAGATCACAAGTAAATGTGTGCCAAGCAAGGTTGCTATTGAGTTCTTTATGTTTGATCCCCAAATTAAAATTTACCTGTATGATTGTTTTGCACTTGACACTATCACTCTTTGTTTTTGTCTGAAATTTGTGACAACAGAAAAGGCAGGTATTTTGTATGACCTATGGATTACGAGTTTTGTGTCAACTTCAGAAAACCTCAAGAGGCTTGGGATACAACGTTATGCTGAATGCTATTAGCAGGTGCTGTGGCCAGAAGAGACAATTATGATAATTTATTTTGACCTTCGGTAAGCTATGAAGTACCTCCTGAAGTTTTTATAGAGGTCCATACCTCTCAGTTTAACCAATACATAGTCATTAGTTTCTAGGTTGATTTAATTACCTCCAATTATGGGAATTTCACTGCAATCTAAGGTTACTTTTCTCAGTGGTTAAAATTTGTTCCTCATCTCTCATCTGAACTTGTTTAACTTTTGTTTTATGTCACCAGATGTTGTTCTGCTTTCACCTGTGCCTATTGTTGGACTCTATAGCTCTATAGGATCCCCCAGCAGTCAGTCAACTTTTAATTTTCTCTCCTTAACCATCTTCAGAGTCAGGTATATATTTCAGAACTCCATTCATTCATAACTCTACTATTTATATTTTCAGAATTTGGATTATACCAATTTATCCAGCTTCTGGTGGCCTGAATCACTGTGCTATTTTTAAATGTTGGTGTCATGTTAAATATTATATTTCCATTGAAACTCCTGTGGTTCACACTCACTCTACAGTTTTGTAAAGCCTACTTATAAAATCAGTTCTTTCACACTCAGATGTATAATTCTCATTGGACTCAATGGAAATATCCATTTTACCCAGGAATGGCAAGATCAATGAGGACAATCTTGAAAAAGCCAACTACTGAAATTTTTCCTCTACTTCATGACTCAGCTTTCTTTTATGGCCTATTTTTAAGATAATTCCATCCAATCAGTTTTTTCATAGAATGGTATAAATTAATTTGCTAAAAGATAAACTAAATCTGGACCCAATGCTATCAAGTCATAGAGTAATTGAAGTTGGAAGGGACCTTTGGAGGTCATCCTGTGTAAATCCCCACTGAGAGCAAGGTGAAGTTTGAAGTTAGATCCAAGTGTACTGGTAAATACAACCGTGACTACAGGAAGATGTTGAATGGTCCACATTCACCTTTTAAAATTGACCATTCATAAAGGACATGACTTAACGAATGTTATGACAGATTATTGCAATAGGGATGCTGCTATTATGTTTTGCTAGGCACCTTCTCACTGTGCATCCTTAATATATATTTTGGAGCAAAACTCTACTAGTCAATCTAAAATCAACATAAACTCTCTCAAATTACTTTGAAGTCTTCTCTCTCATCAATGGCCCAAGAACTAACCCTTTTGTTTAAGCATATAATGTACAACAAGGTGACTCAAAAACTTTTCTTTAGCTATATGCATTTGTATTTTCATTCTACTTTGTCAAAACGAATATGAAGAATTAGTCTTCCCACTTTTGGAATGATCTTAGTAAAATTAGACATTTGACAGAAATCTGTAAAGTTATTTTTTATTTTTTTAATATAATATTTGTAATATTTAATATTACAAATGCTGTTGTAACATTTGCTCTTCTGGTCTTATTCTTTATTTACTACAGTTTTGTGACCTCTGTCCCTGTCTCTTTTCATCAAATATTTATCTGCAGCAGCTGAAAGAGCCTCATTTGTTTTAATTAAAAATAAGACCACCAAGCTGGGATCATTTCCCTAGCTCTTCCATGGCTTGCACAGACAGTAGACCTTGTGAGGTTTTCCTGAGGGTGGCCCATTGACAGGCTTTCCCCCCTCCCTATATCCTTTTCGTTTGCAGCATGTTTATTTTTGGATAGAGAAATGTAATCAGAGCCACATTCCGCACAAAGAAACTTTTTACAGTTAACACGCATGAGAAGGGGGAAGATCATGTTGTGTTTCATTTGGTGTTTCATTGTAAGAAACCATTTTCTGCTTTGTGGCTTCTCGAATGGAATTATCATTGCCACAGAAACATAGGAATTGTCATAGCAATAAGGTCTCTAGTTCAGCATCCTGATACTGACATAGGCAGCAAGACCTTCACAAAAAATCATAGAAATTCAGCTGAGGAATACCCTACCGATTGAAAACATCTTTTGCACTATTCCTCATTGGCTAATATCTGTCTCGTCTTTTTTTTGCGCAGTGTTGACTTAAGAGGCAAAACCAAAGAAACAACATAAAATAACTCCTTTGCACATAGTATTCTAAGGTACAAGCTGATGCCTGTTGCTACTAAAACTGTTCTAGAGGGTGTTTGGGACATGTTATTTTCAGTTTTACAGGTCCTAGCAAATATTTTTAGGGTGCACAGACAGACTGCTCACAACTTCTAGAGATGGTGAGATGTCTTCTGGTCTCGGGATCCCAATTAAGTTGCATAGCATCACTGATCTTTCTCAGTCATCTTGATTATCTTAATGTTCTTGTTAATGAGACACATTTTTAAATTAGGCTTTTATATTTATTTAAGATGGAGGACACTAATAAACAAATCTTGTTTTTTTCATACCCTATTTTCACCTCATTCTTCATCTTACATGAAAAGTAAATATTAAAACAAGCCACCCCTGTGAATCACCAAATTAAAACTCACTTGGCAAAAATTACCTTCAAAAATGATCGTACTTCAGTCTCCCCTGGCAGTAAGTTACAGTAGAGTCATCCAATGCTTAGACAGGTATTTCTTACAGTTGTCTGTAGATACAAAACATTGATTAGCTTTAAAATTAAAAGATCTCCTTTCTTTGTAGGTGTAATCAGTTTAAGACTTTACACTCTGGTGGTTGGAGTTTTCTAAATTCTGAAAAAAATCTATCAGACTCAAAGCCTGACAGTAACTTGTGTACCTCTTAGTTTATTTTGTATGCAAAGTAGAAAGAAAGGTTGAGGTGATATTACATATCAAAAATTACCTCATTACAGCATCTACATAAGAAAATGGGTTCAGGTGAGTAAAGAATTTTTTTTTCCCTCATAATACACATATGCAACAGGCACACATATAGCACATTTCAGAACATTTATATAAAAGTTGTTGACTTACCAAGAGGTCAAAGGAGATTTGATCTCAGCATCTTTTCCAATTCACAGTATTATCTCCCATTCCGCAGGACACAGTAGTGCAGCTGCATAACATCCTCATGTAGATTGGTTCTGTATTTGAGACATATGGGTAAAACTGACACAGAATTTTAAGGGCAAAGTTTTCAAAAGTAGACACGTATATTAAGTGCACAAATTTAAATGAAACGTTGACCCCTAAGTTGTCCTATAGTGATACTTTTACAGACAATAATTCACTATATTATAGTTACAGTATTGTACTGTAACTTTCTAAGATCTTGATATTGGCATAAAGGAAAGAATCAATTATGTAACTTGGAATCGGAATTTAATCCTTTCCTTGCAAGATACTGAGACAGGAGACAGCACCATTGCTTAATCAATTGAACAATAGAAGGGCATTCAGGAACCTAGATTTTCTTTCCAGCTTTGCCACTGGATTGAGGGTGACCTTCACCAAATGCTGTTTCAACTCTGTAAAATGTAACTGTAAATTCTCTTTTTAAAAACATTTTAAATGATAAAGTACTGTAAAGTACCCTAGATTGGATGCCGATTGCTTACAATGGTAAGTGAAATCAGAGTTAAAGTAATTTAAGGGAGACTTTATTAACTGGAAAGATTATGAGCTTGTCAAAAAGATATTAATTAAAGTCTGGGGACTGCTTGCCAGTGTCATTCTAAATTAATTGCTAATGAGTTACTCTTAGAAGTGGAGTGCAGCTGCAAGAACATCAGGCTCAAAGGAAACTTGATGTTGTTTATCATTCATTTTTACTTTGTTTAGCAAGGGATTTCTAAATACCAAAAAACCTGAAACTGCTTCTGGCAAGGACATTTTTTATTACAAAAATCTTTCTATAATCTAAATGGCAGGATTCACACACTCACTATAATTTTCTACACTTTTCTCTCTTTCTGTAAATCTCTGAGAATAGAAAAACCTTTAGAACTAGATCTTGTGTATCTTTTAAGAGGCAAAGAAGCCAAAAAAAGCCAACTGGCTTTAGAGCCAGTGGCACACAAAAAGGATTGATTGACATGAAGTTAGCAGTGGTTCTACTAACCCCCAAATCATGTGTGGTTGGTACCATGCTCTTTGGGGATAATATTACCTGTGAGAGCAATTCAGAACAGGCCAGAGATTTCTCCTGTTTTCAAGGCCTCCAGTTTACAGTTATACTGAAGGGCATGGGGTGGGGGGTGGGAAGTGACCACTTCTGTCCCTATTTACAGGCTATGTGTTCTGGCTTTTTGTATATGAGTTTTGCTGCAATGTCTCACAAAAATAAGTGCTTCAGGAGGATGTGTAGTTAAAGAAAGGCTGCACTCTGATCAGACTTAATTGGTGCATGTGGGGAATATTCTTTGAAGACAGTATAGTTACACTGGTGTAAAATGTGGGAAAATAGAACCTGGAGATTGCAATCCCTGCTAGCAGGCTGAGAGGCCATCATGGCAAAAGGCCTGCCCTACATTAGAGCTCCCTTTCTTGTCAGTGATAGAGATGCCCCTGCTTCTGACTCTTAGACAAGACTTAGTTAGACTGTCTTTTCAGTTTAGGCATGCAAGGGGTTTTTGCAGGTACTTTCTTTTTAGTTCAACAGTAGTGAGCAGGCACCCACAACTGAAAGAAAAATGTATCCCATTTGTTAAGCTATTTATTTCCTTATTTTATGCTACCTAATAGTATAACCATTTCATATCAGGTCGCTGGGTTAAACAGAAACACAGATCACTATTTTAAAGGAACTTGAGAGTTCTGTGCTACCTCAGACAGAAATTTTTTAAATATTGGGAATTTAGTGAAAACATTTATTTTTGATAGAGCTCTGTCACCAAAGAAGGAAGTGATAAACTGCTATCTTTTTTATTCCTACAGTTTCAATTTGAAAATATGAAAGCTATCACTACATATAATTCTGCTAATTCAGGTATGTTAAATCCTGACAAGACTGTCCGACCCAAAAAGCACAGTTCTGGCCTTGTGGAAATCAGTGACAAAAATACCAGTTGATTTTAAAGGATGCCAAAATTGTACCAAAGTGGTTTGGGTTTTTTTTACCCCAGAAAATAAGAATATGATTTACACCTTCCCATATTGATCCTTCTGTTCAGACAGTCATGATCTTCATCATACTGGGACATTTCTGTGTTCTGGCTTTTATTTTGGATGCTGTCATTTTAGCAGTGCAAATACTAAGTGATATGGAATATGGTGCTTTGAAGTGCTGACGACTATTCTGTTAATGACTTGGGAATATAGCTAGCACAGCTGTCTCCATATTGCTTTGTGAACAGAATTCCTCTTCTGTTTGCTTCACAAAACTTGATGACAGGGTATTAGTAGTAACTTTTGAAACTTTTTAATATACCAATTAAAAGTCATCTTCCTAATACTTATGAAACCATCTCAGGAAAGAGCGATATAGTACTATTACATTAACTGTCCCATTTGAAACATCTGGACTCTAAACCTATAGGTTCAGAAACCCAGCAGAATTTACCAGACATTTCTGCTCAATATTGACATGACCAACTTAATAGCATTTTCCTAAGAGGGATTTGAACCAGAGCCCAAAGTTTCCCTCCCCATTTGGTAACCTATTTATCATCGCACCATTACTTCTCTACTCTTACACATGCATATATACAGCATATAGACAGTCCCTCTTGTGGTTTCATAGCTGTATGTGCAGTATGCGACATGTTGGACCAAGCAGGGAGAGCACCAGCAGCTGGAGAAATCTTTATCACAGAAACTTTTAGGAGTGCAGTACTAAGTCTCCCCTGGAAGTGAGATGAGCTAGAGTGACAGAACAAATTTCTGTGTGTGATGTGTGAAGACTCCGCACTTGCTAGTGAATCTGCTATTGCACTGAGAAAAAAAGAGGAGAGCCTGTAGTCCACCATGTTCTTTGGGACTCAGAGACGCTGTTTAACCAAAGCAGAATGCTTTGACAACAGAGTATGTCTTGTAAGAATGCCTTAAAAAAATGTAGCTGTGCTTGCTGATCATAATGTAATTAAGTAATAAACATACACTGCAAGGTGAATGCCATGCAATGTCTGGTTGGTATCAGGATTCCTTTAGTAACATATGGGCAAGGAAGCTTAGTGATTCACAGACCATGCTCAGAGTGACTATAGCACCCATGACTACATGAAAGCTGGCAATTGATTCTCATGGAGAAAAGTTAGTAAGTTCCTTAAAATTAAAAAATGTGTTAGAAAAGAAGGGAAGTCAGAGAAACATAGTTAGTATCCTATCGTCCTAGCATGAAAGTATCTTTGAACAATTACTACAGCAACTTATACAAACTGTGAGGTGTATAGATACATTGTAACTGTGATTCACGAGAAGCCTTACTTTACTAGATGCTCCAATTTAAGATTTCCAGGCATTGCATCTAATCTTCTAATCCAATAATCCTAAAATCCAGCAATTAAAGAATGTTTTGACAAAGCAACCTGAGGCTCATTCCTCTAATTATGCCACACAGCTTAAGCTCACTGACTTCAAATACATAGGTTTACCCATGTAAAATATGCATGCAGTGCATCTGAACTTACTAGATTAATAGACACTTCTGCAGAATGCAGCCTATTAACAGCTTCGTCCAAACTGAAACTAAATCAAGACATCTGATTGCCAAAGAAGAAAATGCTGGGGGAAGTGTTCACTTAAGCAATTCTGTTTCCTTGCTGAGAATGAATGCAATTATACCTCTAACACTGTCATATCTGAGAGCAACAATATTTAAAAAAAATAGAATTTAATACGCAGCTTCTAGAAATCCCTTTCATTCTGTCATGTGGGTTGGATTTCTCTTTAAGCTCTGCCATTTTGCTGGTGTTTCCTACCAGAAGGTGCAGAGTCTGATGTGTCAGAATGAGAGACATGAAATGTTGATCAAATACTGAAGCCACGGAGAGATTGGAAACTTCAGTGATGCAGGGAATTTATACTACGTGTTGGTTAATTTAAGATAATAACAAAAATACTTCTATATATTCTTCCTGTGGTAGAATTATACTTTATCAAGTATAATTAATACTCTTTCCTGCTCCATTCCTAGACATTAAATCATTCCTTCCTTTACTGAGCTGGTTTTCTGAAAGGTATGAAAATTAACAGACATCTGACTAATCTCCAGAAAACTTCTCCATCATAAAGGACCTGGGACACTTCTCCTGAGGCAGTAGTTCAACAACTTGCCATCTGCAGTCTTGCCACTATACGCAAGATGTCTGCACTGCTGGACCCAATCTATATAGCACAAGTTCCCATGCTGGACTCACTCTCCAGAAAGAGGTCCCAGTGACCAAGACCCACACAGAGTTTTTTCCTTGTGCTCCACTTCATGTCTTGATCATCAGTCTACTTTGCTTGTCTAACTGTAGTGGTTCTGTGGGAGGATCCTTAGGGCTGCAGAAGGGAACAAACTGAAGAACAAATTAGGAACCTGACTACTATATCTGAAATGGCTGGTAGCTGGTACTGCTGGGTGGCTACATTTCAGGCACCATACAAAAAAAGAGTAGAATGAGGAAAAGATGGAGAGGCAGCTTACCATGCCTCAAATGATACCCAGTCTATTTTCTTTCCCTCAGCTGAAGCTGCAGCTTGATGAGGATGGAGACTGGCTTTGGAGTAGGGAAAAAAGTTACACAACAGGCCTGGGGGAAGCAAAAGCACTGCTGAACTTCTGGAGAGGAATGCAAAAAGATTTGCGCTATTTGATAACATGCAAGAGAAATTTGGAGTGTATAGGGTTTACCCCAGAAGCTGGAAGAGAAACTAAATGACATATTGAACCTGTTGTAGCAGAAACCCGTAATAGAATCATAGAACCATTTAGGCTGGAAAAGACCCTTAAGATCATCAAGTCCGACCGAGCTGTCTTTTCAGAATTCTAAATTGGAGTCAGGTTAAATATGAAGCCTGCACTCTCACAGTCTGACACAGTATGTGTCTCCAGTAAAGTACTAGTTTGCTAGCAAAACAAATTACAATATTTTCTTTGTGAGTTCTGTTGACCTTGAATCTGGTAGGAGGATAAAATGTTAAAAAGCACGGAAATAGACAGGGTTTTTACAACTGGAACCTTTGTAATAGCAAGAATATGTCTGTGTGACAGGAAGGCTTGGCTTGTTTGTTGTTTGTTTTGGGGATTTAGGAGGGTAATGAACAAAGCAATTACAAGAAACAAAGATATGCAGCTTTTGCAGTTGTCCCAACAATCTAGGGGAATTGAATCCACTGGCTGGCTGGAGTTCATTCTTGTAATCCTTTCATTAACCCTTTCATTCAATGAGCCCTCAATTTTCCACTGCAGTTTGCTTGCGTCCATGCCCACATTTTTCTTTCATTTTTATGTTGGGCAGGAATCTTTCTCTGTAGTGTTTTGTTCCTTTTAGATGCATCGGTCTATTATCAGACCACGACCAGCTTTTCCAATGTTGATAGCATTATTATTAAAAACACAGAGTACAGTGATGTTATTCAAATGACCACATTGAGTCTTTCCTCTTTTCCTAATGATCTCCCATAACTTCACTGACTTACAATTTTTGTGTTGACATTTTATGCGCGCTATTCACAATCCTTTAGCCAGAAGCTAAGGAGTTAATTGGTTTTTATCATATATGTACTGTATGGGCTAAGATGAAAGCCATGGCTCAGCAAAGTCTTGGCTAAACATGCTTATTAGCATCAAACACTCCTCATTCTAAAACGGTGTTGCCATGCACCTGCTATTTTAATTCATAGTAGGTTATTAAAATCAAAACAAAATGTCAGACTAGAAACAGAGCAGTGCTATGATCTGCTAGAAGACATCAAAAGTAGACAGATTATAAAGTCTGATATGGCTACTGGAGTAATGTCTAAATTTAGACTATTCTTTCTGTGTAAAATTTTTAGGTAATATTCTCAGCAGAGATAACTGGCACTGAAGCCAACAACGCTATTAGTCTCTATCAGCAAGATCTGGATCCCTTTTATCTTGCATAAAACATGAATTACTAGCTTTTATGCAGTTGTCCTGCCCACTGTGATTCTCTGAAGAAGAGGCGTGGAGGAAGTAATTTTTGCAAGGAAATATCGAAAAGCATTTTCCTCTTGCGAGGCACCCACCCTTGACCACTGTTCAAAATAGGATACTGAGCTAGGTGGGCTTTTGGTGTAACCCAGCACAGGTGCTCTTAACTTCTTACATATTGTTTCTTTTTACCTGGAACAAAACCTGTTGTTTCTCTTTTGCTTCTAGTCCTGGCCAGCCAGAACTAAGGAAGTAAATGACTGTGCTACAGTAACTACTGTAACACTCTGCTGGGATCAAATCCCTTTGTGTGAGGCACTGAAACATATCCTTTCTGCCTGAATTTCCCAGTGAGAACTCGGTAGAAGCTGGTATGCTTTGAATCTTCTCTCTGCCAACAGGAGAATCGTGTGTTTTGTTAATTATAGAGTGGGGGATACAGTTAGCCAACTGGACACATTGCACACTGATCAGGAGTTACTCCAAGAAGTACGGAGTGCCTGTTAAAATTGTATCTTGCAATGCTGCTGACATCCTGCTCTGTGTCCCAGAATATGAGATAGCAGTATGTATTACCTCAGCTAGGAAAGATGAAAAAGGAAACATTGCTTATCAATAGACATGGACCAAACTGTTTCTCAGAAATCAGGTGACCTGAAACACTGCTATAGCAACTCTAAGCCTTGCATTAATTTTCATAATTTGAACAGCACATAAATAGAGAATTTTAAAGGTTTAAGATGAGCAAAGAAGACACTTCAAAAGTACAGGAGTATCAACCAAGCATTGGGATCCAACAGATGCTTAATTGCAATGAAAAAAGGAATGAAATATAAACGTCAAAGTACATACAGAAGGATACTCCAGGAGTATCTGTAACTACTTAGTGAAAGAACTGAACAGATCAGATCTTCTTTCCAAGTCTAGAAAGTTTTTAGTGCACAGATGGTCTAGAATTCAGTGGAAACGAAAGCATCACATCGTAAGTCAGTTGTTTAACACACTCTGTGTTTTTATAAACTATGGGTAGACATAGCATTACTGTAATATCTTGGTTGAGAAATCAGGCACTCAGGGATCAGAAAATGCAGTACAGGTCAAACCACAATCATAATTCTCCCCTTTTCTTGCTTATGCATGAAACTATGAGATTGGATGTTCTACTGACTTATGTCAGGGGGCCTGAGCGCACCAATAGGATTTAATTGCCCTGACCAGCCTCACCTGGGGCCTCCACCCACACCCCTGCCCATGGGCCCAGAGCAGGGCTCATTTAAGCTAACCCCGGGGCCTTCAGTCCCTGCCTAAGCTATGTTTTAGGTATGCTTGGCTACAGACCCTGCTGATCAGATATGAGCTGGGCTGACTTGCCAGGTTCATCTCGACTCTGCCTGTTGCTGTGGTCCTGTCTGATGATTCCTAGGCTGACCCTGACCTGCAGACCGCCTGCCTGCCTTGATGTTGGACCTGCCTTGCCACTGCAAATTTGCCTGGTATTTGGACTTTGGCTTAACCCCTGCTGCCTCCCCTGAGCCTTCCCTGCTCTCTTGCTCTGGTATTGTGGGACAGGGCCCTGGCTGGTAAGGCCTCTGTCATGCTGGCTGTAGTATCATGTTTGGCTCCTTTGGCAGGAGCCAGCCCTTGCTATACTCTGACCACTGATACTTTATGCTTCCATTTATATTTCTAAAGAGTGAGAGTGTGATTTTCCTATGAAGTCCTACCTGCCCTGGCAAGACTTGGAGGCTAAGCCTGCATTCAGACTTTGCAGTTATAGACCACTGGTGAAGAGATCAAAATCTCAAAATCAATTATTAAAATCTTACAACTACTGCAACAGTATGATAATGTAATACTAATGAATTGTACATTAAAGCAGATGTCTTTAGGTAAAAAGTAACTTTCTCAAACCATTGAAGAATATTTATGTGACATTTTGTATGATACTTCCCAAAACTATTTTTATTGGTCTCCTAATATTTGGCTATCTCTTTTTTTTTTTAATTTGTTTTCAAAAGTTTGTAGACTTAAGTTATGAAAACTGAGATTTCTTTTAGCAAAAAGAAAATTAATTATTTGGACATTGTTTATAAACTTGTGTCAGAAATACAGAGAGTGTTCCACCTCTATTAGTTTTTCTAAGACCAACAGTTCCACAGAAAATATCAAGAAAAGGCTGAAGCATTTTCAAACTGACAAAGCATTGCATGCTTCTAGTCTTCAGTGGTTTTAAAGACAGGAGGGGAAAAATTCTGGCATCTTAGAATTCGGTAGCTCCTGTTGATTTCAGGCGGACCAACACCTTACCCAACAGTTAAAACAGAGAGACCATTCTGCCAAATGAAATGTTTTTAGAGACCAAAAAAACAGTCAGGAGATGTCTCCTGGCAAGAATGACAATGCACAAGAAAAACTTAACTGACAAAAGAGATACTGCTCAAAGGCATTCTCATGGACAAAGTATGTGCTTACTTTGCACAGCCAAGGAAACTTAAAGTATGTAAGAGTGTAGGGGGTGTGTGGAAATCTTAATCTGTTGTATGTTAGCGAGGTATGGCTAGAAAGCAACAATCAGTGGCATTGGCAGTGTGAAAGCTTAGGCTGGTACCTAAGCAGTTTCTAGTCTGTTAAAGTGCATTTGCCAGTTTCAAGATGAAAATGCAAAGACTTTTTCAGAGTTAGAAAAATTTGAAGTCAGAAGAAATTGAAGAAAAAAAAAAAGCATCAGAGGGAAAAAATTGATCTTTTGAAGTTTTATATGTAAGGAAAGACCTGGATTTGTGCCTTTAAAGCAAACCTTCCTGACATTACAAATCCAAAAAAACTCACTGTGGCCAAAAGCCACATTGCATATACTTATCTTTGAGAAGAAGGGGGAGGGAGATCAGTTCACAAGCAGGAAATGGCTTCCAGGTGTTTCTCTACTCCAGTGCACAACTTGATCACCACAATCCAGTGATGCCAGGCTTAGTAGTCCCAGCTGTCTTGCTTCTTCGCAAGAATTTGGATTAATCGTGCATTATCACAGCCCTTCCAGTGACAAAGCATAACCCTGGCTCTGGAGCTGTGCTTGAACTGCTTACAGGCTGTGGGTGATTGAAAAAGTTACAGGTAGGCCTTCTCAATCAAGTATGAGCATGTGGAAATAAGCAGGGTACATACATATATGCCTATATCTGCATATGCACTCATGCCCGTGTGCACAGAAATTCAAACTACATCTGTTTCTGGAACTGGACAACAAAATTGGCTACCCTCCTTCTTGGTGTGTTGTGGAAGGAAGTAACTGAATGTGGTGCGCTCTTTCCATCTCGGCACTCTGCACAGCTGGTGAAGAGGAAGAAAAAGATCTGTTCCATTTATTCTACCTCAATGTTGTCTTCCCCCCCCCCCTTCTTCCAGCTACAGAAACACTTCCTTGTTGGGTATTATGCTTTCATTGTGCAAATATGGTAGGAGGAACTTTCTGAAGCCTTGTTCCAGCTTGTTAGTTAAGAATATAACAAAAAATTAATTAGCTTATATATCTGACACAGAAAGGAAAGTTAGTTTTAAGGAGTACTGTTTAAACATTCTCCTTTGGCCTTTTCCTCATGCAAAAGTTTGAACTCGTAGCCTTAATCGGACAGAAAAGTGCTGCTATTCATTCTACTACATTATTTACATCAGTATGAGACCATGTCATGATGCAGTAGAAGAGTGTCCTTTTATTTGACAATGAAGTCGCACTCCATGCTGGCTAACTTTACTGTTTCCTGGTTAACCAGAATCAATTTAATATTCAGCAGGGAATGTGACTTTTTTTTGGGGGGGGGGGAGAAAACCAAAAGTAATTTTAGTTTGATTGAATATATAGTGCCACAAAATAGCGAGCATTTACTTGGCTGCAGAAGCAATGAATATTTGCATTCCCGGTACTGATGAAAGCTTCTCCGTTGCTGTCCCAAGAGATACTGTTTTCACTGTGTTCTCTGGAGGATCATTTTGAAAAAAACTCCTAAGGTCTGCATTTAAGTATAAAATTTTTAGTGACTATTTTCTTTTTAAAGCTGAATGAATGTATAGCAGTTCCTTAGCCTGGAATAGGCTGTACAGAATGATAGTTTTCTCAAGATACAGTAGCAGGTTCCCTGTGCAAAAGGATGAACAGATTAGTGAGAAGTTTAACTCTTACATGTAAATATTAAAAAAAAAAAAAAAAAAAAGAAAAGAAAATCTGTCCTAGCAAAAAGCAGTCTGAACTGCAGGAAATTGGCACCGTATTTTCATGTCAATGCAAAAGATGAGACAGATGGCATGACACCAGCCAGCATCACCCATACTCAGAATGTATCTGTAAGTTGTGGAATGGCGATTGTTACAAGCCTGTATTGTGGAACTTATAAACAATTCTTTAATGTGATGTATTAGATCACATTATATTAGACATATAAGGAGTCAAGCAACCACCTTCTTTTCTGTCATTATGTCTTCTGACAGTAACAAACACCCTGATGATACAATGCTCCTACATCATGGTATGCTGAGTACACCAGCACTCTATATTCAGCTGATGATTTTGTGAAGCTCTAAGACATTTCCACATTGGAGTAGGGTCATGCTTCTGTTTTTATTTTTCCACTAAAGCTTGTAATATTGTAACTTTTAATCTTTATTTCTCAGTGTGTGAGAAACCCTAAAAAGCTTGAAGCTGTAGTCCACATATTCTTTTGTCAAAACAGGAAAACTACATGACTCTGTATATCCAAAGTTTTATTACCTACTTTTTGCCTAATTGCTTAGCTTCTTCCCAGATCTGTTTCAACATTCAGCATACTACTCCTCTACCATATGTTCAGATGCGCCAAGGGAGAAGGGAGTTGTTTTTCAATTGGCTCACTATCTTTTCATGAGGCAGGGGACTTGCGACCTCAGTGCATTTGTGGCTGATAAATGGTAGGATGTACCCACACATACTCGCAAAAAACCTGCAAACACAAATGAGTTGTGGGTAATCTCTAGCCTTTACTAGGGAAAGGCAATCTTGTGGGCAAATACTTAAGCGGAAAGCTAATGCTTAGTAGTATGTGATTTTAAAGCGCCAGTGCACAAGCCTGTCAACATTTATTCCAGGTTCTCTGATCCTCTTTATTAGTTTCCTGTCTTGCTTTCATCTTAATCAAGTCACAGAAAGGTTTGATTTTCTTTTGTTAACAAATACTCATTTTTTTTCTTTAAATCTTTTTGCATTTCTCAAGGATCTGAACAGGTTAAAAATGTTGTTTGTGCTGCTGAAGGTAAAGTATGCTCTAAAACAAAAAGTTATGTAACTTATACAGAATAATATCACATGCTAGACCATTATGCTAGGATCTGATCTGATAAGTAAGCTTTGCCTTCATTAAAGGCTTTAATCTTGATTATACTTACGGCAGCCTCTAAACAATAGCTCTGGAGTTTGCCTCTAAAGGATTTTTCATGCTCTGGTCCAGAATTTTTCAAATAACTAACACTATTTTTTGAGAAATCAAAAGCAAAATTTCCCCCCTTTGTTTTTAAAAGGAATAGGGTGATGACAGAAGAGCTTTCCCTTAGCTTTCAACTGGGAGTTATAAATACCCAAAAGCTAAATCCTAGTCTGGGTTGGTTTAGTTTATTTTTTTTAAATTTTATTTTATTTCTCCAAGATCTCTTTTCTGGAGATGGGTTTGAGCCTTAGATCTCTTGCTTGCATTGCTAGAGAACTGATGAAAGCCCGAGATCTCAATCAAAGGCTTAACAAAACAATAATCCTCTATTGCCCTAATTCTTCTCAGAAACATCTCTCTGACAAGAACAGTCCTTAAGCTTTTACATCTTTTTCTGCTTAAAATTAGTTTCCTAATTAGAAGGAATTGTTTCCTTCCCTAGTCTTTGTGCCTGAAGAACACTGGATTTATGGGAAAGCATCACTCAGTCTCTTCAGCTTCCTGCCCTCAAATACTGTGACAGTGATAACACTCTACATCTCTCAAAAATTCCAACTACCTCTTTAAACAAACAGAAGAATTCAGTAACATTCTTCACAATCAATCCCAATTCCATTTGAAGCAAAAATCAGAAATAGCAGGAATAATCATGAATCACACAGATTTCATGCTTAATGTAATCACTAATTCTCAAGCACAACATTACAATTTAAAATTAATTCTCTTTCCCAGATATAGTTACTTTATATACTTCCATACTGATCCTGACTGAGTTTTTAGACACCATATTTAACAGGAATTAGAATCAGAATGTGTGAATGCAGTATAGGTAGAATTAGTTGAGTATTAGACATTGAGTAGGGAATGCAAAACAGATTTCCATACCAGAGGATTTGTTTAAATCTTTTTCAACTCAGCAGCTGCTCATCCTTACAGGTGATAGAAGCCCCATTTCAAGAAAGTACTTATGCAGGAATAGTATCAATATCTTCAAGTAACTGACTAATTCTGCCCACCTAAGTTGGACACAAGCTCAGATGCCATCCTGACTAGGCTTCAGTCATAATAAATTTACCTGCATGCAAATTTTAGTGTGCTAACTGCTGACATGGACTATGCTCATGGAAGAAGCTCCTGACAAGCTTCAACAAGATTTGGGAAGGTCACAAAGAACCTATTAAAGCAGATGAATTTGAGTCCAGCTGAATACAAAATAATTCACACTGAATGAGATGACTGTTAACTAGTGTGGTTTGGAAGAGCATTGGAATGAAATTTGTTAGTGCCTTTACAAGGAAGTATGCAGCGTGAAGATATGATGATGGCCATGGCTTGTGTGACTAAGTGGTTGTTATACCACCTAGCCAGTAGGCATGACTGCACCTGATTTGACGCTCTTTTGTCAGAAGTGAACAGAAATAGCTGTTCAAACAGCTGAATGTCTCTTCCTACGCCTGTGAATACCATTGTTTAAATCTGAGAGGAGTGGTTGAAGCTGGAGTAATGATCTCTCTTGCACTTACCAGTAACCCAGCTTAGAGAGGCCACCGCTGACTCACAACAAGGTCTTCATTTCCCCTGGATATGGAAGTCTGGGAATAGACCATTTTTCCTCATTCAAATTCACAGCTCAGTAAGGATACTGCAATCACAGAAAAAGTCCCGAAGTTGAGAGTGATTAAAAGCCATTTGGAGAGACTTTCATGCGACAGATTTGTGAAAACTTGTGCTACTGAGCTGAGACTGTACGTAACTAAAATCATGAGGTTACGTAAAGCAATGAATATCACTACAAATATTTTTAGTGCTGTCCTATTGAATAAGAAGACAGCATACAATAAAAAAGATCAGATAACAAAATAGGGTTTTACAAAATATCTCTTTCCCTCATCTAGGTAACTAAATGCAACAGGATATTAATTAATCTAATTAAATTGAAAATATGACTAAATAGTTAAATGAATTACAATATCTTCTTACTATATTCACGAGGCCAAATAACTTTTTTTTCCAGAAAAATACTTGATTATTAGTTGGGAATAGAAAGAAAGTTTCTGCATACTTTGGGCATACATCACATTTTTAATTTAAAGACAGACAAATGTTCTAGGAAATAATCTTTTTATTCTTGGGGTACTCTCCTACTTTTAACAGTGAATTACTCCTAAGATTGCCTCTGAAAATCCTTGAATGCACAGATTTACACCCTGTAATTCAAAGTTTTGTTTGTATATCCTTCTCAACATCAGAAGATGAACATAGAACAGGTTGGTTTTGTTTGCATTGTTATTGGTCACAGTTCTATGAAGGAGTTTTATTTCTGACTAAAGTTCAATATATATCATTAATGATGAACATAGGTGTCTATGCTCTAACGACATCTTCTAAATAAAGAGTCACCCTAGTAGCTTGCATAGTTTCACAGGTATGCAGTTGGAATATAAGAGAAAGCAGAGGAAGGATTCGTTTTTCTCACAGTCTGAGTCTGCTAGGGGCCAGAAGCTAGCAGATTGAGAAAAGAAACTTGTGCATCTGGACAAGCAATAGGATCAGAACAGAGAAGTGCTGAACTGATTTGAAAACTAACAAAATCTGTGAAACAGATCTGATTTTTTGAAGAGCCAGTGCAGACCAGCAGAAATGACAGAGCAGAGAGGCCATGCTGAAAACTCCAAGTGCAAACTGACTGCATCATCAGCAGTCACAGCAATGGGAAAACTCTCTGGATTGACAACAAATAAGCCAATCGGGCAAAATAAACTCAGCTGCTTCACAGGTCCACATGCAAACTTGGAGAAAGCTGAAACGCACAGCAGAGCCAGCTGGCTGTTTCTGAGGGTGGGCCTGCTGCCAGGCAGCTGTGACAGGGGGAGCCAGACTCAGTAGCCACCCCTTGATGACCTGGGCTACCCTGGGATTGACCGATATTCTTTATTGGGAAGGGAGAAGTTGAATACACTTTGTGCAAATAGCCATAGATTTTGTTAATAATTATTTAAAGATATCTATACAGCCAGTGCCCCACAGTCTGTTGTTTCTATCCCAAAATAATCAAGAGCAGAAGAACCTCTCAGTAAGAGTACAAGAAAAGGTTTAATTCATTTTTCGCCCCCAGAAGGAAGTAGGAAATGAAACTCTAAGCAAGAGCTTTGGGACATGGTTATCTTGCCAAAAAGAATCATAGATACTGAGACTGATCCTCTTTGCTGCCAATTAAAAAATTTAGGTTTTAAGCCTCCACTGTGATTTTTTTTTTAATTTTAAATTTTCTAATGTGATTGTTTATTTTCTAAACATTTAATGCCTCCATTAATTCTCTAGCTTCACATATGGAAAAGTGCATGCCTGGATTTGGCTGGTCATCATTTAAGGACATGTTTCAAAGAAGACAGGCTAACGTTCCAATCACAAAAGAAGGCTATCAGAGCCACTGCATAAGCACAGGTCAGCACATTTGCAAAATGAGACATTTGTCTTTCTTCAAAGATTAGGGGTATCTCTTCAGTGAAGTGTTAGAAGACACATAAGTGCAAACACTGCCAGCTGACCCTGCTATTGCAACAAAACTAAACAAATAATTTCATTGTAGTCTGAAAAAGAAACATCACTGCCCCACCACCACTCCCATGTTTTGTTATGGGGTGTCAAAAAACAGGCAAGCACAAAATATATATTAGGATGCCATCTCTCCTCACATTCCTGGATTTCAGAAAGAAAAAGATGAGTGTTTCCATATATTGTTTTTTCACTCTAGTGAAAAGAATGAAAATAATTTTCAGTATCCAGAGTGTCTGCACCTGGGGCCTAAATGAAGGGAAGTAAGTAAATAGTTCCAAGTAATTAATGTAATGGCTCAGAGGGGCCACAGAAGGAAAGGGGAGTTTCTCCAGTTTAAATGTTTGCATTCATGCTTTGCCTAAAGCAAAACAAGCTATCTGTCTTCTGGTTTGCATTTTCCCAATGAAAGCTTCCATTTGTCTTATTGTCATTCCAACATGTGCATCATTTACAGCTTTCACTGCTTGAAATATGCAAGCACTGTACAATGCAAGATTTTTTTTTCTGAGCTTTTAAGATTTTCTAGAATTGTAGAGTGTGCTTTAAAAAGTGAACCAGTAAAGGCAGAATCAATTTAGAATGTGTTGGGTAATTTTTGTAAGTGGCTACAGGTTAGAGGCTTTGGTACTGTGATGCTTTGCTGCATAGTGGAATCTCCAACCCAGAATGAAGTGCATTGCCTCTTTCCACACTTGGGGGAAAGAGGATCCACCACAGAAATGACCAAAATTGATAGGTTACACCCAGACTGGCCATTATTAAAGACTGAAGAAAGGGTGATGGGTCTTGAGTTCCATCTCTTTCTGACATTCTGGTCCTTTAATGTGACCTGTAGAGATGTGAAATTCTCCAAAATACATTTCTGAACTCTCTCCTAGAGTTAATTTATGCCAACCTTTTCTTACAAAACAGGGGAGGAAAAGTATTATCTGTTTTATCTAATAGCTCAGGGAACAAATGATTAGTGATCAGAAGATCGGTGTGTTCAAGTCTTGACTCTTACTGAGGGTATTAGATTTGCATTTCTAACTTCCCATTTTAAGAACCTCAGTATAAGGGATGTTTAGGTGAGACACTTTCAGTTCCTCCTATGGAAGTGAGAACACTGCCCACCAGATTTACTGTGATAGAAAGAGAATTAAGCATGACTTTATCTTAATAGTTAGTGTACTCAAGGTTAGGGGAGTGTTAGGTTTCTGTTTGTTCAAATTACTACTTAATAATAAATCCTGAGGAAGGAAAGCCCTATGAGACAAACTCCTTGTCTTTGACCTATCATTGTGTTCCCCTGTCACATGACTCGCATCAGAAATATTTTCCACCATTGGACCTCAGGCAGTATTACCTCTTCTGTCGAAGAGGCTTGCCTGATGCATGGGGATAGTTAATTTTGGTAGCTCTCACAAAGACAGAATTTCATTTGACTATTCACATGGCAAGCCTGCAATCACAGTCCTAGGTAACATAAAGTCCCCTTTGTATGATACAGTGTACAAACGTGTTAAGGGACATACCCTAACCTGCAAGTTGATAGAGTGATAAATTTGATGTGGAAACTGGAGATTGGAACAGGCCAAGTTCTTTTCATTAGAAGCCAGCAAACATCTGTTAAGCTTGGTCTACACTTAAAAGGTTTCCTAATGTAGTGATCTTGGCAAAATCTCCCTGGAATAGTTGCTGCTCAAGTTACCCAAAAAAGCTCAGAAGGCTTCCCCAGACAAAGCATGCTGCACTGACTTCTATGCTCTAAACTGGGCCTACAGTAGAGCTCTCACAAAAGTGTGGTGAAGAGTCAGAGCCTTTGTGACACTCTAATATATAATAAATATCTTCTGTAGACCTGGTCTGAAAGAGGGTTAATCTTATATGATGTCTAGATCTCAAATTAGTGACCACTGGTGAAAGTCTTATTATCTGAGTTCATGTCTAAGAGTACCTTCTCAAGGTAAGTACGCAAATCCAGTGTAAGAAGCAGAGTAATTGTTGTTAGGAAAATTTTAGATTGGGAAAACTGTGCTTCTGCAGCATATATTTCACCTCCTCCCAGCATAACAACCTATTCAAGAGAAAGTGTAGTTTTGCTGTTGTAAGTGTATGTTATGGTATAGGCTTTTTTAGACGCAGTCATGTCAGTCAAAGATCACACCTCATCACATCCAGGACTGACAGAGCAGTGCTGGCAGAAGCCCATAGCCTAGCTGTGGTCTCACAGGAAAGGTCCTGACCTCAGAAATGTTAACTCTCCTCACACTGCCCTAAAATGGGCTTATTGAAGTTCTGATTATTAAAATAAAATTCTTATATTTCTGAGGCTTATAGTCTTTACCCTCTCTGGAAAGAGGTAACATTTCTCAAACATACAGAATTAACTCAATCACTTCTTGTCTGTACTGAAGGGAACACATAATTTTATATAAAAAAAATATATATATTTTTTGTGATTGAGGGAAAAATATAGCAGGACAAAGTTTGATTTAGTCTATTGTATCTAGGATTTTTCCCCCCTACTAATTCAGTTAGAAAAGTATAAAAAACAGGTAGCTTGGGAGTATGGCGGAGCAATCAACCAAACTACAGACAAACCAAAGTAAAAGAAATTTAAATCCTTCCCAACAGAATTCCAGATAGCACAATGTGGGAGCATCAACTTCATGTAACTAAAGAATTTTTGTGAAGATTTAAATTACTTCTTTGGAACAATAAGCTCTTATCCAACTCTGAACAGCCTTGCAGCTAAAAATACACTCTATTTAGTATTTCTTTCAACTTGTTTTAGACAGCATCAATAGTTTTCTCAGAAGATACTATCACTGTTTGGCAGAAACATACTTGCAAAAATAAACTAAATCCAGAAAAGCTTCCAGGGATGTATTTGGATACAAATGTGCATAGTGAGTCTTGCCCACATCCAAAATAAAACACACTAGCTGTACAACAACTTTTTTTGCTAAATATAAACATCCTAACATTGACAAGCTTTACAGAAAGAGAAACTGATTGCCGTATATTACTACCATCACCAGTATTTTAAGAGCACCCTCTACAGTCACAAAATACTATCTAACCAGGAAAAGCTCTTCTACCTAAAGAAAACAGTATTAACTGAAAACTGGAGTATCAGTTTAGTTTATCAGTATAGTGTCAAATCTATATTAACTTATCTCTGTGAGTGCTATAAGCCCCAGTAAAGATGAGCAGACTTCGCATGAGTCTCATGCCAAAGATAGAACCTATTTCATCACTGAAGCCTCCATATTTGAGGATTTAAAACACCTTAAGTATTCTGGGCTGACTCATAATTAGGCTGCAAACTTCTCTTAGACAATGGATGGTTGTGGGATCTGAAAGGGAAACCTATACAAGACAGTGTTTTTTATTTTCAAAAGAAAGCAAGGAATAAACCATTATAAAGGCCAGGATGAACTAGTTTTCCTGAGTTCATTTCATTTGCTTGTTTGCTCTTGGTTTTAGTTCTCAGAATACTTTTTGTAAGAGTTGTGCAAAACAAGTACTTAGTTCACAAGTGGACCTGAAAAATTAAAAAAAATTTCATTCTCCATGAAATGTTTATTACATGCACGTACATTCTACTGTGCAAACACTTATGTCTTGCTTGATGTTGGGTTTTGGTTAGCAGTTCCCATAAAGCAAATGACAGTTCCTTCCTGGAGCTTCAAAGTGAGAGACATAGTGGTGTGCCTCCGAGGTCTTCACATACTACTTCTTTTGAGCAACCTCTCAATTTCATGCAGACCCTTCTACTGGCTCCTGACATGGTGAATCTGACACTATGGTAGTACAATTTGTTGTTATTGCAGTGTAACTCTTTTTTTTTATAGGTTAAAAGTCTGTCTTCTGTTGCTTATTTATTTTTTTAAATATATACTGGATATATTTTTTCAGTCAGGAAAGAGTTGACTTTATTCTGCTATGGTTTCTACCTTTCCAAATGAGTAAAAAAAAGTTGCATGTCTGTTTGCTACCTTTTTTTCCACACACACCCCCCTTGAAAAAGAAAAAGCAAAGGATTTCCAGATCACTTATTCATTTTCCCTCCTTTTTCCCTGCTTCTGTCTCCAAGTGGTTCAGCCCTAAGTATTTTTCCATGTTTAATTTTGAATAACTGTTTATGTCATATTGAAATGAGTAGGATTGAGGAAGCCATTTTAAGTTAAGCACATGCTTAAGCAGTTTTCTGCATCAGTGCTGACAAAACAAACCTATAAAGGTTGGAAATTCCAACCCTTTAAAACCTATCTTTCTTAACCTGTCTTTCTAGGTCTTGCCTAGATTTGCAAAGATACAGATATTTTCTTAAGTCTTCAGTGCATCAGTAGTTAAAATACTGCAGGTGAATCAGAAGTGATGCTTTACCTTTAAAGCAGAAGGATCAACATCTTTGTAAGTCAATCCTTAAAGTTTCTTATATGGGACAATACTGAAACGTTTATATCTCTTCTAAAATATTGCTTCACAAAACTGTTCAAATTATATTACCTCACCTGATTAAGAAAAGTGGCTAGAGATAAAAACAATCTTAAGAATATTAAAGACAATCCTTTTTTCCTGGTCTTTATTTCCAAGCTACTCAGATGTATGTTAGTCAAAGGATCAGAACGGTTAAAATGATTGTAGCCATCAGGTGGTGCTATTGCACAATATCATAAAAGTATACTGGCCAACATACCTAAACTAAGTTAGGAGAAAGGCTTTGGATCAGATGCTGCTTTAGACTTCCATAGGCTTGGAAATGTTTCCTTATCTTTGTCCAAAAGCAGAAAAAATAAGAAAAAGCAATAATTAAGATATCCATGCATGCCTATAAGGAAAAAAAAAGTTAATTTTTACATGCCATAGTGAGGATTTTATCTCTGTTCCAAAAGTTACCTGGGTCGAAACCCAAGAATATATTTAACATTTCACCTCTCTATTGAAATAATTTTATTTCAGTGGGAATTAGGAGCCTAAATTCTTTACTGGGTATCGGCCTTAGTTCTCATCAGACACACACACATTTTTAAGAAAACTGAATATAAGATGCAATGTCTGCATCTCATGTGACTAAAAGATACATTAAACTAAGTAAAACTTTGTCCTGCTATATTTTTAATCAACAGTACATTTTAAAACATGAAAATACTAATTTTGTTCTTATGTGCTGTCTTCCTTGGTACACTAGATACGTATTAAATTGCCAGCATACCCTAAACCAAGATAATCTTTGATATACATTGTAAACAAAAGAAAGCTACTTAAATAAAAGTAAAACAAGATGTGAAATTAGTATTTCTGAGAGAGACAGAATATATTCGGTCTCCAGGACATAATCTTTGGATGCCAATCTTAAGAATTTAGGCATTAAGTTTGCAAATATTTATGTGTTAGGTTAAACTTTAAATACATCAAAAATGCTTAATTTGCTTAACATTACACATATCCATGCTATTTCAGGATGAGAGACAGAATTGTTAAGTTATTCAGAAAGTTCCTGCATTATCTTGCCATGATACACGTTTTTGGCTTCAGCATAGCACATTCTGTATTCTTTTTTTTGTGATTAAATATTTTGTCCACTTAGATTGTAAAGCATTTTTTGGTGTGGATCTGTACCTTCATGGAGCTCTACAATGCCTAGTACAATGTCCTAATACTGAGGGTGTTATAAAATAGGTAAGAGCAATAGTTCTTAAGAGCTACATGCATAAAGAGCATAGGAGCTATTTAATTTACTACATTACTATTTCTGTGATAAATTAATCAATGTGTTTGTTTGCAATGACTGAAACAATGCACCCTTTAAGCTTTCTTCAAATAAATACATTGATAATGCCACAAATTACTAACTTTATATATATGTGAAAAATAGATACTCACTCTATGTTATTCCCAAAAAACCAGTTTGTTCCTACAGTGTGGGCACAGCTGAATCCTAGCAGGCTGGACTTGACCAAGAGCAGCTACACAGACCTCAGCAGAGCAGATAACAGTTACAATGGTTTCTGGAACTTTAATGTAGACGCACTTTGAAGTACCTAGGATTTCTGCAGGCTCTTCTTGGAAAAACTTCTTTTGTCATTGCTAGGATTACTTGAATAAGGCTAGTGGGAGCAAGGCTGTGTCATTAAGGTGAAGGAAGAAATGTGGATATAGCCAAAAGTTGTCCAAGGAGAAGAATGGGAAAGTCTCGTGGTGGCTAGATATAGAACAGTGTCCAAAACCTTCAACTAAAGTTCATATCAGTACTAGTTATTCACTTAATTACTAGTCTATATATTATTTGTTAAATGAATATTGAAACTATCATATTATGTGTGATCAAACTTTGTGTTGTATTTTCCCCTCGAGCTTTTAAAGTCAATGACATCTTCTCTTCATCTCACCTTGTACCTTTGAATATTTTATCTCATTCTTGATTTCTATGTACATAAGTAAGATTAATAATTGTACAGTCTTATATTCAGTAGGAAGAGCATTTGTAAACTTGAGCTAACTAAAATGAAATTAAATTCCTTAGAAGAAAAGCTACAGTTTAAATCTTCATCTCCTAGCTTTTTCCTTACCACGGATTATCTAACATAAAGTAAAAACAGGTATTTTCCCCTGTTGAAGACATCTGAAAATACTAATCTTTCATTCTACAATTTCATCTGTCGTTTTATACATTTTATTTACCACATCTTATTCTCCTGCAATGTAAATATGTTCTTGAATAGCTACCTTAATGGCTGAGATTATTCAGGCTTTTTAAAATATTGTTACACACCTCTCCACATTGCGTGCTTGAGTTAGAGACAGAGGGAGCCTAGTGCTCTGGGTTGTATCAACAGTACCCTGTGTGTTTGACAGCTGTATATGGGAGAATAGAGAAATGGGAGAACAAGAGATGACAAATGTAAAAGACAGGGGCTACCCCCAAAAAGAAATATAAAAAGGAGAGAGGAAAAAAGAAGGAAAGAAAGAAGGAAGGAAGGAAAGAAAGAAAGAAAGAAATGCCACTGCAAAAAGAGGGGAGAAAAAATAAGAAAGGTAGAAGATGAAGGGCCTCCCTTTCTGGTTAGTTGTCTTTTGAGGAAAAAACAGAGGTCATGCATCAAAAACCATCTGGTAAGGGTGTAAAATTGTATTTCTTCAAATAACCCAAATCCTCCTCTGAAAATAAATTTACACTACCGTAAATTTAATATTTAAAATAGAACTGTTCCTTGGTGTTCCAGGATAGCCAAATTGGTCTGATTTTTATAAAAGAGTACTTTCTTATGCCCATATGTAACTCAAAAGTGCTTTGATAAGTTTGTTAAAATGGTTGAGATCCAATTTTACAGATATAATTTTAGAATCAACTCTGTAAACATTCTGTTTAAGATAAAATGTTTTGAGAATACAAGTCAGTGAAAATAATGGTGGAGACTAGAAAGACCTGAATTTTGAAGATTGTGTTTCTTGAAATAAGAAATAGATAAAAATATCTGTTCAATACCTTACTGAATACAGTAATAACAGGGATAATTTTATTTCTTAAGCAACAGACATCTAGTCTTTTATAATAATTTGAGAAAATTTGCTATATATATTGTAAAAGATGAATTAGAAGCAGTGTTTCAATGTAATTATATACTGTGAGAAAGACTTTTTTTTCCCCTTCCACTGTGATTATTAGATCAGATCCTTTCCTGCAAGGAAATCAGGGGACTATAACAAGGTGTCAAAATTCAGTTCAGTGCGTAGTTGAATAGAAAGAGATAGAGATGCATCTTGCTAGGAGCCAAGCATAGCACTAATAAACCAAGCTTTTGATACAGCCTGACTCAATGCAAAAGGAGAGCTGAATCTAGGGAGTGCTATTCAGTACCGGAGGTGTGCTGGAATAGCTAGCAGCTGCAATTAATCTGCAGCACAAGCTGCTAGGGCATTACTGTTTGGTTTTGCTTTAGCTGCATACTCCATTCTGTACTGTATTTCACAATTGCCTGATAATACACTGCCTGGACAGAGAGACATTAATCATAGTGTCGAGCCAGTTTTGTAAACAAGGACCAAAGCCTTCATTTAAAGTAGAGGAAGAGCAAAGTGGATGAGGGGTGGGAAAGGAAATGGTAGCCTGCACAGAGATGATACTCTGTGTATGACCCAACTCTGTCTTCAGTGCAATTTTAGCTTATTGCTGTGTTTGCATACATTCCTCCAAAAAGTTCTTACCTCACTGGACAACCTTGCACTTTTGCAGTATTCCAGCTGGACTATGGCTCTTAGTGAAACAAGTATTAATGTTTGTAGCATTATTATACCAAGTACTTCTAAAACTCATGTTCAGGATATGCCAAAGGTCTGTAAGAAACTGTTTGATTTGAACTACAGTTTTAATGAAAATTTAAAGGTTCACATTAAAGTTTCCTCAAAGGCTTATAAAGTATAGGATAGAGCTTTGAATCAAAATCCAGTCAAAGCTCCCCTTTTCAGTCTGGGATGCTCACAGCCAATATAAAAGTATTAGCAGTTGTTCTGGTCCCACCTTTTTCTCTCTCTTTTTTTTTTCCTTCCCTTTAATAGAAAAAATAAAATAAAAAAAAAAGAAAGAAAAATGCCTTGGCCTAATTATCGTATGAAACAATTTTTCTGAAACACAATACAGAACAAGAGAACAGTTTTCTAAGCAGTTTAATGCTGAGCATGCCAGATAGCAATTGAATTGTCTCCTGACCTGTTACCTGATAGGTAATGCATCATGAAAAAATTAATTATAGACTATTTAATAATAACTAGTAGTCATCATAGCCTGGTTGTTTTAGCAAGAAATTAATCTTTTATGTTTTTTTCTGGTTTGCTTCTAAATGCAATGGAAAGGTATTATTGTATAACATCATTGATTAACACCTGTTTTAATTAACCTCTAACAATAACCTGAAAATTATAGGTGTATACACCTCTTTAATGAAGTATTTTGTTTTCTATTAAGTTCAATTCCTTCACGTTACAAAACTACAATACAAGGCTGAACAAACTGTCAGCATATGTCTTCACACTTTAATTGTAATAAAATATAGCCATATGTATGTGTTGTCTGTGAGTTCAACTGAAAACTTTTGACACATAGCTCATGTAACTCTGAGAAAAAAAATTGTAATTACTTTGTTTCTTTTCCATTTCTTGTTTCTCAGTTTTACCAGTTAGAGGGGGTGGGAGGTAAACTTCATGTGCTTTCTGAAAACTACAGTGAAAGGAACTAAGCAAACTATGTAAATCTTTCACTTAAACAGCTCCAAGACTAGTCATGGCCTCTGGTTATGTGAAAAAATGTATACGAAAAGCAAATGTTAAATGGCAAAATATGTAGATCAAGATGGCAACACAAGTTTGGGCTGTTCTGTCTCATGAGCATTTTTCTGACAAGTCAATTTAATACCAAAGGCAGAAGAATCCATACATCTATGACTTTCCTTTCAACAACCATTTTGAAGGAGAATGAATTTAGTACATTACGTAGAAGTGCGTTTTTCCACAACAGAAGTCTTTATAGCTCCTGTCACATCTAATACTTACATCCTCTCAGCAAAGGAAAACATTGTTAGATGTCTGCAAACACCTCGCTAGCTGCCTCTTTTGAACTGTTTATAATTTGTCCAATTCCCACAGTTTACAGTGCTTTCTACTGATCAGCCATCAGTATAGTATTTTATCACAAGCTGTTGCTGTCAGTTGCTACTTCTCTGTCTCCTTGTTTTGCTTTTGACTGTTTCTTGCAGCTGTCAGTAGATCCTTATGGTACTGACTAGGAATACTACTGAAATACATGGTTTTTAAAATTCTCAGGATGCACTTAGTTTTCTGATGTATCGTAGATTCATGTGAACTTTTAACTTTTTTTTTCCCAGCACAGAACCTAAAACTGGATACGGTGCCCCAGAAGTGTCAATATTAATGTTTTATTGGGAACAGTTACTTTTCTGGTTGAACCTCTTCTGTTTATACAGCCTAATTAAGACAGGGTATTCTCTACAGAAAATCCATACAATTATATGCAATACCATAGAATACCGTTTGCTAACTGGGCTTGTTTTGAGAGACGTGTAACAGGTAGCAGAGCAGCTCTGACAGAAATTTTGAGCAGTGACCTCCAGCACTGCTGGATTTGGAAAGAGGATGTGTGCCTATCCATACTCTGCCTGTGAACAACTCTGTAAGCGGCTTTCATGGCTTACATACTGAATTTTTCTTTCTCGTGTTCACTGCCCTGCATTTCTCTGTTCTAGACATGGATCTATCACATTTTGTTGTGTTTTTCTCCCTGTATATTCACTATAACCTTTTTTCTGACAATGCTGCTTTGTTTAGGTGGTTCAAATCTGGAGAACAAATTTCTGAGGGTGGAAGAAATTAACTGAGCCCCAATTCTTGTGAGATGCTTATAGTCACTGTGTTTTTTTGTATGACGCTGGTAAACCACAAGTCCTTAGCACCTAGCTTTCCTTCGCACGCGTGTCATGGAAGACAGACATGCTGCAGTGTGGCAGCACTTCAGTTCTCACTATATATGTAGAACATTCTGGAAATCTGCAAACACCTTGTTGTGATATTTCCAGTCTAGCTGAAGAAAATCATCCAAAACGCTGAAGACAGCCTAGGTGTGCCCCAAGGTGCTCGTGATGTTGTTCACAGGCTGCCCTGTTTGCTCCGGACTGTGCGCCGCGGCCCAGCTCCTCACTCCTTCCCTCTTACCTCCACCACACGTTCAAAACCGCGCCTGCCCTGCCCCGTCCTTCTGCTGCCTCAGCTCTTCCCCGCCGCGGCGGGAGCCTCGCCAGCCGCCTGCGCACGCCGACGGGCCGCGCTCGCGAGGGAAAACAAACCCGACTGTCAAGCGGCCTCGAGCTGGGTACCTGGGCCCGGGGCTGGGTTTCTTCTTCAGGCGATTGCTCTAGCCACCCCCTTTCGGCAGCGTTTGCCGCAGCCTGAACAAAGGAGGAGTTGGGTGGTTTTCCCCTCTATTTGCGGGTCGTAGGTGTCTGTCGGGGGGGTGGGGGCTCCAGCCTGACGAGACCCCCGCGCGCCTCCAGGTAGCCGAACAGCCGCGGGCGGGGACGGGCTGGAAACCGCCGCGCGCGCGCGCGCGCGCGGAAGCCCCTCGCTCACCTGAGGGAGCGCCCCCCCGCCTGGCTCCTCCCCGGCAGGGCCCGGGCGCGGCCCCGGCGGCTCCGGCACCCCCTCCCCGCTGGAGGGGGCGGGCAGTCCGCGCTCAGCTCCGGCGGCGAGCGCGGCTGGCGGCGAGAGCGGCACGGAGTTGACGGCGATTCCCCCTCAGAGGGCGAGTCGGCTCGGGACGGGTGAGGAGAGCGGCGGCGGCCGCCGGTCGCGACGGGAAGTCTGGGAGCCGAGGCGGGGGGCACCGCGTCGTCCGCTTCTCCCTGCCGAGATGGCCGGGGCCGGGCCGGGCCGGCACAGGGCTGTGGCGCGACCTGACCGGAGCGCGGTGGGCCCAGGGGACGTCGCCGTGTGGTGCCGTGGGGGCTGCCGCCCGCGGCGGGACGGCTGTGGCGGTGGCTCCCCGCTCTGAGGCGCCCTGCGTTGCTGGCTTTCCTCCTCCGTCTCGCTCCGTTAAACACGCTCCTCTCCAAAGGCCAAGGACGCCGAGTCCTCCCGGGCGTGAGGAGAGAACAACGCGGCTGTCCCTGCATGACCAACTGGTAACGCGCAGGGAGGCTGGCGGAGCGCCGGCCGTGCCGGGCCCTTCCCCCGCGAGCGCTCCTCGGGGCTGCTATGGCGAGCGGCGGCTCTGCCGCCCCCGGGGCGGGCGTGCTAAACGGCGGAGGGGGGAGCGCTGCCACCGGGCCGCGGAGGGGCGAGGGAGTTGCCGGGGGAACAGACTCCGATAAGACCTGAATATTGCTTATTTTCTCTCGCGGTTGTGAAGAGTGGGGGCTGTTTTCCCCGAGCGCGCGTACCGGCCGCGGCTGCCCCGAAGCGGTGGTTGCGGTGCCTCAGCCGGAGGTGCTGCTGCCGGCCTTCGCTTTCAAGTGAACTCGCGCTGCCCGGGCCGGGCGGGGCCGTTGTCCGCTGAGGGCCCGGCGCACCCCCACCCTCTCCGCGGGCCGGGCGCCCTGGGCGGGCCGGCGGGAAGCCCCCCGCGGGTCGCCGAGATCGCGGTGCGTCGGGCGCGCCGCGGCCGCCTGCCCGCACGCATTCCTCCGGGGATTCCTGGCATTCCTGAGCTGAGGGCGCTCCGACTTCATCTCCCTTTTATTCCACGAATTAGCGTGTTTTGGCGAAAGGGTGTGTCCGCATTGTGTGTGTGCTTTTTCATGGGAAAAGCTTAGAATGGCAGTTCAGCCATTTATTCTTCTTCCCAATTAACTTTGCATCTGATAAAATTTATATCCCTCTCATATGATGAAAACTTTATGGGGAGATCAGTGCTGAGATAAAACTTTTGTGGTGAGTCTGAATTAGCATCTGCAGTTGACAGAAGAATAGTTGTTACGGCTTTTATGTTTCTCCCGTTTTCCCTTTAGCGTGTCAGTATTTAAAAAAAAATCACTGCAATGTAGTTTGAATAATTATCAAAGTAGAAATAGTGGAAACCTATCCTTCAAAGTTGTTTTATTTATCTGAACATCTACAATGTGTTGAACTTGCACACACTCACAGAAATTGAATCCTGTAGATGAATCAGAAACCCCCTAGGATATAATGATTTGTGGTATACCCGTATGAATTTGATAGATTCAGTGCTTGATGCTTATTCTGACAACTAACATGTCACATGTCTCATAGTTAAGGATCGCTTTATAGAGCTGGTTTTAACAGAACTTTAAAATTTTTATAGAAATATAATTAAAAAGGCAAAACCAAACCACTGCTAACTTTTTGAAGGTGCTTTGTAAGAATTTGTTTGACTAGCAATTACATTTTCTAGAAATGTCATTGTCATTGAATTGTCTCATTTTTTTTTTCTCATGTTAGATCCAGAATAAATTCACTTACGCTGACAGTGTGTACTAAGCCAGATGTGGTTACTGCTGTATACCAAGAAGTATACCAAGTTGCTATAAGCTGCCTTTCTTTTTTTTTTTTTTTTTTTTTAACAATTAGAGTGTTAGCTTGAACTTGCGTCTTTTAGGAAAAGGTTATAAATGGAAATGAAAACTTTTCATACAGTATAGGAACGTACCTTCAGTAGTGTAGTAAGCACCATGTTTTACAAAGATGAAGTTTGTCATGTTGTGAAAGGCGATTATGCTGCTTTTTATTGTATGTTATTCTTTTTGAGACATAGCTATACTTTTTAAACAGGAAACTCGTAAAATTAGAAAGTAATGTTTCTAATTTTTATTAAAAATTCTCATAGGATATTAAGATGGTCTTTCACATAAGAGAAGGTAATTGTTATTAGAATATTTTTTCGGTTTTAATATTCAGATATTTTTAAAAAAATTGATACAAGCTAAACAAAAAAAATGCAGTGCTTCAAATGAAGTATCTTATAAAGGGACTGATATTTTTACAGGAATATATTTACAATTTAGAGGTATTTTTGAAATGTATTAAACATTGGAAAAGAATTCCTAGCTGGTTTACATACAGCTTGAATTGCAACTAACATTAACTGTTTCTAAATCCCACTTCAGTGCAAATACACACTAGAAAGGATTATTTTAGCAAATGTCTGTAATCTTATGACACTAATGAAAAGGGAGGGCTTATCATTGCTAACCTCTTTGATTACAGAATTTGTGGTGATATTCCAAAGAGCCTGTCTTCTCCATGGGTGTATCACACAACTGTTTTTATTCTCAGTATCTGACTGTGTTTTGCTTTTCAATCTAATAAATGGGGTGACTGCTTAGGCTGCCTGAATTGCTTCCAAGCAAACCAGCTTATTTTAATATCTGTTAATTGCATTATTAGATCTCACTGTCACTAGTAAAATGTCTGAGAATGTACTTAGGTTCCCCTGACAGGGTATATATGGGGGATGTGGAATTTAATTCACTGCAAAAATAGTCTGTGGTATATCCTGTGTAAGGAATTTTACCTCAATAAAAGGATGACAAAGCTGAAAAGAAGAATTGGTGACAGTTCCTTCTTCTCTTCTTCTGGTTTACCTCATGTAATAGGAAGTTGATCTTTCTGGGAGTATTGGTGAAACTGGTTTGTCTAGGCTTTGCAATGTCATCTGAAATGTGTAGGTGAGATGGCATGACCTCAAACTTGAATTTTTAAATCATTTGTTGTGGAGCAATGCGAGATGAACGTATGTGCAAGGAATTTATTCAGCCTGGACCATAGTGGGCAGGTTATTATTTAAAAATAGCTACTTAAGTATTTTGAGGCCAAATAATTCTGCCGATGTCAGAAATTAAACGAAAGTAGACCAGCACAGTTTCTTTCTGCAGACTGCTGTTTTACCATTTCTGCTTTTTGAAGTCATAGTGATGATGATGTCATTATCATCTGGCCTTTTTACTATGTTGATAACCTGAAAATGCATGTATTAATACCAAGCATGGAAGCCTGATTATGCGAAACAATGTTCAGCCTATGGCAGTGTCTACCTGTGTTTGTAGAGGGGAACTGGCAAGAATCTGGTCAAGATCACTGGTGCTAATAGATTCCTGAGAAACAGCAATGAATGCTGAAATAATGGACCATTTTTCCCACTTCTGCACCCTCTCTGTGCAACTCTGAACAGCAGCAGAAATGATGGAGCTACCTACTGCCCACGTGTTCAGATAAAGCAGGCTCACTAAATTTGTGTTTCTTCTTTCTTCTGTCTGTCCCACTTCTTTTTAGTGGTAGGAGGAGGTTATCTTCTACCTGATCAGTTCAGTGATACGATTCAGAGTCAGGCTTTACAAAGAACTACATCTTTACAATATAGAGATTAACAACTGTGTCTTGAATGGCCAGGATGAAGTGAAGATGTTAGAATTTCTCCAGTTTTGTTGCCAGGTCTCAGCAAACTGCATACTGAGGAAGATGGTACTGACTTGATGCATCCTCACCTTAGGTTTGGCAGTTTACAGGTTTTTTTAATATATCTTGAATGCTGTGTTGGTTGGATGTGCAAAAACCCAAAAAAGGTTGGTTTTGTCATTTCTGTTCTTACATGGAGAATCCTCCCATGGAAAATGCTACATTACCAGGTTATTGTGTGAGGGAAGGTACGTACGTGTTCATGGAGTGTTTATTCCAGCCACGTTTATCTGGAAACATTAACATGTTTCAGAAACTGCTTTGGCCTTGACTCTCTGAGTGGAGTTAACTCTAAATGGTAATATTTTTTAGTATAGCCAAGTATGAATATTTAATGTTTAAACCTGAGAAATTAACACGTTAGGAATGTATGTGCTAAAGATTTAGTGGAGTGGTAGTCATGGAGTCACCACTGTTTGGGATTAGAGCTCAGTGTATTTGCTGTGACCTTGTACCATCTCTGACAACAGACCTGGCAGCCTCCTTGAAGGAGTGTGTCCAAATGCAGGCTTATAACCTTCTGGTTTATGTGAAATAGAGTGGATGACAAAATCCATAGCCAAACATTTTAAGTACATAATATAGTTTCTTCCATGAATACCTCAAATTTTTAGCCAAATGAACTCTGTTTTGAATTAAATTGATCCATCTTTTGTATTTCTGAGATGCATTAACCAGATTGACAGTTTGAGATTTAAAATGAATATTCTATAATAACATTTTCACATTCTACTTGATTTTGGTAAAGACAGAGAGCAATGAAGAGTAAAGGTGATTGGAGAAATGTCTCAGAAAGCACTTTGACGTAAAAAAAACATCAGGGAGATTGCTAAGATTGGAAGATGCCTCTATTATTGCCACAACAGACCCTTTCTGTGAGGGTCCCCAGGTGTGCTACGAGTCATTACCATTCAAATAGCTGCGTGACCCTCAGCAGTCTGAGCAATGACAAGAGTTTGACTCCAGGCATTTGCAGAAGTTTGTAATTCTTTAGCTATACGTACATTACACGCACCATTTTAGTGTAGCTACAATGTCGATGTGGAAACTGTATAAATACACTATGAAAAGGAGACTTATTGGCTAGGCTGCCCATGCTTACACATTCATATGCATATGTGCCTATGTATTTCTGTGTGTGTGTGTATACATAAACTTTCACAGACACTTGCAGAAGCCTTGTAAGTAATTATCAGCCATTAGGAATGTTTCAACCCTATTTTAAATTCTATGGAAAGATACCTCTAAGACCTGTTGAAGTTTTTTAGAATGCAAGATGTATTTTATGTGCATAAAACCACTCAAAAGTGGGTAATGATTTATGATCTATTTCAACATAAAGCATAATGCAGAAGTGGTGGGTAAAATTTGAGCTTTTATGTAGAGATGGGGGAATGTTTTCAGTGATGTGAATCAAGCTCAGAATATTTTGTTAGGCCTTGTTGAAACTGGTAATGGGTTGGAGTATGCCTTCATACAGTCATTTGCACACCGTTAGCTGTTACATGCAGGGAGCAAATGTTCAGCAGTAGCAGCCTTTATTTACAAGAACAGTCGGCACGTAATGTTACATTATAATTCCACAAACACTTCAAGCCTCATAAAGAAGCAGCCCTACCTCTCTCATTTCCCCCCAGTAATTACACTATTCCAGTATGAAGGTGAGAAGAGTGGCAGCTTGTGGGAGCTGGTTAAACCTGTGCTCAGTGTACAAGCAGGGTCCACACCAGGCCAGCTTTGGCTGCATAGGCTTCCTAAGCCCTTCTAAGTGATGCATTTCCTGATGGAGCAGTCCAGCACACTATGAAGTGCTTTTCCTGTGTGGAGTTATCTAGCCTTTCTCTTCTCTGCTCAGCTTATGTCTCTCAGACTGGGTGTGATGATATCATCTTGTTGTCTCCTGGTGGCTGGGCACAGGGCCTGCAGTTCTGACTGCATATTTAAATTTTAAAATGCATGGTTGAGTTAGTTGAAAGAAACTAGATGGGTGTGAAGCCAAGTGTTTAAAGAATACAATGTAATTAAGACAAAGTTTAACAATAGAAAAATGGGAGCCATAATCAGCTTGAATAGGCATGAAGCTGTGGCCTTAAGTTGGCTGGGTAAATAGGACTCCTAAAGTCTATTTTACATGTATTTTTTATACCTAAATGCTTGCATCTCTGTAAAGATTAACCCTTTTCTGTATGTCTTCATATACGTGAGACCTTGGTCCTTGTATGCAGTTGTAGTCATATAGCTCATCCTTAATTTTATTTAGGAATAAGCTATACTTATATAATCAAGGTTATGCTGGTTGCATCTGTTGTTTTGCTGTAACTGTAATTTCTGTAGAGAAGATTATATTTTTGGGGGGGTTGGAATATTGACAAGAAGGTCCAGTGATGTGTCGCACCTAAAGCCAAGGAATAATTTTGGAGTAGGGGAACCTTTTTATTAATTTATTTAAGATAATATTATAAATAATTTTGTGTTCTTGAAGCACTGGCAAAACTTTTTAACAAAGGTTGCCCTGTTTCCATTTCTTTGAGAAAGGCTTTCTAAGAGACTCTTTATTTTAACAAACTCGAGATTTTTGCCTGAGCCTCTAAAAATATGAACAGGATACTCTTTTCTATTTAAACAATAATGGTATCATTGGGATGTATTAAGATAATTTCCTTTGGAACAAAATACGAAGTTTCTAACACTGACAATTGGAGGAAAATGTAGTGAAACAACATAGAATCTCTTGTGGAGTGAGTGTAATCATATTAGATGTTTGGATACAAACCAGCTATTGTATTTGAAATCACAAACTGCTTTTAGAATCCGCAAGTATCCTTGTGTCACTCAGCTGTTGTTTCTGTCAATACTTCAACAGATATGAACGTTTAGATTTTGATAAACTAGAAGAGAGTATATAAAATAAAATTTCCTCCTGGGGATTTTATTGTTTTTTGGTTTTTTTTTTTAACCTTCTCCTTTGCAAGTTTGTCATAAAAATGAAGAAAATTTGAGTGTGGTTATATCAGGTATATATAATTAACTCTGAGATAAGTATTTATAAGGTTTTGTTGTTTGCTTGCTTTTTGTATTTGAAGTTTATAAATGTTAACTGTACTGCAATGGTGTCAGGATACTTGAAGTGCAAGTAGATAACCCCAGTAGATTGGATTCTGTGTTAGTGGCAAAAAAGAGCTTGTACAGGTGTATACGAGCCTGTGTAGGAGATAAAACAGGATAGTGCTACAAGTACACTTATGCAGGTATTCGTGTCCACATAAAGCTTGTACCAACATAACTTAATAAACAAATGTAACTCTCCATCTTCCTCCAGTGACTTAACTAGTACCACAGTATACAGAACCTGGGACTAGTCAAGACAGATGACATGAATTAGTTTCTTGGAACTCTGTTTCAGATACAGGTTGACTTCTGTTTTAGTATACTTTTAATGTGCTTTTTGTCTTTGATTCCCTTTTGTTTATGATTTGGGAGAATCTGGAAACTAATTACTTCAATAGAGGAAAAGAGAGCTTTTAATATATATTGCAGTGGTAATAGTTTAGAATGTTACATGAGAAATTTGGAGTTTTCTTACCAAAATTAAGGCTTTAATTTCTACTCAGTACGCAAGGTTACTAGGTCATGCCATATTTCCTCTGGGGATAAATCCTGTAAAATTATGACTATATGAATTCATACATAGCAGGTTAAGAAAATGGGATATATGTTGTGTCCTTGTCTTTAATCAAACTTTGACAATTTATGAGACCTGAAGATCTGCCAAAATGTCTTCTTGTTGACTTAGGCCATTGAAGCAGATTTTCCTTTTGAAAAAAAATCCCCCCAAAATAAACCAACAAAACCTGCTAGTTGTCACACAGCTCAAGCATTTGGCTGATCTGTCACATACTTTCATAGGACTAACAAGATGTTTTACATTTGAGACATTGAGACTTCCTCACACACAACATTTTTCAGCCAGAGGGA
Organism: Harpia harpyja; assembly: GCF_026419915.1. Classification (NCBI taxonomy): domain Eukaryota; kingdom Metazoa; phylum Chordata; class Aves; order Accipitriformes; family Accipitridae; genus Harpia; species Harpia harpyja. The sequence goes on from NC_068953.1 coordinate 31,197,868, forward strand.
GTATGAACCAAGCTGTAAGTAAGTGAACAGTATCTTTTGCTCTAACTACTGTTAATAGTTCTTTCTACTGATAGTCTTTATTAAATACAGTTCTCTTCCTGGCCTTGAAAGGGTGGCTATTAATATTCTGTTTTATTGGCTGAGCATCTGAATAAGGTTGTTTAATATTTGGGCAGAACTGAAACTGAAATCCTCATCTCTAAGGCAGCAAATCCAAGAGTCATCCACTTTGCTATACTATGTTTCAGGAGACATTGATAAAATATGTGTAATCCACACTAACCTAAGTATGGCTGTTTGCTTCCACTAACAGCTATGGAAGAGAAGTGTTACTTGGGATTTTAATCCTGCAGGAAATTCTAACTTGTCATCCCTAGGCTGCCATCTGAAATCAGAACAGAGAATGATATTTTTCACAGAGCAGAAATGAAAGTAATTGATTTGGAAAGGTTGAAATACTCACTCCTAAAATGTATTACTGTGATGGCATGCTTCCTTCTGTCCCCAGAAGACCCTTCTGTCCCCATAACCCTTCTCTATGGGTCACTGTTCCTGGCTGGACTTAATTTTTCATTATGCACCCAAAACCATATGACTACCATATTTAATCACAACTTGGTCAAAGGAAAAAAAAAACAACCCACGTTGCATTTATGGAAGGCACAGAGCTACATGGCTTCTGATGTGGAGGCTGGAATTACTGCTTTCAAAGGGAGGCTTGGGTGACCCCACTTGCAGTGTGGATGCGTGGTCCTCCAGCATTTACTTCTCTACATGGGCACCATGTACACCTTGCGCTGGCAATGGGCATGAGTTTCATTGCAGGTAACAATGCAATGTTGGGTATGCAGTTGTGGGACCATAATGGAATACAGCAGATCAAAATCTGGTCCTTTTCTCTTTGCACTGCACCAGTTAGATGCAGTCCCTCCTTATACAGTCCCTGCATGCATCTGTATTACTAAGGTGGATGTGATCTAGTACTAAGTTTAGAAGTAGCTTGTGCAGTTCATTTATATGTAGTGTTTTTGGAAGAATATAAATTGCTAGCTAACTTTTAATGAAATATTTAAGATTATTTCTGCCTATAATAATAGGTCAGCCCTGTCTTGGAGGCTGAAGAGATACCTTGCTTTGGTCTTGTGTCTGTGTGATACCAAGCATAAGTCTTTGTGGCCATATGGCTTAGGTTCCCTGCAACTCATGATTTTTTTCAAGCAGAGAATTTTTCACAGTCTCTTTCATTCCAGCAAGTAGGAAGAAGAGGTGGGACATGAAGCTTTCAGGCTACTTTTAAAGGGAATGAATATTTTAAAACTCAATGTTCTCTTTTCCAGTTCTTCATTTATAGAAATTTTAGGTAGGTCTTTGATGCTGACATCAGAAAAGCTGACCAATAGTAAAATAAATCTCTCTCAAGGTGATTTTTTTTCCCCACTGCTGCCTGCAGAGAGCCTGCATATACTGAATTATGACATGATATATTGTAGGAAATCCTCTGTATAGGCCTTTTGAAAGTTTTGAATTTTGACCACTAGACAGAGTGGCAGTCTACAGACGGTACAGGGAGAAGAAGCTGTTGTGGAAGTTTTACTGTGTTCTGTAACTATCATAATTTTCTTTCTAATAATTGTGAGGAGTGACTGCCAGATATGATACAAATATAATTTTATACAGACAAAAAATATACCTCAAGTAGGAAAAAAATCTTAAATGGGAATAAGGAATCTCCTGGAAAGATGGCAGACTTGTTTCAGATGTCTTTCTGTTCCTGGATATTGTCAGTTTGCGCTTAAATGAGTTTCACTGTCCCTTTTTACAGTGCCACATCTAGAACTTTAAAATTTTGCTTTTCTCCCTTCTGCTTTCCTGTAAGCAGTAGATCAAGTAAACTCAGCTACCCCAGAGCTATCTTCCATATAGACTAAAAGGAACAGCAACCTAGGCCCATTTTCCTTTTGCAGAAGCCTCAGATTGTAGGTGGGATTGACAGTGATGAAGTTTCCCCTCATGCTTGCAAGGCATGTTTGTGAAGTTGTGTTCCACCAAGTGTAAAAACATTGCAGTTTTGGTCTTTCCATGAATTCTCCTGCCTGCTTCCTTTTCTGTACCCTCACAGTATCTAGTTTTCCTTCCTCTTCTTTCCTAAAGTTATTTCCTGTCCTTTTTCCATAGCATTGTCATTTATTATTGACCTAACACACACTTTGTCTTCATGTGATATTGCTGGTACTTTCTGAATAGTCAGCTGCACAGAGAATCCATTATTTAGCTTGGAGAGCAAGCTCAATGTTATGTAAAGCTGGAGGACAAATTTTATAGTTCCTTCCTGGCATTTTGCTGTGCATGTGTGAAAAATCTGGAGTAAACATCCATAAACTGTTACATCCCTCTTTTTAAAAAAAGGGCACCGATTAAATAATATGGGCAGTGACTTATTTTTTTTGTGGTAAGAAAATTTGGAAATAAATTCCATGGAACCAAATGTAGTTTGATAATTTAGCCTTTAATAGCTTGAAATCTTCAGAATTCCAGAAGTTCACTCCTCCTGTGGCATGACCTAAGCTTCCTTTAATGAAAAACCTTCAGCTGATTCAGTTTTAAGAGTTCAGGATTATGATATTGGATATGAGGGAGTTCTTGTTTTTCTGTCATCAAGGGAGGCATGGAGGAGTCCTAAGTGCCATAGGAAAAGTGGAAAAGTCAGGTCTTTTTTTTATTCTTCCATGTTCTTTCACTAGATGTATGCAGAAGAGCATACGTGTAATGTGAGGCAGTACCTGTGAAGGACCTGTGGCTTTTTAAGGAGGCCAGGGAGCATATCCACTGGTGGGATAGCGTGTCCCCCCACATGCCGGTCAACATCTTTGCCTGTATTATTATATCCCAGGAGCCCTGTCTGTCCAGTGCAGCTAGGTGGCTCACATGCTGGAAGCAGAATGTGAGATGCTTTATGGCAGATGTGTTAGAGGCATGCTTAGTAATGAGGGTGTACGGACAGGATACAGAAGACCAAGCTTCATATGCAGAGCATGGCATTTAACAGGATTGGGAACACTTTTTTTTTTTTTTTTTTTAATAAATCTATCTTGTAGATTTGTCTAAAGAAGAACTGAAATGGATGAGTGGACACAATTCCATGCCTTTGTGATGCTGTAATGTTAGGAAGGCTGCAGAGCCGCTGAAGGGAACAGCTACGTCTGGCACAGGAGTATTTTTCTCAAAGGCACTCTTTTCTGCTCATGTTGGCAGGGAGAGCAGTTGGGGTTCCAAATTACAGGGGTTTTCTTTTTCTGTAAGGTGGATCTTGCATAGCTCCTGGTAGCTAGCTTTAAGATAGCTGTGAAAGGAAATGTTTTGGAGTTGTTTTTTAAAAAGTGTTTTTGACCTGTTAAACCTTCAGTGTTCCTCTCCTGTGGTTCTTTGTAAAGTATCATATTACCACTGAAGAACAAACTGCTACAGAAGAACATGCAGAGTATTGGATTTTCAGACATGAGAACCTCTGCTGACAAGTTCTCTTTATAAACAAAAATGTCATAGTTTCTATTTTTGGCAAAAATAAGTTGTTCAGAAAAATGAAACCACTTCTGAGGAATGATAAAATATGGGATTTTCATACCACTGGAGGCCAGTAATTAAAATGAGTGTTCAAACACCTTTATGAAGGCTTATTTTAAAAAGAAATCCCCAAACTGAAAGGCCTGAACAGCTTTGAGTGCCAATTTTGTTTGTTCACAAAAGTTTTTAAAGGTTTCTGTCCCTGAAAATGCAGTTAAAACACAAATTCGGTTTGGAATCTTGTGATTGCCTCAAGCAGTCCAAGGCCATGTTGCTGCCAAAATAGGTGATCCCATCATTCCCTGGTGCCTTACTTGTTGGTCTGATAGAAAACTGCTCATTTTTTTGCTGGATCAGTAAAGATGTGTGGCTGCATGGTTGCTAGCTCACAAAAGGAGCAGGGAGGATTGCACAAGCTGAGATAATGGGGTGCTAGAACTGTTGCTTTTGGGGATAGTGTGTTACGGCCTACATTTTTTAAGTCAGTTGGTAACATACAACGTTGAAGTGAAGTAAGCCTCTTTCGAACCAACATATTTGGAACTTTTTAAAGAACTTGATCCTGTAGCCTGATGAAACTGGATGTGACCACACAGGGAGTACACATAGTTTTCATGGGGTTTCAGAGTGAGGAAGGAGCTATGTAGATAAAAAGTCTTAGGCCTGCAGGCTCAGGCAGAGTCTATGGTAAACTCATTAAGTCAGTTTCTTTCAGCTCTTGCAGTTTTCAAGGAGATATTTGATTGAAAATTACTCTTCTATTGAAATTTCAAATAAAATAACTTGGCTGGGGCATACAGTGAATACACTCCAACGATATTTGTAAAACAGTGTGTTACCTAGTGGAGTGAATTTGCTTTGTTTGTGCCTGACTGTGTTTCCTGGATCTTTAATTCTGTGCCCTTTTGGACTTGTTCTAGATGATGGCTGGATTTACTGAACTTATTGATCAGTAAATCCAGCTGTTTAAGTTTATATGGTATAACTATAGAAAATCAGGCTACTTCTTTTCTGGACTGTTCACAAGTTTTCAGGTGAAACTTTGCTGCTCAATAAAATTTGGCTTGGTATGAACAGCAGATGAAGTTACCAGTCAGAAGATGTCAATATAATTTCATTGTTCTAAACTGCAGCTGAACTTTCAGTCTCTGAAAGATATTGATGGTTGTTTGTCCTTGACTGTATTATCTGTTGTTTGAGCAAGTAGAATATTTTCAAAAGAAAATAATTTATTGAAGTAGTTATTTCTTATGCCCTGATTAATTTATATATGCTGTTGTGATAGTATTTGCTTCACAAATAGGAGATAAGAACTGATTTTATAAAGTAATAGAATGACAGTCTTCTACCTAATTAAAAATTTATGCAGTATCATTGCTTCTGTTTTCTGAAAACTGTATTTTTAAACTCCTCTGGACAGCAAATAAAATTACTAGCAAGACTATATTATTTAAAATGAAAATTATTAGTTTGGCAGAAAACGTGGAATTAGAATTTATATCACCCTCTATTAAAAAAAAAAAGCTTCTATTTTTTTTAATAAGTAACTACAAGCAGCCCCACAAACAGGGAGAATCTCTTCCTAACTACTGCTAAAATATCTAACCTCTTTTTGTAAGCTTAAGAGTGAACAAACTGTTCTGTCATAACATTTGAGGGCTTCAGCAGACTTAAAGAAGATTAAAACTGGACAGTTGTAGCTGTCAGTGCCCCCAGCTGTCAGCTCCTCTACTGTATCAGATGTCAGAATTTCTATCGTTAATAGTATGGAACACAAGGCTGATTGCATTTTCCTGAGTATGCCAGTCTGCAAATTTTTGTGCCTGAGGTGTATACTCAACCATCAGAGTTTTCAGGTGTTCTCATTTTTGACATAGTGACATCCTTCAGAGTGGGGCGGGCAGACAGGAAAGGAACAGATTCAGTCCTCATATCTTAATCTATTGCTTTAAGCCTGCTAAAGCCTGAGATGCCAACTGTACAATGTGTGTGTAGAAATATGACTGTAACTGTAATTAAACAATTAACATCATTAGAAGGTTTAGGTTTTAATCAGAAAGGCTGTGTGTGAGGAAAAACAGCAATGCTTTTTTAAATTTAAAAATGTTTACAATATTGCAAAACCAGTGTTCTCGTGTATTGTAAAATAACTTTTTGATATTATGAAGTTCATGAGAGTATTATCCACTGTGGCTTGACATCCTACAGAATAGCAACTCTGAGTAAAGCCTTCAAATATTTGAATGGTAGGGCCAGCTGTCTTATTTTCTTGTAGATGTAATGGGGATTTATATATATAATTTTTTTCACAGTTCCAGGAAGATAAAATGTTTTATTTAAAGAATTGTTGTTTTAGCACTTTGATTTCTACGAGGTTTTATCCTTCTGTATAGTAAAATCAAGTGTTTTATTAGCATATTGCACATGAAGAAGACAAATACACTTATTTCTTTATAGTTTTAGAGACAAATTAAATATATTAATGGTTAATTTAAGGTAGGTTATTAGCCAAAGTACTGTTTCCACTATACACTAGGGGTTTTGGTGTTTTGTGGTTGTTTTTGAGGGGTTTGGGATTGGTTTTTTTGTTTGTTTTTTCTGGTTATTTAATATTTTTAGCAACTTTGCAACATGTTTGAAAGCACAGCTTTTGCAGTCACCCTGAATTTGACATATTGTAATTTACTGCTTATCTATTCTTTATGCTGATTGATGTGAAACCATTTTTTTAAGTTTTAGGTTTCTTTTTCTTGACTGCTTTTTCTTGTGTTTGTTAATTTTTGCCACTATTGGCAAATTCAGCTGAACTTTACTCTTTTTATAGGTCTGCTAATACATACAGCTTTAAAGTGTAGTGTAAACTTTCATATACTAAGTAATTTGTCTAAATTTATTGGTGGCGTTTCTAATCTTGCTAGAATTGCTAAGGGGAGAGCCTTTTTAAAGACATTCACATATTCATCTACTGCAGATGTATGCTACCAACTATGTCATGGGTTTTTTTCATTTACATGGTTACATACAAATATGCCATGAGTGATTTTAACTTACTCAGAGTAGTATCAGCACACTGTATTCTGCAAACTAGATTTCTTTTTATAAAGTTAGAGATCTGAATAATTTGTGTTTTCTGAAACCATTAATTGAGACACTTTAAACAATTGCTTGCTCTTTAGGAGATATAGAATTTTGTTGATTTTTTTCATGGGCTGTTTGAAGTCTCTTTGTTAGTAATTTTCAGTTACAAAATCATATCTTGTTGACACTTTTTCCCTAGACAATCATGCAGATTTGATTTAGCAGGCTGAGAAACTTTATTTCATAATTTTTATTTTGCTAAAACTTGAGATTATTTTTTATTATTTCATTACATACCCATAGTAGTAACTTCAGGTCAGCATCATATAATATAACAGTAATAAAAAAATGGAAAGTATAAAAGCTTCAAAATGTTTACTTTATTTGAAAACAACTTTTGAACTTTTAAAAAGACTTCCTTTTTGTTGCCTTGAGCAAACAAAGAATGATTTTGAGACATTGATGAATGTAGCTGACCCACTCAACAGTTTAAGGAACAGAGTGGAGAGCCTGGTTTCTTTCCTACCTCCAGCAACCATTCATTAGCTTAGTGTGGTCTCATTCCTTTGCAGTGTATATTCTAAGTTATAACTCTGTACAGTGCTATCTCCTTCTCCTTTGCTTTCTCAGCCACCAGCAGTGGAGCTCAGAAGCTGATTTCAGTGCCCTGGTCAAAAACCCACTAAATCAGTGACCATTGACTCTGGGTGATTATAATTGGCTTGTGCTATTTTTACTTTGTCATTTTTGTCTCAGCTTATACATTGAAACAGTGTAATAAATGTGAGATGTTATGAGTATTCAGAAAAGAAGGTTAAAAAAAGCATGGAGAAATACATAGAATGGAGGCCCAAGATAATGAAGTGTATTGGTCCTTGCTGTTTCCTTCCATTGTTCTTGCTCCTTCATTTTTCCACTTCCCTTAGCCTTCTCTGGCTCATCTTTGCTTTTCCCTTGTTCTGTTTCTCTTCCTACTCCATGAGGTCTTAAATGGAGATCAAATTTGTAGTGTCTGTTTACTTCCCTTTACTAAGGGAATTTAACCCCTGAGTTAATTTTGGTGAATTTAACTTGTTCACAGAATCTTTTCATATCTAATGAAGCCTTTGACAGTGAGACTGCTTTTTTTCTTCATTAAAACAATCACTTGATATCTAGCATTGTATTTGGAGAAACGTACGCTGATTACTTCAGATGAAGCAAGCCTGCTGTTGAGGAGGAGCTGGAGTTGGTTTTTAGGGAGAAGAAGAGATTTTTTTGAGGGGAGCTGTCCTGCTAGAAGGAAGATTTGGGTGGAAACTAGCATACTATGAATATTGAACCAAACTTTTTAATTCACTGTCAGGAAAAAATGATAATTCTGCTGTTGATTAGAGTATCTGAGGGAGATGTTTCGTGCCGCAATACGCAGGAGAGTGAAACTGGCTGCAGAGGTTCGTTTTTCCTTGAGACATCCTGTTGTTTCTGTGTCCTCTTGATGACTGTTCACCATCGTTTAGTGATCTTGGTTTTGTCAGACTTCAGTAATGACTCAACCTTCCAGCTCAGTTCAAAAGTTTATTCCCTCCAGGTTTTGCATCAGTCTGACAGTCTCTTGTGTTCCATTCTTTTATAGACACAGCTCTTACTGTCACTGCATTGCCTTTGCCATTAGACAGTTGGCTCATAATATGCAACAGACAGTAAAGTAAAACTACCCACAAAACCAGCTCTTACAGAAAGAAAGAATGGCATTTAACATTAAAAGCGCATTTATTGTTTTCTAGAACTGTGACAGTTTTGGCACATATAGGCTGGAGTCAGCATTCCTACTGCTACTGAAAAAGGTACTATCAACCTTGGAAATACTAGCAGTATTTTTCCATTTCTGTTGTTCAGCAAAGTATCTGTTTTAAAATAGCAACCGGAGTTTTTTGGAACAAGCCCACAGTTGGGGGATTGTTAAATTAATCTGTAGGAAAGTTTATTATTATGGATGACAATGAGATAATAAATGAAAAAGTTTATTTTCAGATGTCTTTACAAACAAATGTTGAAAACCAGGTACATAAAAGCGCAACTCAAAGGCATGAGGATATCGACCTTCCTTGCAGTGCTTTAGTTACCTAAAACTCTTAACTTAAAACTGCCTGGTTGTATTTTGCTCTTCTGGGCTTATGTTTAAATGTTAATATGGCTGGCTATAAAATGATCATTGATTTGTGAAGGGTACAGTCTTTCAGTAAATACAGTGGAGATACCCAAAATAAAAGCTGCTTTGACTCAAAAAAATTATACTAGAATTACTTATATTTGAAGTAATTTGATTCAAATATAAGTAATTTGATTCCAAAGCAACTAGCACCAACTCTGTGTAGGTAATCTTAACTGTTGTTATTTCTTAACATTTACAGTCATAAAACAACATTACATTGATCCAGAATTAGTCAGTCAGACATTTGTCTTTGTATCACAATGCATTTGCTTTGGGCGTTGTATAGCTTGTATATTGATTTCTCTGCATATTACTGTTAGTCTTCATAGTTGCATTGAATGGTGGAATAAAGTAATTAATGAAATAATTGGAAGTATTTAAAACAATAACATTTTTGTAATTTTTCTTCTATTCAGCTATAATCCTTTGATAATCATGGAGCCGTATTTTGCTGGGTTTAAGCATGTGCAGCAGGAATATGAAGTCACTCTTGAACTCGCAAGTGAGGAGACTCAAAAAACTAGAAATGCACAAAATTCTAGGACAGGGTCTTATGGTGTCAGTATTAGAGTCCAAGGAATTGATGGACATCCTTACATAGTACTAAACAATACGGAAGGATGCTTGTCAGAAAATCCTCCTCCTTTTGGAAAAGAACAGCAAGTCATTTCTCAGACTGTAAGCAAGCCAGCTACAGACTCCAATACTGCTTTTAAGTTGGAGGACAAAAACAGTGAACACACTAAGTTTCCTGGAACACAGCACATGCAACCCTGTATGCTTAAAAGCCTAAAGATAACCAATCTGGATGAAAAGGAAAATGGAGTATCAGATTTTAAAGATGGAACAATGAAATCCTCCAATTTGTTGAACTTTCAAAGGCATCCTGAACTTTTACAGCCTTATGATCCTGAAAAAAATAACTTGAATTTGGATAATTACCAATCTTCTGTGTGCAGTAAATCTGAATCTTTTGCGGATGAAAAAACTGAAGCAAAGCCTTGGATTTCCTCATCTAAAGTACTGTCGCTACAAAAAACAAATACATATATTGCAGAGCCAACCAAAGCAAATTCAAAAAAGGTATATTTGAATAGGTCATTAGAAGTAGAAGACCAAAATAAGCAGCTGTTGGATTGTCCCAGTAGCATGATCAGCCCCAACAAAGTGTGTGTTTCAGAATCATTTTCATCTGCAGGAGGATCCCCATGTGTTAGTCCCACTGCTTATTCAGAGACAAGAAAACCTAGACCAGATGTGCTTCCCTTCCGCAGACAAGATTCAGCTGGGCCAGTATTGGATGACTCGCGAAGATCATCGTCTTCATCAGCTACTCCCACTTCTGCAAATTCCTTATACAGATTTTTACTTGATGACCAAGAGTATGCCATCTATGCAGACAATGTTAATCGGCATGAAAACAGAAGATACATCCCGTTTTTGCCTGGAACTGGTCGTGATATTGACACTGGTTCACTTCCAGGAGTAGATCAGCTAATTGAAAAGTTTGATAAGAAAGTTGATCCTCACAGAAGAGGTAGGTCAGGAAAAAGGAATAGAATTCATGCAGATGATCGTAAAAGATCAAGAAGCGTTGATAGTGCCTTGTCATTAGGGCTTGATGTAAATTCAGATTATTTAGATGAATTCAGTAAAAGCTTGGGTAAGTCAACTGAGCACTTGCTGAGACCATCTAAAGTTTACCTTTACAAGCAGTTATCCAGAGATCAAAAGTCACCTTCCAAAGAGATGAAGATTTCTGCTCGAAGTATTGGAAAACTGCAAATGCCTGATAAAGCCACTCAGAACAGCAATTTCAATTCTTTGCAATACCATAAACAAAATGGAGCTGATACCGAGAGCTTGATGTTTAGGTCATCTACACTCCCAGGACAGAATAAAAGAGAGGAAGTTAGAACAGTTACTTCTACTTTGTTGTTGCCAAACCGAATCACAATTCCATCTGATTCAGGAGCCAAGATGATTTCTGTAAAAACATTTTCACCCGTCCCTAATATACAGGTAATTTTGAATTTACTCTTTAAGTTGTGTTTTGCACTCTAGCGTACTAAAACTGTCATATTGTTAAATGCATGTTTTTCTGCTCTTCATTAGAACAGACTCCTAGCACACAATACTTCCAAATGGGATAGCAGAATTGTTCTGGAGAAATATAAATACAAAAATTACTCCTGTAGTTGCAGGTGTAGAAAATGTGGTTTGTAAAACAGCTTGTTCTTGTATGGTTGAAGGTAGATGGTGGGGCCAAAGAAGATTATTGTAAATGATGTTACAATGATTCTTAAGCATAAATGCACAAAAGTGGACTACTGAAATGTATGTAACTCCATGCAAAATTATGTTTTCTTTCTTTTGGTGTGGAGTACACTTTATTCTTGCAGTAAGCCAAAACTCCAATGGATCTTTGTGAACTTTAGGTCCACAGTACATAAATGTTTTCATAATAGAATAGAATAGAGAATGTCAATTGTACAGGTTGTATTTACAATCCTCATAGAATTATATTTTTTGACATTTTATTTTGTCCTTTTAGGCAACTCCTGATCTCTTAAAAGGCCAGCAAGATCTTGCACAGCAAACGAATGAAGAGACTGCTAAACAGATACTTTACAATTACCTTAAGGAAGGGTTAGTAAACATAGTTAACTTTTGGAGAGGAGACTTATTTTCTCGATGTTTATTTTCTATTACATTTAAAATGTGAAACTGTAAAATCAAAGCTATAATTAAACGAAATGTCTGTTTTAGAATTCTGTATCTCAGCTGTGTCCTTTAAGGCATTATAGGATCTCAAAATACCCAGGCAATCAGGACTTACATAAGGTATTGTACAGCATTTGATTAAATGTACTTGAAATTTGTGAATCAGAATATGTTTTGTCTTGTTAAATACTTCTGGAGTTAAACTTCATGTGATGTGGAGGTTCATGAAGAATTCAAATCATACCTCATGCGAGTTTAAGCTTGTGGATTTTTTTAAACAACAAAAAAGTGTTGTTTCTTAAGGTTTGACAGAAGCTTCTCTTGTTGCTGTGCATTTAATCCTTTGTCCATCTGTAACTCTTTTACTTGGTATTTTCTAATGATAACTTATTGAAAGATGAAGGAAGGAGAAATGAATTAAAATATACATGATGCACTTAAATTTCTTTGCATTCCTGATGTAGCAGGTTCTGGGAGCTGTTGAAGTGTTATTTTATGGTGTAGTAGTCGGGACTTGAAAAACCTAGTACTAATTACTCCTAATTTCAGTATGTTTGAATAATATACATGCTGAATACCTGTTTTTCCGCAGCTATAGTCTTGTAGAAGAGAGTTGCAATTAAAGAGTTCAGTGATTTTTTTTATTTTTTATTTTTTTTTTAGAAAAAGTTTGGAATATTAATTTTTAACAGCCTCTCTTTGAAGTGTTTAATAAATCATAGTTAAGATAATTTCTGACTGGTTCATATTAGATTTTTTTTTTTTTGCTGTTGGTGATTTCCAATAGTTTGGACACTCTGAATTTGTTTTGATGTTAACAAAATAGTACCTTTGATCATATCATTGTATACTTGTACTGTGTTTTAGAAGTGCTGATAATGATGATGCGACAAAGAGGAAAGTCAACTTGGTTTTTGAGAAAATTCAGACTTTAAAGTCAAGAGCTGCTGGAAAGACACAGGTAAACAGGGTTTTTTTGGCTTGTTTTGTAGTGATACAGTGTTCAAACAGGGCTTTAAAAATTTGAATCCCCTCACTGACTTCAATTAGACTATTCTTGTAGTCCCTCAGTAGTATAGCTTAATTTTAATCATGCACTGAGGTGACTTATGGGAAATCTATTTGTTAAGAATTAAAAAAGAATGTAAAGGAGTCTACCACGAGAGCTACATTTTGCTTCTACATTTTAGGAGACAGATGCAAGCTTAATGTGAACATCAAAAGGTTGTTGGATCAAAGAAAAAGCTAACATACGTAGCTTTAAAAAATAATGGTGGAGTATCTTCTCGTTATAGTGATATAAATAGATATCTAAGTGGAGAGAGTATTTTAATTTAATTGTAATTTAGAAAAGCAGTAATCTAGGATATTGTTTAAAAGCCATATTACAATAATAGCATTTGACAATCTGCCTACTGAAGTTTTTGTTTCCTGCTACATGGTGCACTGTTTTTTCAGTTCTAAAGCAAAGTGAAGAAATGCCCAGTTGTTGCAGTGATGGCATAAGAAGGATTAAATTCTTACTTTTGATGATTATTTTATCCTGGGCTATAATTAGTCAAAATGAAAATATAAAACACATCTTAAGAAATTACCAAAAACCAGTGTTTGAAAATCTGTCTTGACATATGAGCATGAATGCCTTTGATGTCCATTTTGTGTAATTGGTGGTATCTCAGTCAAATTTGGCCCCAAGTACTTGTGATTTAATTCATATGTTGCCTAATTTGAATTTTTCTTTAGCTTTGTATATTTTCTGTATTATTGGCAACATGCCTTGAGCAATTACCAAGAAGTTTTATGAAAATCAAATCATGGTTCCTTTGAAAACATTAGCTTGGCTTGACCCATATGAAAAGTCCCTGGTGAGCTCAGGCAGTTGATGCTACTCTTTATTAGCCTTGCTTGCAGCTTTACTTTAGATTTTAAAAAACAACTGTCAAAGAACTTCTTGGCTTTTTGGGAACAAACATCTCTAATTGTAGGTTTCAGATTCTTCAGCTGAAGTAAAAGCGTTGGTGGAACAAAAAGCAGAACTTGAACGGAAAGTGGAAGAATTAGAGAAAAAACTGGATCTAGAAATTAGGGTATGGTGCTTCGTTACTATAAAGCTTTTGCCTATTTCAAATATACTTTTCTAAGTAAGTGACAACTGATCACCCAGCTGAATCTTTTTTGCTTCATATTGTTTTTAATGCAGATATACCTGTGCATTTACAGACGACTTTTTATTTTAAGTGTAGTTGCTCATAGCGTTGTTATTTTTAAGAAATTTCTTTCTTTTTATTACTTGAGAAGTTTGGAGCAGTGAATAAAAATGTTAGGCACATGCACATAAAATTTCCTATGTATCTGCAGAGGTAAATGTTAATCTGTTGACTGCGGTGAGACAGACGTGGAGTGAGAGACACACTGTATTACTCACGTAGCTGCTGTTTATTAATTACAGCATTATTTTTGCAGTGCTGAATTCAAAGTAATTAAGTACAGCCATGCTCTGAAGACATGAGAAGAACAGCTTGGCATCTTTCAGTTTGCATTTTGAGTCTGTGATAAGAATCAATGTACTTGAAACTGATTAGATAGTACTGAGGAGGCTTCACTTCTCACATTTCTAATAAAAATCGAAAAGCAGTGCTTTGTGTGTTTTAATAAACATTCCAAGCTTTTAATATTCATAAATTAATAAGGACTTCTACAAGTGAAAAATACCAAAGTCTTGAAATGGCTTCTTTCGTATAATAAAAAAGAGCCTTTAATTTATTTATGCTTTATTTAGTCTATTATCTTGCTTAACTTTTGGTGTACAAAATTCAGAATCAGCAAAATTCCAAAGAAGAGATTGATGCTACACAAGCAAGCCTGAAAGATCTTCAGTTGCAACTTGATGAAAGTATATGTGAAAAAGAAGCCTTAAAAAAGCAGCTGGAAGAAAGTGAGAAGGAACTCAGGCAAAACCTAGAGGAGTGAGTTAATTCTAGAAAAGTTATTAATTGGAATTTGTACCTTTTCTTAAACTTTTTAGATTAAAAGTACCTGTGTCTTCAGAATATGTTAAGGGAATCAGACAGAGTGACATTTGTTATTGTAGGAAATGTTTCTACCGTTCAGAAGAGGCATGTTTTTAGAATATCTGGAAGAAAAAGATTGCTGAATTTATAGTCTTTCTCTTAGTGCGAATTGCTTTTAATATTTCATGGTCATAATACATAGTTCAACTCTTTAAGGAAACACTTGAATACTTTAGTCAAGAACATAGTACCAGGTTTGAAATAAAATACAACTTTCAACTTAAGTATCTACTTAAGAGTTCTCATTTTTACCCCTCTGACATTTTGTTTTTCTGCCTCATTATATCCCATTCCCTTGTGGGGAACATGGGAATAGATACTTGTATCTTTTTAGTACTTGAAAGAACAAATTAGTATTTCTACAAATTAAAAAATCCTGTCTGATTTTTCCTGTTGAGGCTTTTTCAAGTGAAGATGGAGCAGGAACAACACCAGACTGAAATCAGAGATCTTCAAGACCAGCTCTCTGAGATGCATGATGAACTGGATAATGCCAAACATACTGATGAAGGGGAGAAAGAGGTTCTGATTGAGGTTAGTTATAAAGTACCAGAAGAAGGATGAAAAAGTCAGAAGAATTGCATGAAAAGTGGGAACTAAGATACAGGTAGAAGAAATACATGCCTTAGCTTTTCCCGTTCTATCAGTCCAAGATAGTATACCATTATTAGGTGACCTAAGAAAGCATGTTATAACAACTACATTAACACTAAAAGGAATACAAAGTACAAGTACCATTGGTTTATAGAATAGGAGAACAAATAACATAATGGTTGAGGGACAGCTGAGTCCTATTAGCAGATAATCATCTCAGCTTTAACAATTAGATAGGATTTTGGGTCAGAACAGGGAAGATTAGTTTAAAGAAGGTGTACGTATTAGCAAGGCCAGGTGAGATTCAACTAAGAAAATTAAAAGAACTCACCAAAGCAGTCTCTAAATTGTTGACTCTCTGTTGATGGGACCAGGGAGAGAAGAGAAGGGATAGAGTCTGAAGAGGAACAAAAGAGTTACAGGTTTTCCGTCACCTTGGGATGAAAGACGAATTGGCTGTAGCCCTGGTTATAGTAATATACTGATGATGAAATAGAGAACACTGCTTATTAAATTTGTTGATAAGGGTGTGTAAGAGCATCAGTGTATAATGGTTCAAAAGGAAGATTAGAATTCAGAATTATCTTAATACTTTGTAATACCAAAACGATTAACTTTGCTTAATACTAGTGCAAAGAACTAGCTTAAGAAATGAAAGCTGAATAAATAGGGAGCAAAAGCATAGACAATAGATCACAGGAATATTAAAGATGTTTCTATGCAAGACATGCTGAGTAGAATAACTACGTTATTTTGTGTAGGTGAGATTTGATTACTCTCTTAAATTACTGTTTTAAATCTCAGGCACTGCGGTTGAAAGTTGTACATAAGTAGGCCAATATCTGGAATGACGGTGATAGTACTGAAAAACATTACCTATGAAGAAGGACTTGAATCTGAATGGAGGAGTGAGGGAAGAGTCAAAAGCACATCTTATATAATGTTGCTGTAAAGGAGATAGTGATCAATTTTTCTATGTTGTGTGGCGATAGAGTAAGAAATGAGAGACTTGGCTGCACAGATTTGAAGTAAGCATTGAAAACATTTTCTGTCAAGATGGATAATTAAACAGTGGAACATGGCTATCTGGGATGGTAGTAGAATCCCTTTCATTGTAGGCTTTTAAGGACAGAATAGATGATGTATGTCAGGAATGGTTTAGATGTACTGATCCTGCTTCAGTGCAGGGGAAGTTTACATTCTTTTTGAAAGTGCAATTATTCACAGCTTGAGAAATACCGAATTAGATAATTCTTGAAGCTGTACGTTTTTGATTGTTGCTGTTATTTTATTCTGTGTTTGTATACATGCATGTGTGTATTTATTCTTCAGATGCACTGACTGCCCACTTCCTTCCCAGCAATTTGGAGAAGGGAAATGACTTCTAGGGTGAACATGGTGGGAGGAGGAAGGGTATAAAGGCATGGATTCAGTTGGGAAGCACTTGTTTTGTCTTCAGCACTTGCAGAAGCAACTTTCTTTATTCTTTCCAGCAGAAAAGACAACAAGGAATTATCATTGGGTTCACTTCTCTTGCAGTGTGGGGGAAAAAAGGTTTTTCTTCTTATCTACCTCTTTGCTACAGAAGGTAGGACTGGGGGAGTTGTTAAATTGCAACCTTAGTTTGACTCCTGCTTTATTTACAGACAGCATAACATACACCATCAAAATCTTTTCATAGTTTTACAGCATCAGATACGTTGACCCATTATGTAAAACATAGCTATATGTTCTACGTCTAATACTCTTAGGATTTAGTAAATTTTTAGCTTATTATAAAAGCTGCAAAAAATACGTTGGTCGTACGAAATGAAGTTGGCCTTGGGGAGCTTGCATTTGTATGCTTTCCTTCTCTGAAACACAAACAGAACATCCATTGGAGCTATTTATCATGCAATTGTGTTTAATTTTGTTCTTTAGGAGCTGATGCAAATGAAGCAGGATCTGCAAGAATTATTAATTGCGAAAGATCAACAAGAAGAGATTTTGAGAAAGAGAGAAAGAGAGCTTACAGCTTTAAAAGGAGCACTAAAAGAAGAAGTATCTAGCCATGACATGGAGATGGACAAACTTAAAGAGCAACATGATAAAGAATTGCTCAATCTACAGCAGAGCCTGGAGAAAGCAACAGAGGTGAAATAAGTGATTACAATTAATATCTACGGAAAAATCATACATCTCACAGATGTCATATGCTAGATGCTTTCAGATACTGCTATTTTCTTGGCAAAATAAATAGGTAAAGATTTGGGCTAGGAGGTTATTAGCTGCTGAGAATAGGTTTTATTTCATACACTTATATAATGTTTTGATTGTTTGTCACAGCTGAAGTTGTGGCCCTTTCTTCAAGCAGTTATTTACTATGTTTGCTTCATTGCAAACTTTGAGAGAGAATAGATGGAAATATAGTACAGAGGACCGTTTGCTTGTCTTGGGTTAAATGGAATCACTGAAACCTTGAGGATACCCTGAAGAGTGCCAGTGTGCTTTGCCAGTGATGCTGTTGAAATTACAGTTTTGGAGCTTCTAGGAGTTCTCTGCAGTTCTTTGCAGCCCACTGTTCCTAGCTTCAGCTCCTTGTGTCACATCCTGTTCCCCTGTTATGTTGTCCCACCTTGTCCCTTCAACTACTTACTACTAGGTTTTTTTGTTTTATTTTGTGTCCTTTTCATTTACTGAGCTTATCTTGTTTACTGAATGGTCAAATGAGTGCCAGCAGAAGGGAAACAGAAGGGATTGGGTGTCTGGAAGCAGACAGGAGGAAAACAGAACTGAAGGAATGCCTCTTCCAGCATCAGCAGAAGGTCTTTGTGAGGAAGAGAATAGGAACAGTTTTCAGATGTGCATATCTGTTACTGTTTTCCAAAAGATGTCCTTTCTGAAGTTATCTTTGCAGAGACAGCAGGTAGGAATTTATTGACTTTTTTTGTAAGGGGACAGATCTCATAAGATTTTGAGCGTTATTTTCACAATGACAGTAATTTGTGTCTTTTTGGTATCCCCTTTCCTCATTTTATTTCTGTCAAATATTTGAGAAAATTTTTACAGACAAACTGTGCTTGACCAATTTAAGTCAAAATTGTAGGCTCCCATTTTGCTTAGAAATGTCCGTGCTAATTTATATCTTTTACCTACACCTCATTGGTGTTAGGTGTGTTACAGTTATCCTACTGGTTGTGGCTGAAAACATGATGTAGAACTTGTCGTGGTTTAACCCCAGCCAGCAACTAAACACCACGCAGCCGCTCACTCACTCCCCCCCCACCCAGTGGGATGGGGGAGAAAATCGGGAAAAGAAGCAAAACCTGTGGGTTGAGATAAGAACGGTTTAATAGAACAGAAAAGAAGAAACTAATAATGATAATGATAACACTAATAAAATGACAACAGCAATAATGAAAGGATTGGAATGTACAAATGATGCGCAGTGCAATTGCTCACCACCTGCCGACCGACACCCAGCCAGTCCCTGAGCCGCGAATCCCTGCCCCCCACTTCCCCGTTCCTATACTGCATGGGACGTCACATGGTATGGAATACCCCGTTGGCCACTTTGGGTGAGGTGCCCTGGCTGTGTCCTGTGCCATCTTCTTGTGCCCCTTCAGCTTTCTCACTGGCTGGGCATGAGAAGCTGAAAAATCCTTGACATTAGTCTAAACACTACTGAGCAACAACTGAAAACGTCAGTGTTATCAACATTCTTCGCTCTGAACTCAAAACATAGCACTGTACCAGCTACTAGGAAGACAGTTAACTCTATCCCAGCTGAAACCAGGACAGAACTGAATTAAAATTAAGCTTGAAACTTGAAAGAAGTTTCCAAAGCTTTATATGCTTTATAAGCAAAATAGGAGCACATGTGGAAGATGCTGGATAGATATTGTATGACTGAATTCTGATAAAGACTATTCTTTTAAAGGACTGTTTTTAAATGTGCAGTTTTCTTCAGTGGTTAGAAAAGTTTAAATACACTGATTTGTTTATGCAACCTAGGACTTCTACTTGCGATTGCTTGGCTTTGCTTAAATGTGTTGTTTCTCTTTGTTTACATCATCATGAAGGTATTTGATGCATCTGAGCTGCTTGAGCTGAATTCATTTTTTTCTTTGAGAGAAAAGTAGAACATTTAAATTATCATTTTTTATTATACGGTAATTGTAGTGACAGCTTAACCTCAGTGAACCATCTTTCAAAGTTACTGCATGGTAATTTACTGTATTTCAATTATGGAACTGTAATTACAACTGACAAGAAATGAAAGAGTAGTCTGTTTGGCATAACAATAACAGTCTGGGAAATGGCTCTATGATTGGGTTGCTGTGGCTTAGACATAGTTATAAATAGCATTTATTTACTTACATGACATAGTCTATCTAATAGTAAATTTAATAAGATGTTCAAAAGTGAAATTTAATTAATTAACGTTGCTCTAAGCACCAGTTCTGCTCTTCCAATTTTACTTCAAGTGATTTTTGTTGATTTTATTTTAAGTAAAACTTCTAAAATGCCTAATTGGAAGGTGGTTGTTTCTGGTTTTTTTTTAATCTTGCTAGTATTAGTACCCTTAATGATTTTTTGAAGCCCAGCATTATCTCTATGCCTGCTGGCTGAGATTAGTTGTTGAGTTTGATATATCATCTATCAGGAAAGTATAACCAGTCTCTGTAGGGAGTTAGATGAGTGACCTGCTGTGATCTTACATATGATGTTAATTATTGGGTTTACAATTAATCTCGAATACCCAACAGTGTGTGTCAAGATCATGTTTTATATAACTGAAGCTGCTTGACCTGTTAAATTATAGTTTTTATATTATTGCAAGCTGGAAAAATTTATACTGGATGGTGGGATACAAGAAATTTACATCAAAGATTAGTGGAAAGGGCCATTCTGTTGTATTTAATGAGGAAAATGGGTGTGTAAATGCTGTAATAGTGGTTTGTCATACAGAAAATATGCATACTGATGTTTGATAGATCAGGGTGTATCAGTGTCCGTATGTACAAGGTTGGTTGTTCTTATGTTGCTTCTATATCATCCAAATTGGTACACTGAATAAAGGTGTTTTGTGATATGTATTAGGCCGAAAAGGAAGTTTTTGCAGGGAGAAAGAAAGAAATTTTTGTGCCACTGTTAAATCAACAGAATTTTTCAGCTGCTGGAAACATCAGATGGGTTGGCAAGTAACGTACAGTACATTTAGTCTGTGTGATTAGAATGCCACATAGATCTGTTTTGCAATCACATTAGAAACATACTCAAGGTTATCTGATAGGAGAATAGAGTGGGGTTATTTGTCATGTGTGATTCTGTTCTCATGCTCACTGATGTGGTGGTAGGTTGGGTTTGTTTTTGGTTTTTTTGGTTTTGTTGTTTTTTTAAAAAATAGAGATTTTTATATAAAGCCACAGATATTAAGATATTAATTTTCTTTGCTACAGTTTACCTTTTTAAATTCATTTTTGTGTTATGTCTTTTACTTGTGGTGGTCTTGAGATGGCTGTGATTGTTCTTAACTTCATTGCTTGTTTATTAAGACTGAGACCAGACTATTTCCGTTTAATGATAGTAAAAGTTTTACTCTTCCATAACATACCTCTGTGGGGTAATAATTGCCTTTAATAATAAATGAGAAAATTCATGTCTTTCTAATTAAAAATGGATTTCTCCATAACTGCAAGTGCTAGAGCAGAAATGAATGTGAATCCTCTCCTGGTTTTAATGTAGTACAAAAATTTATATTATTTAATCTGTCCCTACAACACAACAGGCCAGAATTGTACTACTTGGCCATGAGTGCTCTGTCACTGTAGATGAAGTGCTACTATTTCAGTAAAATTTGGCAATAGCTTTTGGAATGTAATACTATAGGTAAAAGGTTGTAGCAAATTGCAACTAATACTGTTCAAATTCCACTGAAATTGTATCAGCTCGGGAATACAGTTGCAAACTGCACAGCACTGTCAAATTTATGTCTGTTTTGAGAAGCAGTCTGCACAAATTATGTTGTTTAGAAAAAGCTGTAATCATCACATTATGAAGAGGCTTATCTAAGCCTGACCTTGACTGATTTATTCAGGGTTCATCGTACTTCTGACCTTGTCCTCAAAATGATAAAACAGACACTCAGGTTTAGAAGCTGATTCATTTATCAACACATTCTTATGCAATGAAGCTTGTGGTCTCGTGAGCTTTAACTGAGGCATGTGATATGATTAAAAAGAAGGAATTTTACCAGAGCAAGTGGTAGCGACAGCAGAAGACAGTGGTTACCTTCTGCACATGTTATAAACTAAAAGTATGCTCCTTTAAAATAAGAAAGTAATATAAAATTTTGAGCATTGTAGATGAGAAGAAGCTTTGGGTTTGTTTCTGGATTTTTTCCCCATCTGTATGAAGTGATTGTGAATTTAGGTGAATCTAACACAGAGCTGTAAAGAACTTCAAAATGCAAGTGAATATTGAATCTTTTTCTACCTAACCTGATAATATGGTATTTCTTTTTCAAAGCTAATAAAAATCTCCCACAAAGAGCAGAAGCTTAACAAAAACTAGCTTAAGCAATGTAAATGATATTGATACATACTGTGCATGCCTTTCTTGTAGAAATGGCTTGGCATATATTTTTTACATGTAAAATGTGTAAGTTTAGTATATTCCAAGAACCTATTTTGGAGTAATGCTGTACAAACACCAGACAGTGGTTACCCAAGTTACTCAGGGTAAAGTGAAGACGTAACTAATTGTGGAGCATCGCAGAGACTCTTTAGTATGTAAAGTGATAGACAAATTTAATATATATAACTGTAAAATTATATATATGGAGAAAACCAATAGGATCCCAACTAACTTGTGCCACTCTAAGGTGAAATCTTGGGGTTATAATAAATAGCTCTATAAAAACATTGTCTTGATAGCAGTAAAAGAAACAAATTATATGATAGGAATTACTTGGGCATAAGAACAATATTATGCCCTTGTGTACATACATCCATAACATCTGAATCTGCATCCTGAATGCTATGTCTGAGTGTAGTCCATTCACCTCAAAGAAGATATAAAATAATTGGAAAAGGTTTAGAGAAGATGAACCAGGATTTCAGATGCCACTGGTGGGTTTTTTCTTTCCTCTGCTTGCCTGAGGCAGCCTTTGCCATGTTGAAATAACACTTTTTTTGTTTCAATGGTAGAAGCTGATTGGTAACTGATCTAAACTGTATACAGACTCAAAGAATAGTGGAGTGACTGGTCCAAGTCAATGTTTCCTCTTTCATGACCTGCCCCCCCTCCCCTTTTCATTTTCTGCCCTCCTTTACCAGCCCTCTAAAAGCCCAGTATGTTTTTGATTGACTTCCAGTGTGGTCCTACAAACACGGAGTCGGGGAAAGAGAAGGACGGTGCACAGACAGAAGCGTGATGGTGGAAGGAAGGCTGCAGGCATTCCTTAAATAGGCATTGTTACTGGAAACACATATTTTAGAACTGTATGTGGAAAATCTGGGAGACAGATTTGATTTGGTTTTCTGTGTCTGTTCTGTGCATGGAAAGGAAGTTGTTTGGTAATAGCATCATGCATGTTTTTAGCCACCCATTAAATGAAATACCAAACAAATTATGGAATATTAGCTGTGTTGTCAACAAGAATAATAAACATGCCTCCAAAGCACACTGAAAATGTAACTTGGTGACTTTGTCTTTGGTGCTAAAGCAAGCTTTTTAAGTTCCAGCTCCTCTGGTCTTTCATTTCCATGCAATTTACTCCTGCATTTGTTTAGTGGGGACATGTGTGTGTTTGGACACAGACAGTACCATGGAACTACAACTGAGTGGGTTTTACACTGTATGTAGACTCAAGAAAGCCTCTGAGCAAAACTGTCCTGCAAAGTCCTATTTGAGTTGGATTGGATCACATCTAAACAAGACAAAAAAAAAAAAAAAAAATTTGTTTTATCTGTAATAGTCATTTCACCATTGTGAACCTTATTCAGCCAGGACTATTTCAGTTAGTCTGGGTTGGGAAGGGGGGTTGTTTGTCTGTGGGGGTTTTTTTGTTTCTGAAAGTTGGCAAGAGCCTGTGCAGTCAGATACTTCTTTAATACCATCAGGAGGATCTCTAATCGTTATTAGCAGAAGACAGTATATGTATGTTCAGGTGGTTTGTCCTGTGAAAGTGTAGGTTGGTTTGTGTATGTGTGTTAAGTGTTTGACTGTGTAAGTCCTTTCAATTGGGTACGTGAACACAGAACTAGTTAATATTTTACTCTAGTCTTTGCAACAACTTCTGACCTTGAAAAAACTGTTAATATAAGCCAGTTAGCTGGGAGGATAATATGACATTGATATAGCTACTGGTTGAGAGGTTAATACTTACACTTTCCTGGCTCTGGATTTTATAACTGTGGAAATGTTAGGTCATTTCCCTATATTGGGAAATTTTGTTTAATATGCTCTGTGTAAAAAAAAGAAGGGGGGGGGCTGTGCATTCTCATTTTTAAAACATAGGCATTTAAATCTTTCATTACATCTCATAAATGAAAAACTAAATAGTTTTGGAGATAATATTAAGAATATGATATCGTTTAGGTCAATGAAAATGGCCTTGCAAGAAAACAAGTCTTGTCTCCAAACTGGCACAAGTGAATAATTTTTAACCAGTTAATAGAATGGCTCTAGCTGAAATGGAAGGAAAGACAGTCTGACTTGCTTGTAAATTTATGCACTTGCTTACTGAATAATCTCTTGAAGTACAGCTGAGGATTCAAATTGGTTGCAGTGTACCTCACTAAGAGATAAAAACACACTGACTCTTTTAATAGGTAACTGACAATAGTTAACTTCTAAAGGTGTAGCCATGTGCTGAAGTAGGCTAGGCCTCATTTTGAGATGATGGAAAGAATTAAAATAGACAGTGTAAGGTAGGAAAGCAATAAGTAAAGCTATTTAGCCTCTTTTCCAGAAGCTTGGGGGGGGGGGGGGGGGTGTTGTTTGTTTGGGGCAGGGGGAGGTTGGTAGTTTAATGCTTCATTTTGCTTTTAAGGAGTTTTTGCATTCCCTTTTTTAGTGGTACGAGATTTTATTATCCATGCTATCCAGTGTTACTGTGTTATTCATTCAAGGGCTTCCAATTGCTTTAAGAAATAGTGTCTGAGGTTAGAAGAATTGCCTGAAATTACACAGTGGGGAAAAATACCAGAACTACAGACAGAGCTACAAACAGAAATAAAGACCTGTTTTTTGCATTCATGAGCTTTAAAACCTAGATGACTATACCTGAATAATACTGATTTCAGAAGCTCTCTTTACTGAAGAGCTAGTAAGGATTACAGTTCAAGGGTTGTCCCTATGTTGAGACTCACTATGTTTGTCTTTTTTCCTTGGGTGTCAGTCTTTGGGTGTAGGTTGGTTTTGGTTTTTTCTTTCTTTGGAAGTCATCTGCAGGTTACCTAGGGAAATCAGTGTCCAGTTGTTTATTTAAACTTGATTTGTTTATATACAAAAAGGAGAGGAAAAAACAATAGAAAGGGATTTGGTATCTCCATTACTGCTACCCCCTCAGGATCATCTGAGGGAGCTGGGTAGATCTGAATCCTTGAAGCCACATGAAACCTTTTACATGTAGTTCAAGAATTTGAACAACCGGTCCAGTATCAACCTAAAAAGGTGGCCCATGAGACTTTAGAGTTGGTTTAAGCAGACAGTATCTTCCTTGATACCTTAAGTGTTCCACACTAGTAACAGAATGAAGTGAGCAAACACACCATTCCCTTTATTTTGTAAGGTTTTGGAATATTATCATCATAGAATCATAGAATGGTTTGGGTTGGAAGGGACCTTAAAGATCATCTAGTTCCAACCTCCTGCCATGGGCAGGGACACCTTCCACTAGACCAGGTTGCTCAAAGCCCCATCCAACCTGGCCTCGAACACTTCCAGGGATGGGGCATCCACAGCCTCTCTGGGCAACCTGTTCCAGTGTCTAACCACCCTCACAGTGAAGAATTTCTTCCTAATATCTAATCTAAATCTACCCTCTTCCAGTTTAAAGCCATTACCCCATGTCCTATCGCTACATGGCCTTGTAAAAGTCCCTCTCCACCTTTCTTGTAGGCCCCCTTTAGGTACTAAAAGGCTGCTGTAATGTCTCCTTGGAGCCTTCTCTTCTCCAGGCTGACCAACCCCAACTCTCTCAGCCTGTCTTCATAGGAGAGTGTCATTTACTTTGATTCCACAAATATGAATATGGAAAGAATATTTGTAAGTCTGTTACTTCCATTTAAAAAACTTCTATTTGTGCTTTAGCTCATTTTGAATGGAGATTTATTCTTTAGATTTCTACTTCAACTATGGCAATTAAAGGACAAACAGTTAATTGGTTGAATTCAGTTTTACTCAGTTGAACTTGATTCTGAAAGGAAGTGTAAAGATTTTTAGAAAAATTGGCTGAGTTGTGCCTGATAAATGACGAATCTAGCCAAAATTTAATAATTCTAGTAAGCTGTGAATGAGCTACTTGGCTTCCCCTCACTTCAGCTCTTCCTGTATTTTGTAAAAGGACTGTAAAGGTCCTGTACTGTGCAGTCACTGCCAAAGGGGAATTTCACCAGCTGAAACACTGAAGTCAGCCAAAACCATTTTTTAATGATCAGTTACACAACCACTCTCATGTCTTTGCCAGTGTTGAGGGTGTGGTAAAAAAAGGTGTGGAGCCACAGAACATTTTCTGCATTCCTATTCAAGAGATTTTTCTGCTCTGTTCAGGTTGAAATAGAATATTTCATTTGCATCTCAAGGACCCTGTTTGTATGATCTGTCCAGTTTCTTTGGGGTTACACAGTAATGAGTGGTGGGAAGGATTTTGATGCCTTTTGTACTAACTGAGCTGCATCTCTGATTCTTTAAATCTGTTCACTGCTTGCACCAAAGTTGAGAGTAGAATAGTATATAAATATAATTGCTTTACTGAGATTTCTTCAACAAAGCAGTTGGAACAGTATTTATTGCTTTATTTAAACTAGGTCTTGACTAATTTTAATATATTTTAAAATATTTCTGGACACGTATGCAACTATATACAAGGACACAAACCCAAACTTTATTAGAATCATTTCTTGTTAAGCAAACATCTGAAAGGAGCAGGATGAGAAGTGAGAGAATTGAATTTCACTGGTGAAGTTACCTTATGGGAACTCCCTTATGGAGATTAGTCCCAAAGCTGAAAACTAAATGCCGCATGCACATGAACTCCAGCAGCTGTGACGTTTGTGGGCTCAGATAAGCAGACCTGTGCTAGGTAGAACTTTATAAATCAGATGTACATACCAAATCAAATAGTACACATATGTATGTGCATGCATTCTCTCACTTTCTTCTCATCCATCTGTTATGAGTTAAAAGTAGTTTTGTACTCAGTTAAACACAATGTTAGAATATTTCATTTATCAATGTTTTTCAGACTTTGGTCTGTTCCTACACTCAATACATGCTATTAAAAGCTTCTGAAGAAAGAATTCTATTGATTGTTTCACACCTTTAATTCCTTTTCTCAGCATAACTGCAAGCTTATGAGTAATGTTATTCCCCGTATTAAGCATAAGAAAGTAAGAGGTAGAGTGATTACTGTCAAAAGGATCCATTAGTTGTGCATGTTCAAATTGAGGTGTCTAGGTTAACATAAAGTTAACCATTATGTAGTCCTTGATATATTCAGGGTACAATTTTTGCTGACTTCAGTTGCAGCTGTGCACTCAGGACTTTGGAAACCAAGCCCTAGTGCTTCAAATCAAGCACAAAGGAAATTAAGGAGCATGCAGTTATTGATCCCCTCTGGAAAGTTTTGGTTGAGTGACTTGCCTCAGGAGCTCTTTGGCAGAGACGAGAATAGACTCCAGTGCTCTTGGGCTGTATTTGGGTACCTTAGCTGTTGAATTATCCTTTCTCTTACTGCCTCACTCATTTCTGCAGCACTGCTTTATTTCTGCAGCAACAGCCTCTTTCACTGTAAATTCTTGACTTGTTCTCAAGCCAATTGACTCATCCTTTAAGCTTCAGAATTAGAATGTATGAGAACTATTAAAAGATTTCAGTGGTTATTGACTGCCATAGATTATTTTCCTCCATGTATGATCATTTTTTGTGATCAGAAACTGATTTTTTGCAGTGGACCTTTCTTTTAGGATTTGATAACTTGTTTAGTTCATGGTGGTCTGGTCTACTGCTGGGCTAGTAAGTAAACCTACTGTATGTGCACTATGGCATAATGACAATGTCAGAATACAGAAGTTTAACTTCAAGCGGTCACAGAGGACTTTGTATTGTGGGACCTCATCATTACAGCTATGTTTTCTTTCTTCTAGACAGGCTTCTTTTTCTTTTTTCAGCTTTTTTCAGAAATTTGCAACCTGTTTCCAGCTTCTTTTACCTAACCTCTATAGCTTAAGTCTGCTGATAAGTCTTGCTAAGTCTTAAATCATAAGCTTAAACATGATAAAATTTGAGAAAGCATAATAAAATATTTCATGTATTCAAAAATAATAAATGAGAAGAAGGTATGAGTGTGTTTAAGAAGTCTGCAAGGTTGTGGATGTTAAGAGGGAAGGTATTATTCCTTCAGAGATTGAAGAGATGGAAATCTGAACGTGAGACAAGCTAAGTGTAGGGAATAGAAGGCACTGAATGCCCTGGAGACAGAGTGAGGACAGACAGATTGAAAGGAACGACAAAGCAAATGCAGGCAAACAGATCTAAGAAGGAAAATGCTATAGGGATTTTACCTTGCATAAATATAATTCCATAATATAATATAGTAGAAAGTTGGTTTACTAAAACATACTGCTACAACTAGCAAGTGGGAGTAAAAAGAAATAAGCATGTTTTATATATCATAGCGAAGAAACTGCAATCTTGGAATTGAGATATGTTAATTTTAAGATCCAAAGAGCCCACTTCAATGCTTGATACAATTTGCCCCCCGCCCTCCCTGTTTTTTGGGGGCTTTGGGGGCTTTTATTGTTTGTTTCTTTTAAGTGGGTGTTTTTTGTTAGTTTTTTTTTTCTTTTTGTATGGCAAATATGTCTGAGTATACAGTATTTTATTCCAGCTTTTGTCTTCCAGATTCTTGTTTAACCAGTTTTATCTGTTACGTGCTCTGTATGTGTTTATGTACATAATCTCATTTCAACTCTCTGAAGAGGCTGATCCACAATTCTGTGAACTAAAGATCATGTTATATTAACAACATGTTTGTTAATGTTTCATATTCAACTTAAATCATTACTTTGTGACCTTTACCCAGTTCTGTTACCATGGGTTAAATTTATATAAACTTAGTTAAAATGATTGCCAAAACTTTACCAACATCCCCACATATTAAAGGCAGCAATGTAAAGTATTTATGAATGGGTACTATCAGGAGTCAGTAATTGGTGTAGTGTCATTAAACCTTAAGGACCTTTTGTTAACTCACATTGTTTATGTACAGCACCATTACAAATAAGTCATGTGTGGACTGAAGGATGTGGATCCACAGCACAATCTGTACAAGTGAGTTCTCCCTGTCTGGCTTTCTTCCTCATTTGTACTTAACTAGCCCTATAGTGTTCAGTTACCCTTCTGCTGTCATCCTCATCACTCTAACCCACTCTAATTCAGTGCTTTTGCAAACAGCTTTCAACTCGTTTTCTGAATGTGTGAGCCAGTCACTGAATTTTAAATGAAAGCTGTGCCTTCTTGCTCATGTAGACAGAACCAAAGAGAATAGGATTACTGCTGGCTGTTAGCAAATACCATCTGTTGTACAGTTTAAACTGTCTATGCAGTTGCCACTTTCAGTTTTAGCCTATGAAGTGCAATAATTGGCATTCAAAATTTATCAATGTACATAGTAACTTCTCTGTAATTTTAGTGCAGTAGTTTTCATATCTTCTACTGACATGTTTTATTAGGGGAATTTTATGTAGAATATAGTGGGCCATCTCTAATGACAGAGTGGTAAATTTAACGTATGGTGTCTACATGAGTAATATTGCCTTCTAGTTGCTTGGGGCTGGTTGAGTATACTG
Source organism: Harpia harpyja (assembly GCF_026419915.1). Taxonomy (NCBI): domain Eukaryota; kingdom Metazoa; phylum Chordata; class Aves; order Accipitriformes; family Accipitridae; genus Harpia; species Harpia harpyja. Next base: position 31,227,147 of record NC_068953.1, read on the forward strand.
CCTGTGTGGTAGGGTTCCATACTCAAAGGGCGCAACAATCTGTTTCTGCTTCAGCAGTGTCCATGTATGATTTGATAGCTGCTAGCCTGAACCTTATGTAACTTCAATATATGGATAAGGATCTCTCTCCACCAGGTTCTCCCCTAATGGTGTTGCTACAAGGTCTGTCAGAACTACCTTTCAGTGCTTGTTTCATTTGCATATCCTTTCTAATGATACCTGGGCTCTTTTCTATCATGTTCACCTGTCCTCCCAAGAGAAGACCTGGAGGGAAGGTGGAAAGTGATGTGGGGTGCCAGATAAGACTAACAGTGGAGAATAGGAAAAGGGAAGAGGCACGGAGTTTTATTATACCCTAACTTTCTGTGGCAGTATGCTACAGGATATGGCATGTATTGCCAAATGCTATTATAATCCAGAAGCTTCATGTATGTCAGTGAAGAGCTCTACATGCAATTCTGATTACGCCGGTGATAAATGAATATAGGCTTTTTTTCTATCTAAACCCAGCTGTGTAATTTGACTCTTTTGGAGAAGTGATGCTATGTATGCATTTTCTACTCAACATCTAAATTGTATTTGTGCGGTTTGACTTTATTTAAATTTCACTATCAAATTGAAGATACTTGTGTATTGTTTTTTCTAATATCATCCTGAATGATAACCTGAAGGTGATCTTCCATGCCTTATGTGTATAGTAAAATTGTGTAAGGTAAACTAATAGGATAGATACTCCTGTGTTTCTTTTCAGTCTTATCTGAAACAAGTTGAAAAGATGTTGAGATAATAGTGTACAGAGAAATGTGCATTGTGAAGAAAATTTCTCCTACTCTGCCCAGAAGATATGTAAGAAGAATGCCCACTCTCCAACTACAATACAGTAAAGCTCCCCATATATACTAAGAGAGTTTTCCTACCATCTTGAAAAAGTGTGTGTCTGTGACTGTATATACTTATTGTTGGTATTTTTTAAGACATACTCCTTCCAGGTGAAAGAAGGGAATTTTGTACTTAACATGTTAGAGAATTTGTTTGGGAACAGTTCATTCCTGTGAAGGTGTAACCCTTGTAATGATGCCAAGGTCATCAGAGACCTGTGGAGATCTGCTGGTTAAGTGCTGGTCACTCAGGCAGCTGGAACTTTAGGCAGGTTTTACTTACATACCCAACTTATTTCCAAGATTTCAAATTAGGTTAATAAGGATAATACTTGCGACTTGCCCTCTATACTTCTCTACCTTTTATATATATTCACCTAGCATCTTGCTAACTTACTGAAATATGTAGTGAAAAAGGAGAGAGAATATCAGTTTAGTTTAATTTTAGTGGCTGGAACAGTATCCTAAAATACATACAGCAAAAGGCAGGCTGGTACAGATCTCTAGATATGACTGCATCAGGGTAGGATGAACTTAATTTTGAACCTGTTAAGTTAAATACATACATATATATAGGTATGTATTTATGTGTATATTTATGTATGTAGATCTGGGGGTTTTGTTTGGTTGTTTGCTTTTGTGTGTGTGTGCACGTGTACTTCTAAGCAAATAGTGAATGCTTCCTGTGTTGGGAAAGTAGAGCAAACCATAGTAGATGAGATAGTGGAATCTTCAGGTACAGTGTGGGTCTGCTGCAGTCCTCTCTTACTGTGTAACCCTGTGTAGGCGGTTGGATGAAAAAGAACAGACAAATCAACATTCCTTTCCCTGAGCTCCCCAGCATGCCTCAGCTGCTTTCACTCAGCTCCAGAAAGAGGAAATGAGACAAAACGGAGCCACTGGTGGAGCACTTGCTAATTAGTAAAACTTTGCTGTATGCAAAAAGCAAAACCTAAAGGAATATATAAATGCTATTGAAATTTTAGTATGTGAGAGCTTAAAGCATCAACAGAGATTTATTTCAGAGCTTTTAACTAGTCGTGTACTTAGAAGAACAAGTTTTTTCAGTATTTTCAAAAGACCAGAACTTGCCAGCCTGCTTATGCTGCCAGTTTTTGTATAATAAGTTCATTGACCCTGTAGACAGTCTGAGTGTTTTCTGAGTTACCGCTTTATCAAACTAATTTGCATGATTTTAAAGCTGTTGCTTGCTAGGAAACAATCTAGTGAGGGCGCACTTTGTAAACACCCTTTTATATAACTTTGCTTATTCCTTTTGGGGGTGGGGAGGGGAAAATTGGGAGCTACAATCAAAAATAGTGTAACTGAAAAGTGATTTTCATGCTTTCATAAAATATTTCACAAAATAGTTTCTTACCAAACTACTCTGTAGGATTTCTTTTGTTTTCACCCACATAAACACAATTTCACATGCAAAAATGTTATGCTTCAGTAATTAATGTCCTATTAATTAATTACCTATTGTCACCAGATAATGTAGAGGCCAAAGGTATAAATGGATTCAAAAAGGATTAGAGAAATTAATGGATGATACATTCATGGAGGAAAAACAGTCAGAGCTGGGAGTGTGTAATGGAGAAAGGATTGCCCTGTAGTTGTTCTTCCTCTTTTTGTCCATAAACATCAGCTATGGCCCCTGGAGAGAATACTGGTCTAGATTGACTCATATGTCTTTTCTGGTGTTCTTACTATTGTTTAAGGTCTTAATAAAGAAGGCAGGGGGTCTATACATGAGAACCAGATCTTTGTACAGAGTATTGCTTTGTATCAGACCCTGAATGCCCAAGAGCAAGAAACACAACTTACATCTCGGATTCTTTTATGTTCTTTGGAGGGGATTCTGACTGACAAGTCCATGAAGAGCAAAGATTAAATCCTTCCAGCTCTTTACTCCACAGAATTAAATGTTTACAAATACATAACTGGTCTGTGTTATAACAGTATAGATAGTACAACAATACTATACTTCCACTCATGGTTTCCACAATAAATGGTAGGATGTTTTGGAGAGGGTAAGTGGTGAGACTAAGGTGATGATTAGTCTCAGAAAAGTTACATGCTGTAGCTAGTTGCCCTGCCAAAAAAAAAAAAAATCTATCACTATGTGTGATAAATTGTGATGAGTTGTTTATTATAATTTGTCTTTGTGCTGTATATTGATTTGAGTTTCTGAAAAAATACAAGGTGTATCTTTTTGAATACAAGTTGAACTCAGTAGCTAAACTCCTTCCATCTGCAGGCAGTAACTGAAAACCAAGCAGAACTTCTGCTGAGTAAGTAGAGCCCCAAGTGTGGGTCGTAGAGCTGCACCAATACCACTGTAAGGTACTTCCAGTCTCTATTGCTTGTTCATGCCTGATCACTGTCTGCTTTTCTGTGCTGGCACAGCACTTTGTGGCACCATGTTTTGAAAAGGATTGGGGCTTTTTTCCCAGTAACATCCTCCCCCCCTCCCCCTTTTTTTTTTTTGGTGTCAAGATCTCTTTATATTTATCTGTGTGTATATATATTACAGTTGATCCTGTTCCCTAAGTTTACTCTGCAGCCCCACAAATAGTTGCATGGATGTAGAGTGTTGTATATTAGTGCTTGGAATAAGCGGTGGGGTGAGACTGCCTAAATTTTGTGTTTCTGTGGAAGACACTCTTCATCAATATGTTCTTCCTTAAAGATCCATATGGCTTCTGATGTCTGTTAAGTTTTTTAGATTACTTGGAATTACCTAATAATGGGATTTGGTAATGAAAATATTTTAGGGCAATAAAGAGGAAGATGTTAAGGTGAAAATATGTGATGGCAGGCATGAGACTGTTCAGGTGTTGTATGTTACTCTAGCACATATGTATGTGTCATGCCCAGCCAGCAACTAAGCACCACGCAGCCGCTCACTCACTTCCCCCCCCCCCCCCCTCCGTGGGATGGGGTAGAGAATCGGGGCGGGGGGGGGGGGAAGTTAAAACTTGTGGGTTGAGATAAGAACAGTTTACTAGAACAGAAAGGAAGAAAATGATAATAATAACAATAATCAAATTACAATAATATTAAAAAAAGAATTGGAATATACAAAACAAGTGATGCACAATGTAATTGCTCACCACTGGCCGACTGATGCCCAGTTAGTCCCCGAGCAGTGATCCTGCCCCAGGCCAACTCCCTCCAGTGTATATACTGGGCATGACATCACATGGTACGGAATACCCCTTTGGCCAGTTTGGGTCAGCTGCCCTGGCTGTGTACCCTCCCAACTTCTTGTGCCCCTCCAGCCTTCTTGCTGGCTGGGCATGAGAAGCTGAAAAATCCTTGACTTAGTCTAAATGCTACTTAGCAACAACTGAAAACATCAGCGTGTTATCAACATTCTTCTCATACTGAATCCAAAACCTAACACTATACCAGCTACTAGAAAGAAAATTAATTCTATCCCAGCTGAAACCAGGACAGTATGCCTGAGGAAAAAAAATGCTCCTTGTGTGGTCTCCCACAGTAATATGAATAATAAAAATGCATGGTTGTAATGTATACAGACTCGAAATTAAATTCTTTGTTGACATTTTGATGTTATATCCTAGCTATATTTGCTGTGGTGTCATATGAAACTTCTGTTGGAAAACAGCATCAATTATTACTATTTTTTTATACATGACATAATTTGTTTTCACTAGAGTGCTGCTGTCCTTGCCAGTGAAAGAAACGCTGCACAAGAGTTGCGAAATAGTATAGAAAATCAAGTCACAGAGCTGACTGAGGAAAATGAACAGTTGAAGAGAACAGTTGGTGAGCTAGAGAGTAAAACTGAAGAGTTGCACAAACAAATTGATAATATGAAAGGACAAGAAAATTCAGTGAAGGAAAAAGTAAAGAGATACGAGGTAAGTTAAGAAAACAAGCCCCTTAAGGTAGTCTCCTTCCTGTTTGCAAAGGATACATTGTAGAACAAAAACCAACAAAGAAGCGGATGGGCAATGTCATTGGAAAGGCTAAGCAGAAACCAGCAGGTTGTCAAGAAGCACGATGCAGTTTGCTGACATGTATAGGAAAGATTTCCTCAGTGTAAAACCAAGTCACAGCTTGGAACTGGGGAGATCAGTGACAGGCCAGAGTGAACATACTTTATAGCTCAGTTTACTTGTCAGATTAAAGGCCTTGCCGCTATTTCTAAATGTATCAAATCGTATCATTGCAGGAAGAGAAGCAACAGTTAGAAGAAGCTTTGAAACATGCTGAAAAGGAGGCAAAAGAATTAGTAGTGTTAAAAAGGTCTTTGGAGAGTCAACTAGAAGATATGCAGGTAAGAACAAGAGCAATTTGGAATATTTGAATTTTAAATTTCCTGTTTGTTTACCTGAGTCACCATTGCTTTCTGCAGAGTAACATCTCATTCTTTTTGAAGTACGCTTTGTTTTATAGTCCAGACCTCACTGCAATGTTCAAATGTTTCCTGAAAGCATAGGCATAGCATCATCTAATTAAAACTGTCTTCTTGTTAAAGTCTTTTTTTTTTGTTTTGTTTAATTTCCATGAGTCTAGCAAAATTACAGGGAGATGAATCACAAAATAAGCTGCCTAAGGTTTTATAAATCTGTTTATTATTTTGAAAGGTCATTCAACTCTGGTTGTGTGTAGGTATTTACATGTAAAAGAATAAAAAGCTGTACTTGGATATAAATAAAAATATTGGTAGTAGACAACTATCAGGAAATTGGCTTCTCTGTTTTTACAAACCTCTCTTCTTTGCAAATGTTGCATGGAACTGGTATATTTCATCACAAAACCAGAGAAATTTTAACATGTATCACAAGGACTTGCAGCCTCTTAAACTCTGTATGAAGTCCTCTTTCCACCTTGCTTCTTCGTCTACTCAGTATCCAGGAAAGGATATGCTTTCTCCCAGATTAGCCCAGAAATTAATCGTGTGGAGAATGCATCTACTTCAGAGCAGCAGAGAGGGATGTTGGCAGTATTGTGTATGAGTAAAGATGGAATGATTCAGATGGAATGAAAGTTCAGATCTGTTTAGTAAGGAGATGAATGTCTATAAATCTTAAAACTCTTCTTGTTGACACCATATTCTGTATCTGAAAAAGCTGCAAACATAATCTTTCCTCTTTGTAATTCACCTTTTACATGTACCAAAGAAGCATCTATTTCTGCAGTATAAGATAGTTTGGAATGCTTAGTTTTGCGTCTAGAAGCAAAGTTTTTAGATGATTCTATCAAACAAGTCAGGCTCAAAAGTGAAGTACATGTACATTGCTAGCGACCCTTTTTTAATTGAACAGATGTTTTCCCTTGTTGTCTTCAACAAAAATTTTACATTACTGTTCTGAAAATCTGAAAATTAAACTTGTCTATGAGTGGATGATAAACCAAGGGAAAATAGTGTTAACCGGCATGTTCTCATCGTTCAGTTAATTATGGTAAACAGAAAAAAATAACAACAACAAGAAAATACTACTGTGTCTTTAAAATGGAATGTGCTTCAACAATATAAGGTTTTAACAATATAGGTAAGGAAACTTTATTTCTACAAAATTATGTTTTTAAGCTGATGTTCCTTGTAGCTACATCAATAAGTGTTTTATCTGAGGCTTTTGATCGGGTGTTTTTCTTTTTAAATCTGTTTATCTGTTCTACCTCACTGATTCTCCAAATTTGCTTGTGTGTATTGCTCATAATCTGCACAATCACAATAGATGGCCCATTGCTCATCATTGGCTTGCATTTAGCACTGTTTTCTAAGAACTCCCTTCTATCACAGTCTGGCTTGACCTTCCTGCACAACATGAATCAATGCACCATATGCATCTCCTGCATCTCGATTAGCTTTGGGTCAAGATGCTTGAAAAGTGTGTTCTTTCTTTTCTCTTTATGCATCCTTCAGGGCATCGTGCCAAATAATACTGCCTCTGGGCTGGGTCTCCAAATTCAAGAAATCTAGGAAAGGTGTAGATAGAAGAGTCTGTCTTGTCATTTTATTCACAATTTATGACTAATTTCTAAATCAAATTTAATCCCCTTTCTGACTCTGAACTCTTCATGTCCACCGGATACCAGCACTAATGGACTTCACAATGTAATCAGTTGTCCCTTTTGTTTAGAAAAATTCAGCCTTTCTGTCTTTAGATTTTTCCTTGTTTTAATGAGTAATGTTGTGCAGTAGGCTGATTTGGCCTTGTTTCACCTTTGACAATTTAGATGACAAACTTTGGCACAGTAATAATGCTTATCACAGTGGAAACTTAATTCTTGACTGGCCCATCTTGCTTTTTACATAATACAAATTACTTTTAATGGTGGACTAGCATAAGAAAGATAATGACAGTATGAATAGAATTGTAACAGTTACTGTAAACATAGCCAAATCTATTCCTCCTCCATCCCAAATTTTTACTTGGAAAAGTTAAAGCTGGAATACCCTTAATTATTATAAGCAATTTGTTTTAATGCTTTTGTCTAAACCCAACCTCAGTATATATTGAAATTTTCTTTATGGATGGTCAAGCAAGTAGTATTTTTTGTAGTGTCTCATGCAGTCTCCTCTATGTAGTCCACTGTTTCAAGAAATGAGATACATCTTAACATTTTTGTAACATTGAGAAGACTTTTGGAAGGTGCTTGAGAACTTTCTTGGGAAAGGAAATAATATAATTTTAACCATAGCATAGATGGTACTGCAATATATTAAAAAATATCAGTTATACCAACATTATGAACGGCAGTGCCAAGTATTCTGTGCTTTTTAAACTAAACAATCAGAATACAGGATCCTTTCCATGGGTGGAAGAATATGGAACTTTTCATTGTGGTAAATAATGGTAGGTGCATAGAAGCAGTGTTGCAGAGCACTCAAGTTGAAATACATTCTCAATTTTCAGTTATCAGTTGAAAGAAATTATTAATTTTGTAAAGAGAAGATGAAACTAATTTTTTTTTTTTTGGAAGAATAAGGAAGTATCGCAATAATCTTATAGGTTACTATGAAAACAAGTTACTACTTTTGTTTTCCTCCATTTTGTTTTCTTTTCTTCTCTGGGTATGTGGAAGCATGAGTGTGTTCTATTGTTATTTTATGGCTCCCTGTCTTCTGGATCACTGTCTGTCCACCAACCTGAAACTGAGAAATACTGCTGTAGAGTTAGCCTCAGTTGCGCTGAAATAACACTTAAGCTTCTTCACAAAGTAATTAATTATCACTACAAATTGGCTTTAAATTGGCAAATGATAAACTGTTTACTTGACCTGTGGTTACACTGTAACTGACAGGCCAGCCAATTCCAGTGAAAAGCACTCAAGGATTTTTATATGCGAAGGGGACTCAAATTAGAACTTATACTTGAGTTGACTATTGAAGCTGTCCTATAGGACATCCCAAATTTCAAATATTGAAATTCAGTATAGTGTATTGAAATTCAGTATAGTGTATTGAATAGTATACACTATTCAGTATAGTGTATTCAGTATAGTGTATTCCTCAGCTAGACGCTGAGGAAACTGCAGCATTTGGATAGTCGGTAGCAACATTTCCATGGCATCATGTTTTTTAATACCTGAGTTAAGTGATATAAATGGAAGTTCAGTTGTTTCTAGTATGTCATATTAGTCTATCTCAAATATTAATATTAAGCTAGGCATGCTAGTTTTTAACCAGTTTTTTTCTATTTTATCAACTAATCTAGGAAAGGGAAATACCACATCCTAATTTGTGTTGCCCAAGCAAAATGATTGTTGATGAGAAGCTACATATGACGTGTTATTTCCCCTGAATAATATTACAAGAATGAAGTAGTATCTGTTGTAATGCAGGGTATTTATTAAAACAAAGATAATTTATGTTACAATGCTCAGTTTTCATGAGGAATATTTTTACCCTATACCTATGTTACCAAGTTTTCTGCTGGCTACACTTTAGCAAAACAATAAGGACCTTATTATGCTTTAGTGGTAATTTCACTATTTGAAGAATAAATGATTCTATGGCATAGCTACTAGCTAAATAATACAGACCATAATGTGGACACCTATTAAATAGATTTTGAGAAGAAAATTATGCAGAGTGGTGGGGTAAGAAAACCACCGTTTCCAGCCAAGTAGAATTCGTCAAGCCCAGAGAACAATCAGCTATCGCACACTTTTCCAAAGAGAATGGTTGTGCATGTGAACCATCTGATCATGCATTAAAAACGTGTTGATTTGGTAAGAAACAACACTGCTGTAAATTTTTTTTCAGTCTTGTACGTTATATGTACCCAGAGAAGCCTTTGCTTTCTCCAGTCACTAATAAATGTGATCACGGTAGGATCTTCATTGGGTCCAGGAAGTGCTTAGTCTTGTGATTCTCATGGCACATCAGGTGGCTCAACAGATTCTGATGCATCCCAAGAGGGACATGGGCATGAGACATTTTAACAGATGTGGGGGGAATGAGTGCGTGAAGCACCTGAACTTCAATTCCCATGATACTCTGAAGCAGCATTGCCACTGTCAGTTTATTGTTGAACTAACTAAAAACAAACTCAGCAAAACTGAAATTTCTCCTTGGAACAGGTCAGTTATCTAGGAATTGCACATTCTATTAAAATAATTATTATCACAATTTCACAACACTTTCTAATTTTTAGTAATGTACTTAGTATTTGTTTTGTCATCCTTCTTGGTAACAAACAGTAAAAATACGTTGATGAAAATGTGGAGATGCAATACATGAAAAGAACAGATTTTTCTTTTCAGGGTGCCAGAATATAACTCAAAGGAGAAGAAGCTAAATTTCAGTCTCTAGCATCTCAGTCTGCTACATATCTGAAAATCAGGCAAAAGTTAGCATGACCTGATGAAAGTTGAGGTGATCCACTGCTTGCATCAAGCCCGCTATTATTGTTTTCCTTCAGTATTGTAATTATTCATACCTATTATTACTTTGGCAATTATCCAAGTTAGTAGATGAAATTTCTTCTCATATTAGTGATTGATTTTTTTGTTTGGTTGGTTTGGGGGATTTTTTTGTTGTTGTTGATAACTCTGAAGTAAAGAGAGGGACCAGATTTGCTCTGGTGTTTACTTCCCTTTTCAGCACACTGGAAATGCAGAACAGCATCCTGCTGGCACAATTACTCTGCCACAGTATATTTCACTGATCTGTGTCTGCGCAGTTTGTTTCTCAAGGATGTGTAAACAAACAGTAAAGTTAAATGATCTGTGAAAGGCTGGTGGAGGGGGACACACATGAGGTTTTCATAACTTGTTCAAATATGGCACATTAGCAGGCTCCCAAGATTTCAGCAGCTTTTAGAAATGAAGTGCTAAAGTTGAACCTTTTCAAGGTTTTTAAAATCCTTTGGTGTCAGCTAAACCAATTCTGGTGTAGAATTAGACTTTGCAAAGCAACATCTGTTAGCCCCCAGCATGTTTTAGGGTTATGTATATACTTCTTAGGCATCCACCATAACTCCTGTTTGTATCAGTGATGTCTTTTGTTGACAGGTTGTACAGGAATGTGAGAGAGAATGAATCTTAAGAAAACTCTAACTTCTAACTTTTGATGATGATCTTTCTTTTCTCTCATAACAGAACAATTATTTTTTGAGATTCTGATCTATATTGCCTACAGAAATACTACTGTGTTTTCACATTTAAAGTTTTTTGAAGTGTAATTAAGTATCATGGGTATTAGGTATTCAACAAAACTTTATATTTCCAATATTAAAATGTAAAACAATGTTTTGGAATGCTTTTTACAATTTATGGTGATTTTAATTATTTACATTTTTCTGTTGGAACAATTTAAACTGTCCATAATCTGGTTTTAATCAATTAACGGTGCCTCTCAGACTTCATAAAAACAACCCCTTTTTCTAGTCTTGTAGTGCCTATTTAGAGTAGGGCCGTTACGGTATTCTATTATGGAAGGAGAAGGAAGGGATGAGAGTCCCAACATGCAGATGGAAGTTAAGCTGCTTTTCTTGTGTTGGAATGAACTAGTGACAGTCAGTTACTCTGCTGATGGACAGTATTTAGAAGTTGGAGGCTGTTAAGTTCTTGAACATTCTGAATGTGACAGCAGAAACATTTGGAGCTCCTGGTAGATGAGCATACAGCATAGCTCCGGAGTTCATTCAAAATTTAATCCAGATAGTGAAGGTCTGGTTTGAACATTAATGGCAAAAGTTCTTTCAGGAAGAGGATTTCTGTGCTAGGAGCTGCAAAGTTCTGTTTGCACAGCATCTGTCACAATGAGACATTGTCTTGATTAGGGTTTCTGGGTGCTATAGGAGCACAACAATGGGGAAAAAAAAATCCCCACTAGTTATTTCTCATTCGTTGTAGGAACAGATTTGTATTTTATTTTCTTTTACCTAGGAGAAAAGGATGTTGTTGAGAAAACTTCTAAGGGAGCACTAAAGGGAGCATATAGGAAAATGTGAAACCTAAAATGGGTATTGAACCTTGTGCAGGAGGTAGGTTTTACTGACATGTGCAACTGCAGAGGAATGTATGCTTTGCATGTAACAGAATCATGAAAAGGGTCTATGTTTGGTCTCATGAGTGTTTCAACAGTGGTTTAGGTATAGGAAGGATAAAGCACTGCATCACTGAAATAACGTTTGTCCTATACTGGCTAGCAAACTGTAACTCCATAAACTTTTTCTTTTTTACTTAAGTTTGTCCTAATATTACAACAGTGGGTGGTATTACTGTTGCACAGGGTGTTATATAACATTCCTTTAAGGCATTAGAAGAGAGGGTCTACATTTCATTATATATATTTTTTAATCTACTTCAGGAGAACATCCATTGTATTTTGCGGGAACGGCAACAGTTAACTCAGCAGTTAAAAGAGGAAACTCACCAGAAGGAACAGTTAAAGGAGATAAAAAATGAAATGGAGAATGAACGATGGCAACTGAACAAGACTGTTGAAAAGTTACAGGAGGAGGTATGAGTTCATTCCAAAGAGGCTGCAGGAATCTGAATATCTAACAGATCAAGAAAAGCTTTCAGCTTAAGCTGAAACAGTGGTTGGAACATGACTATCTCAAAATACTGTTGTAGAACAGTTCTATTTTGTTTAAACAAGATCCCAGATTTGAGTTCAGTTCTAATGTATGCTATAGCAATATTTCAGAGTTTTACAGCTGATTCTCAAAACGCTACTGCATTAGGCTTATTTTGCTGTGTGTGTAGACCATACAACTTAATATTGATGTACTGAAGTGTGACTGTTCAGGTCATTATGTCAGTCAGCTGGAAGAACTGCTGACAGACAGAAGGACAATAGTCTTGCCATACATACTATTAGAAAATAACCTTACTGTTTTGTGTTTGCACACTTCTCCATAGAAATTAATTTGTTTGGGAACATGTTTGATCAATTTCACATTTGAAAATACTGAGCTGAATATTGAAGCTGGAGAAAAAACCTTTTGGTGTAATAAGCCTGGTAGAACCTTTTGTAGCACTATTTTAGGAAAAAAATTTATATGTACTTTTTTCCCAGATGTCTGAAATGGTAGAGGTCTCAAGAACATCAACTCTGGAGCTTCAGAACCAGCTTGATGAATACAAGGAGAAAAATCACAGGGAACTTGCAGATGTGCAGAGACAATTAAAAGAGAAAACCCTTGAGGTAGAAAAATCACGCCTGACAACCATGAGAATGCAAGATGAGGTAATGACTCATAAGTTCAGTGACAAATTCTAACCTTTGACCTAGAATTCAGCTCAGATAGTTTTCAAGACAATCAATGTTTGCTATCATGCTTTTGTGTACTTCATCACGAGAGACTGATCTCAGTCAGCGTGCTTTTGAGTTTCATTCTTCATGATGGTGATCAGCATGTTACTTCTGCCAGAGAAATGGGATTTCCTGTTTATGACAGATAAATGCAGTGTTTGACAAATGAATGTATCTTCAGTGATATGACAAGAATTCCGTTGATGATCTGCTGCTCTTTTAATGCCTGCTACTGAAGGAATTGAGAATGTGGAAACATTCTTGAATTAGGAAAAAAGACCCCAAAAACAACAAACCAAAACCAAATTCTGGCTCTATAGGAGTTGAGATACATTCTCTTCTTCCTTCATGTGAGTCACGTTGCAGATTTTAATGACGAAGGTGTCTGTGCGACCAAGAATCAACCACAGTCTTGAAGTGTCTGCCTCTTAGCATGTAAATTTTGCTGTAAAGACAATCCAGTATTTTAAAGATCTGCATATACTTGTTCTGCAATTGAAAAGCTATGAGAATACACTGGTCACAGATGTTTTCTGTATGTAGAATATTTAATATTTTGATTTTTCCAGTTCAGAACTGGTCTTACATTGCCCTCTCCCCTTAACAAACTTGTTTTAAATTCAATTTAAAAGAACAGCAATAGAAGAAAGTATAGTTCCTGTATATTACTCTGTCTTCCTTCTATATTTATTCCATTCGGGGGTGGAGAGCCTTTGTAAAGGGATGAAGACTCATAATGAAATGTGAATGATAAAACTGGGATATTGAAAACATGGCTCTTAAGTTGAATAAAAGAATAGACAGCTTAAATAAAAGATATGTATATGTGTGTGTATGTAAATATGTATACAAACTGGGTTTACAGTTATGAAAAATACTTCTAGTGTTATCTATTATAACTACAAAACAAATACAAAGAAAAAATTCCAGAACAAAATAAACCTTCATTATTTGATAAAAAGATAATCCAAACACTATATAAAGGACAAAATATTACTGGTTATGGATTTCTACATCTCCATGAGGCAATATTTAAAATCCTAGGGCTTTAAAAATGTAGTATGGCAGCTAGGTGCAAAAGAGGAAACAAAATCTGAAAATATAGGATAGGCAGGTTAAACAGCAGACTTTCTAGAGGGACTAAATATTAAGGACAATTGGAAGTCTTTATTATCTCTTCCTCTCTTGGGTTTAACAAGTAGTACAAATACATAGTCCTTCCATTCAACGTGAAAGAGCCTGTTATCTGTCAAAATCCTCTTGGGTAGGTGTCATAGTGCACAAAACATTCTTTTTGAGTGTCTCATCAAAAGCCAACGTAATGATCATGGCAACACGAGTATCATCTTCCTGTTCTAGCAGAAAAATTATGAAACAGTCTTGCAAGGCAGTATGGGAGTTCTTAATTGCTGTGTCTCTTGTAAGTTCTCTGAGGATACATAAAAGATATCAATCTTGAAAGTTGTCAATCCAATGTCATTCTGAAATGTTAAATGCATATGAGATGCTGTTACTGTACAGACCTCTGCACTCAACTAGCTGTTCACCAAGTCATGCAGGTGTTTAGTGTTTTGTTGTCAGGACTTAGCAATAGGTAGCAAACTCTGTAAACAGTCACTAGTACATTATTTTAGCTTCATCACTAAAATAAGAACTTGACTAAACAGAGGAAGAATATGGAAGACTGTATGCTGAAGAAAAAAACTCCTCATTGTATGTTATATACATGTCATGAGTTAAGATAAAAGTATAAGGAATGATCACAGTCTCACCTAAAACCCCTCTCACTACTTATATATTTTTTTTTTCAAGTACTGTGAAGGTTTTAGATAATTTTATTGAGTACACGCTGTTGTTAGAATAGGAAACTTTTATCCTCAGCAGATAGCCGTACTATATCTAAAAGTTATACAGAGATATATATGTGTGAGCAATTATGTCACTGGTAAAATGCTGTCATTGAAGTGCCTCAGACATATAAACTACATAATCATGTGAAAGCTGAAATATTGGTAGTCCAAAACCAAAAGGAATAATATTGCAAAAGTTGCAAAGATATAACCATTTTGAAAACTGTAAAAATTTTGGTTTGCTGTAACTGCGTAAAAAGAAATAAATAAAAAACCTGCACCATGTATAATTGTCACTGTAGAACCTGTAGTGTGAAGTGTCTCTTATAGAGCTGATATTTAATCCAAGTTTATTTTCTTGGTGCCATCTTGTGGATAAAACAAATTACTGTAAAAGCCTGTAACTCAATGCAATTCCTGTCATGCTTCCAGATCTGTCATGTTTGTAGTCAGTCCCCTTTACTGGCATCACTTATTTATAGAAAGTACAGTATAAAGTGTATTACCATAATCTTATTGTTTCAGATGCGTTTTATGGAAGAAAACTTGAGGGACTACCAGAGAGCTCAGGATGAGGCAATAACAAAAACTCAGCTGCTAGAACAGACTGTGAAAGGCTTGGAGTATGAACTGGAAGCCAAAAACCACTTAAAAGATGATCGGGCAAGACAAATCAAACTAATGGAGGTAAAAGACATTTTTGAGGGTTGGTCTCTTATTAGAACTGATGAAAATAATTTTGGTATTTCACATGGATTCTGCCTGGGAAGAAGCAAAAGAACTTGATGTTGTTGAAAATCCATGTAGTACTACTGCAGGAATTATTCTGGTATATTCTAAAGGTGATCTGTTAACGTACCTATTGTAGCATGATGTGTTCTAAATTGCAATTATTCTTCCATCATTTTAATTAACTTACTTTTTAATTAATTTTCTCTGGAGTTTATCAGGCAAAATTGTATTCTTTTCGTTTGTAGGCCCATCACTCAACTTAAAAAGTATCTAGAAGTATAAGTTCTATTTAGCATCTAATACCAATTCATTTCAGGAGCCTAAATAACATTGTTATTCTAACTGTGTTGTTACAGGGTTAGCTTCATAACTGTTCAGTTCAACTAAGCTGTCATTTGACTTTCATAAACAAACACTTTTATGCCATTGTATTCATATGAAATTTGTCTTCCAAATGCATAATATAACTTAGACATTCTAAAAACAGTCTCTAGAAACATTACAGATTTTCTCTTATTTTCTTGAAATTTGTGGGACTGATTAAGAAAGGAAATGAAACTTCTATTTTGCTTCTGTCAGACACACAAATTCACTTTAAAGGCTTATCTACCTGCCATCTCTTTTTCTAGATTCCGTATGTGTTTTCAGAGGCATTTCACTTTCCAAGCCAAGTCTTTCAAATAGTTTGAATCCTTGAAGTTTAAGGAAGAATGCCCTGGTAGCAATCTGAAGAGGATGGGAAAGAAGTGTGTTGAAATTACTTTTCTTTGTTCCACTTAGGACAAGTTATCTCACCTGGAACTTGAGCTTGATGAAGAAAAGACTAATTCAGATTTGTTGTCCGAGAGGATCAGTAAATGCAGAGAACAGGTACTCAAGTTTTCCAACTGTTGTATACTGTTGGAAGATGAGGAAAAAGTGTATTAGGATCACAAACAATATTGATTAACTAAATAATGATTAGCGATAGGGTTTATATACTATACTTGAGCAGAATATGTAAAGCCAAAAAACCAAGGTTCACAAACATGATTAGATATGCTTCTCCACATCATCACAGACCAATTTTTTCCTGTTTTCCTGACTGGAAAACTGACACAGATTGCATATAAAGACTGATAACCATCCTCTGATATTCTTGATGCAGTGAGCTTCATCAAGTAATCATTGATGCATGCAGAGATGGTGCTATTTTAGGCTTAGTTTTAGGTGGTGAGGCTATCAGAGGAAGCCTGTTGTAGAAAATATCTTAGATTGAAAGATCACAATTTTTTAACCTTACTGAAAAGTAGGCCAGCATAATAGAGTCTTGATTTCAAAGGAGGAGGAGCTTAGGAAATTGTGGAATTAATTAGTCTTGTCAGCTGAACTGAAGATGCTGGCCAGTTTCAATGGGGAGGAAGCTTTATTTTCATTACAAGTGTAAAAACTGATTAAGGTATATCAAAGATAAGGCAGATGGAAAGTGTTTTCCACGTAAAAACACCAGTCATTAGTTCCAGAAGTGTTATGTGAGTAGATAGCCCAGAAAGAGGGGAAGAAGGATTTATTGACAAGGTTGTATCTCATAGGGCAGAAAACGTAAAGATGAAGTGGGATTTACCAAGCTAAGTGAGACCTATCATAGTAATTCAAACAAGTAACAAAAAGGTTCTTGACTGGATAAGAAAGAAGTTGTGGAAACTGTATGATGAGGTATCAATCAAGATAAAAAGTAATGCAGGTATGCCTCCTCAAATAAATGAACATTTTGCCTCTGTCTTCAATAAGGCCAGTGAATGTGCAGGTGGGGGGAAGTGGGGTGGGCTAATTGAAATGAGACCATTGAGCTGGAAATCACCACGTCTAAGACAATTAGAAGTTCATTGTTCTGAAGAAGGAGGCCTTAATGATATTATTCAAGATTTCGGAATGAAATGACGTACGAAATTATAGGTGCTGTAACAAAGACTTATAATAAACCAGAAAAGTAGAGATTAGGGCCTGATGACTGAAAAAAGTAACCAGAGCATCCATGGTCGAGTAGTCAGTATTATGCAAGTTCTTGATTAGTCCACAGAAAGGAATATGGTGATGTCATCATGGAATATCACAGCCTAGACAATGTTCTTTGCCTTAGTTTTACATTCTGAAAGATGTGAAACTAATGCATAACTTATTACAGCATGTCTACTACTGTAGCTGTACATTAAGTACTATACCTCATTAGTAGTTCCCTAGAAGTCCAGGACACAATTTGCATTGAGGTACCACCCACAATAGTCTGTTCAGTTTTCATTTCTCTTTCTTTCTCCAGAATAAAAAGAATTGCTGACATTTTTTTGAATAGCTTTTAATTTCAGAGGGAGAACAGAAAGTAAAATCTTCATTTCTATGTCTTTTCAATGAAATTGTATATTCCACTGAGACAGCTGGAGAGTTTTAAGTGAGTTAGAGCTCAGCTTTCTTTCAGCTTTCTTTCACGCATCCTTGAAACACCAACGCACCATTACTACTTTGCTGGGACTCAGGTTACTGAGATTCTATTTGATTGCAATATAGTCTTTTTGCTATTATTCCATTGATATTGTACACACTCTGAGTCAGTGGGTGAAATAGAATGTAAAGGACCCATAATAATATGGGGTCATGCTATTGTTAAAATAAGAAGCCTTTAATACTAGAGTCTATGCCTGTGTTGTAAGCCTGGGATAAAAGAACCTTAGTCATAGCTGCATTAGTGGGTACTATAGTAAGTTAATTTGCTACCTGAATGGAAACCTAAAATACAGATGGGTGACCAAAATGTTACATAATGGGTAAAAGACATGTTTATTTTGAGGTCTGGAGTTTCTCATTTCACACATGAATTACAAAGGTTGCTTTGTTTTGATTTTATGCCAGAATGACTAAGTAGTCAAATAACTAAAGAGTATTTCAGGGTCTGCTAAGCATTTATAATGACATGAGAAATTATAATGGATTTGTTTTGGTAATATCTGTATTTCTGTAATTTTTTTTTTATTATAAATGTGCTATTTTAATATACTGATAATGAACTATAATACTCAAGTTTCTAGTAAAAGCAAATTGAAACAACTGGTTCTATTTTACATAAAGCTAAATGTTTGAATAAACATTGGCAAGGCTGATAGTTCACATTTCATTTACCATGAAATGTTATCCTTTTTTAATTTAAACACCCTTTTGAATCTGGGAATGGCTGTATGAGACACTGTTCTCTTCCCTACCTTGTTCTTGAGAAGTACCACAGCAAAGTGGCAACAGTAAAAAAACTTGGGGGAAAGGTGGATCATATCCTATTAGTCTTTAAATGGTAAGGTATTAGCAACTCTGGAAAGAGCAAAAAACATAGAAAGCTAGAGCGCTCAGCTGCCCTTTGAGTCTAAAGCGAGCAGGGCCAGGGCACATTTTAGTACATGATGGTTGTTTTCCTACAAACAAGTGAAATGAAGTACCTCTTGCCGTTATTTTTTTTTTTTTTTTTTTGCCAACATAATTGAAAAATACTTAAGATACCCTCATCAATTCTTGTATTTTGTGAAAATGCAAACATGAGTCTATCGACTTCAGAGTTGTTTCCAGTAAGTGTGAAAAATACACTGGTTAGTTTCCATGGCAGTTTTAGAATAAATACAGAAGGATAAAATTGCATTGACTGCATCATTCGCTTCCTTTTGGTAAAGCATTCCCAATGGATAGCTGTATAACTGCTCTTTAGCTGGCACCAGGTGTGGGAAGCAAACAAATGACAATGTGGACATGAAGGTTGCTTCTCAATTATGAACGATCAAAGGGATTTGTTTGGCTTCGGCTTGTTCGTTTGTTAAACATTGTTTTTTGGGTCACGTACTTGAGAATTGTATATGTAGGTCAATATATATAGGCCCATACATGTATATATATATTTTACTTTTCCCTGCTTAGGTATTAAGAAGAAACATAGGCTGTGAACCTAGTGCAAGATGGTAAACAGTGGTGATAGCATCTAAAATATTAGAAATCAAATTGCTTTCACTAGTAATGAACTCAACAGCTGCTTCTAATCCTAAAGCTGGCACAAAATGCAGTTGTGTCTAATAAAGCTTTGTAAAATCTGATAGTATTGCTTTTGTCAATTCTTTGTTGTTAGCATTCTTCAAATCCAGCTGTGATAACTGTTGCCTTAAGCTGCAGAAATAGTTTATTCTTTTAACATAATGAGAATATATTAGATATAGGAAAGTTAGACTGTGAAGCACAAAGCTCTGCATGGTACATACCCAGAGCCTATCTTAACTGCTGTGAAATAAGTGAAAAGTTTGAGTACATTTTGGCAGACAACTGCTTTTTTCCTTTGTGCATGTTAATTATGTGTTTATTAATGAAAAGTGCAAGGAGGTAAGTGAAAAACAGTTTCCACCTCCCCCAGCAAGAATTGTCCTGCTGCCCTTCTCTTTTTACAAGCTCTTGTATATATTTGCACGTAGCTTTCTGATCCTAATCAGATACAGTACTTTTTCTCTCTCCTACTGTTTTTCTGTAAGGTTGCTTTTACCATGAGGTGTCTAACAACAGTAGCAGTCATCTTGGAAATAGAATAATTTTCCTCTAGATAATTTCTTAATTTGAGACCTTGGGAAGGTTGCACAAATTTGTCACAGCCTTTGAGCACAGTAAGAGCACAGCAGAACTTTAGAGTGGTCCATTAAGCAAGTTCCTACATAAAACAAAAGCCTTTTCTTCAATTAACAGTTGCATTTTTAATTAGTCATTCATTTTACTACAAATTTTGCTTTATTTTTTCTGTGTCTATCTTCATGGCTAAAGCAATTACAGCAGAATAAATTCAATGTACTCCCTCACATTATAACTTTTTTTCGTATGTTTCATGAATAAATGCAGGTATTATATGGGTGATTCTAATTTTTATATATAAAATAATATTTTAATATATAAAATGTTTTACTATGTAATGTATAAAACATTTTTATTATTATTAGGTTTCTATGTGACAATGAGAGCTTTTAGGAAGTTACCCAGCTGTTGAGAACACAGCCACGTGCTAACATTTGTACTCTAGTAACTGTTATGACCTTAGTTTTCAGGAATGCCTTCTACTGTTCTGAAACCGTACTGTGATATAACATAGCAACTGCATGCGTTGCTACCGTTGTTTGTATTCATATATTCATTTCAAAGCTACAGAAACAGTGTAAATGACTTCTTTTAAACATGTGATTAACTAAAAATATATATTTTAATATTATTATGTGGTAAAAAAAAAAAGGCCTAAGGTAAAATTTCATGTGCTGTACTTGTTTAACCTTCACATTCTTAGCATTGCTTTTGGATTTTTTTTTAATGCAAGAATTCCCAATGGCTTTTGAAAGACCTTTAGTGAGATAAATCTGTAACTTTGAGCTGCTTAACTGTGATGGTCTGTTTATGCAAGTTCGTATGTAGCTGTTGTAAAGCAGAGAAGAATGCTGTGGCTGCTGAAACCTTTGTCAGTCTTTTTGCAGGTACCGTTAATTGGCATAGATGTTCACTGTGTTCCCCAGGTGATATTCATCATAGTAAACATTGTGCAGGGAATAGCACAAATGCTGTGGTAATAATGTTAGCTGTGCCTGCAAAGGCGTTTGTAAAGGCTTGAGGGCAGTCTCAGCAGGAATGAGAGGCAAGAAAAGTATTTGGGTCCTACAAAATTTTACTTTAGCCCTGAAATTTCAGTAGCAGCTGTTAGGCAGTTTAGAGCTTCTCTTTGATCCTCAGAATTTTTTTTTCCAGTCAAGTCCAACAGTGAGATAAAACAAACTAATTCTGTATTCTTCTCTTGATTCTGTATTGATCAGGTAGTTTTTTAACATCTTACATATGGAGAATATACTTCCCTTTTGTTATTGAATATGCAACTGAAATATTTACAGAAACTGTAGCAAAAGTTGTGTTTTAACAAAACAAACAAAACCCACCCTCTCCCCAAATCCAGAAGACGGTGCTTTCCTCGTATGACAGACATAAAATTGACCGGAGGAGGGAAGCAATATGCATATCCAGTAGGCATCAGAGTCTGTGGAAAAAGAGCTTCTACTATTTCATAGACACAGGAAACTGTAATTGTCTGTAGAGTGTCTCACTGAGTTCTAGGCACTTCTCTGCAGTTATCAGTTTGCATTTAATGAAGTGAAGCTCTGAAGTAGACTAGTCACCAGCTTAAAGGTACGGTGCCATTTCAGACCTTCAGACTTAAGTATGAAGAAAACAACTGTAGAAGGTGTTTGAAGACTGATGTGATGTGTCGTGGTTTAACCCCAGCCAGCAACTAAGCACCACACAGCCGCTCACCCACTCCCCCCCCACCCAGTGGGATGGGGGAGAAAATCGGGAAAAGAAGCAAAACCTGCAGGTTGAGATAAGAACGGTTTAACAGAACAGAAAAGAAGAAACTAATAATGATAATGATAACACTAATAAAATGACAACAGTAATAATAAAAGGATTGGAATGTACAAATGATGCGCAGTGCAATTGCTCACCACCTGCCGACCGACACCCAGCTAGTCCCCGAGCGGCAATTCCCCGCCCCCACTTCCCAGTTCCTATACTAAATGGGACGTCCCATGGTATGGAATACCCTGTTAGCCAGTTTGGGTGAGGTGCCCTGGCTGTGTCCTGTGCCAACTTCTTGTGCCCCTCCAGCTTTCTTGCTGGCTGGGCATGAGAAGCTGAAAAATCCTTGACATTAGTCTAAACACTACTTTGCAACAACTGAAAACATCAGTGTTATCAACATTCTTCACATACTGAACTCAAAACATAGCACTGTACCAGCTACTAGGAAGACAGTTAACTCTATCCCAGCTGAAACTAGGACAGGTGTTCTGGAACTGAGTTCCCTGCCATGTGGTATGTCTCTCGTGGTACATTTTAGAGTTCAGTTCCCTGCTACAGAATATATATACTGAACATCAACAATACCCAATGTGGCTGGAAAATGCCTAGAATAAGCACTGGGAATAACATTGGCTTCCCGAAGCAGAAAATTTTGTTCAAGATTGTAATTATAAACTTCATCTGAAATCATGCGTATGTCTTGAGTTATAAGAGAGCAAATTTTTTCTCATTGTGTGGGTATATGTACTTTATGTATAATGTGTGTATATATATACATACACACAGTATCATATAGATAAATGTAAATTAAATCTTTTATTAAAATTTCTGTCCTTTCTATTATAGATTGAACAAATGAGGACAGAGCTACTTCAGGAAAGAGCTATAAAGCAAGATTTGGAGTGTGACAAAATTTCGTTGGAAAGACAGGTAATTATGGCTGGAATATCACCACACTAGCAAGATAATAGGCTGGGTATCTACCTTCATTAGGAAATTCAAATAAACATTTAAGGAATACAGTGTTTGGTAGCTGGCACCATCCCACCATAGTGTGCTGCTAAAAGTATGTGTTAGTAAGAATAGATTAAAACCCATGAGTATCTTAATACTGATACTCAAAAGAAAATATTATAATCTTGAATTAAGTCTTCTCTTAGTATTTTTTTTCTTTCCAGACCCCTTGTTTTAGCTTGAGGTTTGTCACAGTTTATATATTTCATATACTAAACACTCATACTATGCATACATCTGTTTATGTACTATAATAAGACATTTTTGTTGTAGTGAATGTAGGCATCTCTCTACCACATAAATTCTGTCTATATATTTGAGGATCAAAGACATTAAAAATAAGAAATGTCACAGTTGATATGGTATACTTGTTTTAGAATAAAACTGAGATATCAATATAGAAACTTTTAAAAAGCATATATACAGCAAAGACCATAGAATATCAAAGACACTGTTATCTAGTGTCGTGGTTTAACCCCAGCCAGCAACTAAACACTACGCAGCCGCTCACTCACTCCCCCCCCACCCAGTGGGATGGGGAGAAAATCAGGAAAAGAAGCAAAACCCGTGGGTTGAGATAAGAACGGTTTAATAGAACAGAAAAGAAGAAACTAATAATGATAATGGTATGGAATACCCTGTTGGCCCTGGCTGTGTCCTGTGCCATCTTCTTGTGCCCCTCCAGCTTTCTCGCTGGCTGGGCATGAGAAGCTGAAAAATCCTTGACTTTAGTCTTGTGATGGGTTAACCCTGGCTGGATGCCAGGTGCCCACCAGAGCTGTTCTATCACTCCCCCTCCTTCTCAACTGGACAGGGGAGAGAAAATATAACAAAGAGCTTGTGGGTCGAGATAAGGGTAGGAGAGATCACTCACCAATTACCGTCACGGGCAAAACAGACTCAGTTTGGGGAAAAATTAACTTGATTTATTACAAATCAACCGGAGTAGGGTAATGAGAAATAAAACCAAATCTCAGAACACCTTCCCTCCACCCCTCCCTTCTTCCCGGGCACAACTTCACTCCCGGATTCTCTACCACCCCCCCCAGCGGCACAGGGGGACGGGGATGGGGTTTACGGTCAGTTCATCACACGTTATTTTCTGCCGCTTCATCCTCCTCAGGGGGAGGACTCATCACACTCTTCCCCTGCTCCAGCGTGGGGTCCCACCCACGGGAGACAGTCCTCCACGAACTTCTCCAACGTGGGTCCTTCCCACGGGCTGCAGTTCTTCACGAACTGCTCCAGCATGGGTCCTTTCCACGGTGTGCAGTCCTTCAGGCACAGACTGCTCCAGCGTGGGCCCCCCACGGGGTCACAAGTCCTGCCAGAAAATCTGCTCTGTGGGCTCCTCTCTCCACAGATCCGCAGGTCCTGCCAGGAGCCTGCTCCAGCGCGGGGTTCCCACGGGGTCACAGCCTCCTTCGGGAACCCACCTGCTCCGGCGTGGGGTCCTCCACGGGCTGCAGGTGGATATCTGCTCCACCGTGGACCTCCATGGACTGCAGGGGGACAGCCTGCCTCACCATGGTCTTCACCACGGGCTGCAGGGGAATCTCTGCTCCGGCGCCTGGAGCATCTCCTCCCCCTCCTTCTTCACTGACCTTGGTGTCTGCAGGGTTGTTTCTCTTACATGTTCTCACTCCTCTCTCCGGCTGCCGAATACCACCGTCCCAACTTTTTTTTCCTTCTTAAAAATGTTATCACAGAGGCGTTACCACTATCGCTGATTGGCTCGGCCTTGGCCGGCGGCGGGTCTGTCTTAGAGCCGGCTGGTATGGGCTCTGTCGAACACAGGGGAAGCTTCCAGCAGCTTCTTACAGAAGCCACCCCTGTAACCCCCCCCGCTACCAAAACCTTGCCACACAAAACCAATACAAGTCTAAACACTACTGAGCAACAACTGAAAACACCAGTGTTATCAACATTCTTCGCATACGGAACTCAAAACATAGCACTGTACCAGCTACTAGGAAGACAGTTAACTCTATCCCAGCTGAAACCAGGACATCTAGTTTAGCTGTAAATCCTTTGACCACTTTTGGAGGAGCTGTTCTTCAAAGTCTTAACAGTACTTCAGGAACACTGTTGAAGGTAGATCATAATTTCAAGGAATAGTGATTTTAGTTGAGTATTTTCTTTTGTAGGAGCAAACAAGTGAAAAAATGACATGCCTCTGAAAAAAAAGATACGGATTTGATAGAGAACTCTTACTCTCTGTTGTCTAGGAAGGAGTATGACTCATATTTTTCAGTATCTATGATGGAAAGTACATTAAAAATACTTTCTAGCTTTTTGCAACATTTTATTCTGCAGCTCAGTGGTCTTTGAAAGCAAGATTACTATCATAGCCCCTAGCTGAGATCCGGAGGAAAGCTATCTTAGTAAGTCATAGTATTGCTGACAGTCTCAAGAATGTAAAACAGATAGTAATGAGTATTTAGAGAACATATTTATACCAGACACCTGATTTGGTGCCTTAAATTATGTGAAATGAATCCCATATTAATTGTTTGAGAAAAAAGAATGCCACCTGCTGGTAGATCCCATGCACATCCTTATACTTTAGTTCTGACTTTTCTGTCATAGCTTTTATAGGGTTTGAGACCTGAGATCACAGTTTGAAGTTCTGTAATAAAGAGCTTTATTTTCTGTTCCTCCTGTAACTCTTCTTTTTTTTTTTTCTGTTAACTTTATCACTAGGTCCCCCTTGAAAACCAGAATTACCTAGCCTCCTAAAGTCTAAATCTGAGTAAAATTCTGCTTTTACAAATCATGGAGCTTGCAAAGTTTTTCAGACTATTTATGTAGTAGGAGTAGCATTGGATAGTTCAGAAAGGAGGGAAAAAAACCCACAGTAACAGCTTTGATAGAGTAAAGCAATACTGGATGCAAGCAATTTCTGTCTACTTGTTTTAGCCATACACCAGTGAGTTACAAGGGAGGAATACAGAGTTTTCAAAAGGATTGTGTGGAGAATAAGACAGATCCAATGCTATTTGAAAAATTTTGGCATATTAAAAAATGCTGTTGGAAGGGGCTTGCAACCATCTGAAGTTCAAGGGTCCATTTAAGCCTAAAACTTTAACTCAAGCTTAACACTGAATTCTTTTTAATAAAGCACGGTAATACAAGATTTGTTTGTAGTAAACAGTGAAATCTCACTGACTCTCTTTTTCCATATTTACTAAATTAAAAATATACTGGTAACCTTGTGTTTGCCTGAAGCAATTTATTTTGTGTTAAGGTGATATTTGTTAATACCAGCATATATGTAGTAATCAAGTATGTTCCAACTATAGAACAAAGACTTGAAGAGCCGAATCCTTCACCTGGAGGGTTCTTACCGATCTAGTAAAGAGGGACTTGTTGCTCAAATGGAAGCAAGGATCACAGAGCTAGAAGAACGACTTGAAAATGAAGAGAGGTAAAACTGCTTATGTTAAGATCAAAACATGCATGTTTATATTTGTTAATATGACCTCTTGCTAATATTAAGTCTCTGATGCAATGAACTTGATTTATTTTTTTCCTCACAAACACTAAATTAAAATGGTTACTGTTTCATACAAGTATTGCAAATTTTCTTTTTGACTGAAAGCACACTGAAAGTTGCCTTATAAATTTAAAACTGGCCACACTGCTAACATGGTTCCATACCTCATTATTTTATCAATGTCTAATACAGTAACAGACTTGGAAATATTAACTATAGTTTAACACTTCCATTTTCATGTTCATTTCATTGTTTAATCTTGGAGGAATGTATTTTTTTTTTCTAAATCTTGCTCTGGAGACAGAAGAAATTCCCCTTAATTGTTCATGCTTTTGAACAAATTTTTTAACATGTTGCGTGGAATCAGTAAATCAAAGCAGGGGCCATTAGTATTTATTTAATTCTTAGAAAATTGCTAAGGAATTATGTCAGCAGGATTGGAAGTATTTCAGTTCCTTTTTAAAAAAGCCTGTCTTTTTGTTTGTTTTGTTTTTTTCTAGGGATAGAGCTAATTTCCAACTAAGTAACCGCAGACTTGAGAGAAAAGTGAAGGAGTTAATGTTGCAAGTGGATGATGAACATCTCTCACTGACTGATCAAAAGGACCAGGTAGAGGGAAAGACTAATATGCAAATATCTGATATTAATCCTACTAGCATAAATCATCATATATAAAAGATATGAGAAGAACATAGATAGATACTGATTACTCTATTGTTTATGAACTCCCATTTAGTGAGATTTGCAGTTCCCATTGTTAGCATGTTTCTTTGTCTAGTACTAAATTGTTATTAGTTTCTAAAATTATGAAAAGGAAGCGCTTAGAGGAGCAATGCTATAATTATTTTAAGAAATAAAGCCAATAACAGTACATGATCCCATAAATATATACACCAGCATATGATTCTATAAATATATACACCAACAAATAATATATTCTGTTTTGCCACCATAAAATTTTGTTTAAAGAAAGAAGCTATTTATTATTAAATAAAGGCTATAACTATTAAACATATGTTGATATTCTAATAGCAATGTGCTCTACCATTCCTGTGGTCTTTGTTGATTCCTTGCTTAAAACATGGTTTGTTTCAGTACGTGAGTCAAATAGTTAATATTCTGCCTAGAGAATGAACAGTATGTTTCAGATTGCAGACATGTGTTAAAGGAACAATCTTTTAAAATCCTCTGGGTTTTTAAAACATATTTTGTAGTATCTGTCTGGTAAAGTTGCTTAACTTAGATACACTAATAGCTCCAGCCTTCCCTTATTGATAACCAGCTCTTGCTATCACTGCAAGAGTGTCTTACTCTAGCAAAGCTGTGTTTGCTTGTTGCTGTTTTTCTTAAAAAGTTGTATCGCATCACTTTTCTCAAAGTCTAATGATGACTTTCAAATATTTCTGAAGCACAGGATTACAGTGTCACTACACTGGCAAAGTTGTGTCTTTATTCTCCCTCTCATAGATGCTGAAAGAATATAATTCCTTTATTAAAATAGTCCTCTAATCAGCTGACATGTAAATATTTCAGTTGAGTTTGCGTTTGAAAGCAATGAAACGTCAAGTTGAAGAAGCTGAAGAAGAAATAGACAGACTGGAAAGTGCTAAAAAGAAACTCCAGAGAGAACTGGAAGAGCAACTAGACATGAATGAACAATTGGAAGGACAGCTTAATGCTGCAAAGAAGGAATTAAGGTAGGATGACTTGTCAGACCTTACAATTATGTATCATACCACCACTCACAAGATTGATCTCTTGCTCCATTAGTCCATAAACTGAGGGCTTCCTCTAACAAACTTCAAGTTTGTCATAAGCAGACAGAGTTTAAGAGACGGACCTGTGAAACTCTTCTGCATTTCCTTTCTCTACAAATGTTCTCCAACTCTTTCCAGGGTGCTCTAGGTGCCCAAACCTTCTTTCCAATAGCTGCCTGCTGAATAAAGTAATTGAGGCAGGGAATAAAAAATGGGAAAAGATGGTAGGACTCGACGATCTTATCATCTGTAGTAATAACAATTTCCTGCTAATGACTGAGAGATACAGCTATCCTGTGTTAGTTTTCCTCAGCCATCTTTGAACATCTCAGTGTGCAATGTTTACAGTTTCCCCTGTCTGTGACTTTAATTAGAGGTGCTTGAAAATACGATAGATTGATCTTCATTCTCTTGCATGTTTCTTTCATGTATGATGCAGTCTGCGATAAACTACCGCGATTAGAGCACAACTTTCTTTGGCATCCTTTAAAAATGTAAATCCTACCTGTCAATGTTTTAAGCTTTGCATAAGTGTTCTGCATGTAAAAGTGCAGTTTTAATAGCAAAGATGTGTATTTTTGTTTCAGTAGACTGAAGAAGTCGCCAAGTAAAGTGTTGGCTGATTCTGATGATGATGACGATGATGATTTCAGCACGGATGGTGATAGTCTCTGTGAATTACCTTCAGGAAATAACTGTTCAAAAGATGATGACACCAAAATCTAAATAAGTGTTGAATCTGTGATTCCTTGAAAGTACTGGAAGAATAACAAAAAATATCAAGAAACTGGATATTCTAGAAATCAAATGACATAAAGGGACTTAAGATTTAGGGATATAATGTTTCTATCCATACTGTGCCATTTTCTTATTTAGATCTCCAGTGTTTATTATAGAAAACAGGATTGCATTATAAAACAGCTATAAACCACGGAGAGAGAGAGAGATATATATATGTAATTGCTACTGAAAATGCGGGGATAATGTTTCACATTGGAAATGTGATTTTGCTAAAATTCCGTTTAAGTAAAAAGCCATTTGAAAGTAATTCAAAGTTAGTTTGTTGTTATTAAAAACTTTCCCCTAAAATTAAGGAAACCACAGAAGATTATTTAATAATTGTAAGTAGGGGGAAATGATGTATAAAATGTAAATATTTTAAACATCTTTTTATTGGCTACTTTAGTACTATTTTGTAAAGTTTCAAATATTATATAAATCAGTTTCATATGTAAAGTACTTCAATTTATACTGAATGCTATATCTGGGTTTTAACTAAGAAGAAAACAAATGAAAATTAATACATTTTGTGCATTACAGAGCAGATTCACAGTTACTGACCCGGGAAGTACATTCCCATTTTAAAACCAGTGCAAGTTTTATTGTATCTACTGTCTATATTAGAGATCAAATGTTAATCCTGCCTGTTGACTTTAAAAGGACCATCACATATGCATGATGAGTGAGGCTTGCCTACAGCTTTCTTGTAAACTTCGGGAAGCTTTCTGTTAGGGAAGGGTGAGAATGAGGTTGGTTATTACTTGGTATCTTTCATTTCCTGAAATGGACTCCATACTGCCAGAGGCAGAAAATTATAGGCCTGCTGATTTGAGGGCATCAGGACAGGCTTATCTTGAATTCTCCAAGGAGTCCCACTTGTTCCAGCAAAATTACTTGTGGTCTTTGAATTAAGTACATGCTTAAATCTGTTCGTTAATTGATCCCAGAATTTTATGCACCTGGCAAGAAATTGCACCAAAGAAACACAAAGCATATAATCTGATTTTTCTTTCTAAGCTGTTCTTGAGCATCTATTTGTGATATATTGCAGTGTATGGTCATATATGCAGATGTATATTAGTATTTCAGTTTACAGAAGTATCTGCATTTTGGGTGATCCATCTGTTCAACAAACTTTGCAGGAAATTTAAAAGAAAAAAAAAACTTTGCAGATTTTATTTTGGAAGCATTTTCCATTTTATGGGAAAAAAATTTTTTTTTTGCCGTTTATATTACACCAGACCGTTTTTGCTCCTTTGCAAATCTAGAATTCTAACGAAGGGGCACTACTACATAATTTTGTTAATAAACTATAGCTAAGTCCCGTCTGATTATTAGGATTTGTCCCCACTTACAGGTTAGTGAGCACTTCTTCGTTGAATGGACCAAATAATAGTGTAATGTAATTGTAAAAAATATTTCAAACTGAAGTTGCTTGGAGCTTCCATTACTCCCACAAAGGCATCTACTGAAGAGAACAAATTTAACAGCTCTGAAAGTGAGGCTGATAGACTTGGTTAAGGCAAAAGTCCTGACAACGGCAGTATCCATTTTTGTACGATTACATGAAATGAAACTCCTGCCTGCGGGATCAGAAATATATTCATGCATAGCAGATTACAGACTCTTTTGCCATGTAATTCCCTTCAACTTGATTTTGATGTTTTGAGATACATGGGAAATAATATGAACGGTGTAGTTGTAATACTCTGAATCTTGTATATCTTTTCAAGTGGCATACATCATATAATTTTTTTGCAATACTAGCTTTACTATTTTGACAACATAAACAGCCTTTCCTCCAAGATCTGTGCTATACTGTACTGACAATCATCATATAACCTGCTGTGATTTATTTTTTGTTGTTTCATTTGAATGTTTATGTAGGCTTAACTTTAAACAACTGATTCCAATCTCCAGTAGTCTGTCCTAATGTTCATAGATGACTATTATTTCAAACCACTGGAAGAAAATATTGCATCTACCTCCAGTTACACTAAACTGTAAAGGAAGAAATTACTTAAAATAAACAGTCAGTCAGCTCTTTCAGTTCTACTTTGTATGTTCACATACCTTGATATGACAACTGAATTTCGTATGAAAGACGCATGTGTTTAAGATGTAACAAGAAAATAATTATCTGGGAAATACTGATGCTGTAAACAAGTTTCTGCATTTTCTTCTTTTTGGATAGCTGCTTTCTTTGTAACTTGTAAAGCAGGTGGCAGGTGTAATATCTAGAAGACTCCTTTTCTCATTTGAACTTACAGTAAGTTAGAAGGAGGGAGACACGTTGTTGCAGACTCCTAGTGGGAGAGATCCTTCTTATTAGACCTTCCTCCCCACTGTGTCTTCATAAAAAAACCTGGTGTTTAGTTTGTTCATTTAGACTTGGAAATGGCATTTTCTCTTTAAAAGTCTCAAATGGTACAACTAGAAACAAAGAAAATCTTAAGATGTTGAAAAGGGTATTTCAGCTCATTCACAAAACAGTTGGTAGCTCTGTTTCTCAATATCTGCTAGCTATGGTGAGGGTAAGGTCTAGATCTTGATTGCCACAAAAAACCACTGATAATAGTTTAAGGACATCTGATTTGTTCACTCCACCTCATGGCAGTTTTTAATCAAAACTCATCTTAAGTCAAGGTTTAGTTTAGAAAAATTTTCCCAATATTTCCATGTAATCTATTTTTAAATGAATTTCAGAAGAAGCTCTTGACCCATAAACGGAAGCAAGAGGGAGAATACATGAAGAAACATGGTTGTGAGACATTCAGTCCCTAGAAGTTTGTACAAACATCAGAGTTTCTGGTGTATTACAGAGACGTGGCTTGAATTCTGAGCTGTA
Organism: Harpia harpyja; assembly: GCF_026419915.1. Taxonomy (NCBI): domain Eukaryota; kingdom Metazoa; phylum Chordata; class Aves; order Accipitriformes; family Accipitridae; genus Harpia; species Harpia harpyja. The sequence goes on from NC_068953.1 coordinate 31,258,629, forward strand.
GAGACCTCCAGTTTTCTTTGATGATACCATTATATCTCATAAACAAACAGACCCAAGCTAAATCACTTTTGATATAAGCCTAACCTTATGACTTATATAGTGGATGCTTCTCTCTCAGTGTAAGTCATCTATGATGAACAATAAACTTTTTGTCCTCTCTGGGATTAATAGCATTTCATATCCCACTAAGATTTTGACCATTTTTATGTGGTGAAAGACTTTCTATAAAAACAATATTTCTTCCCGTTAAAATTCTATTCTGCCTAAATATACATGTTCTTCAAACAGCTGTGTAAGATTAATATTGCCATATTCAATTCCTGACAACTTGTGCCTTAAGAGGACTCATATGGTCATTTATAATTCCTGCTTTTGAGAATCAAATCCAAGTTCTATTTTGAGCATTTTCACTAATCCATTATACTCTGGCAGATCCTCTTGGTTTTCTGAGCCTACTTTTGTAGATAGGAGAGTACAAGTTAACTTCTACAAGTGTTTTGATGTTTTAAATCACTAACATTTGGCAAGTGCTCCAAGATCTTTCAATGGCAATTGCTATACAATGCAAAATATGTAAATGTAAAACAAACAAGTGAACAAAATCCTCCTGTCCTCCATAGACTCTTCGCTGTCCAAGTAATAAAATTAAGGATATTCGTCACATATAATGGATTTTAATGCCCTTGAGTTTGGAAGGCATCTCTCTTCATAAAAGCATTAAGGTCTTTCAGACATCATTATGTCTTTTTAGTGCGTGGAGAAAGAAAAAGGAAAAGTTGTCTTCTTGCTGTCTCCTGTACCTGTTCCCCTCTTCCACTTTATTTAAGGAAAACCCTATGCTATGCAAATACTTTCTTAGTTCAGCATTGTCAGTTGCTTTCTATTGTTCAATCACCTGGCAGGTTTCCCCCCCACAATGTAGTCTCTTGGCGATGTGACTATAACTTGTTGATTAATCTGTGTATTCCTCTGATTTATCCTCATTTTTCTCAACTTAATGCTTCCCTTTCTCCTGATTAAATAATCTGTTCTGATTTATAGCTGATTTTCTAAAGTATTCCAGAAGCCATGTGCATTCCTAATTTTTTTACGGACCAGCTGTGTGCTTTGAGTGAACTATGCAGTGCAATAGCTTCAGCGTTAAGGCCTTTTCTGGATCATGCAGCATATTTCAGTAATTAAGTATTGATGCTTTTAGCTTACTGGAGCTTCCTATCCTATGAGTAGAGCTACACATTTCAGCTGCTTAATTTCTACCAACTGCAGTTATCAAGTAACATTGCAAAATGTTCAAAGACTTTGCTGAAAGAGCAATATTCTTTAGAGATTGCTAGGGTTTATAACATATTTAATTTGTTCTTTTTTGCATAAGGTGGTGATTAGGTCACATATTGAGCCCTCTGACCCTACTATGTTATACTGGGGAAAATTTCATTGTTATTTCAAAATTTATTTGTGAGCACTGGGCTATTGAGAAAAAGGTATAGAAATGAAAAGAAAGGGGGTTTTGTATTATAGGTTTTTCTTTTAACATATAAGAACAGAAAGACTTAAGAAGGGGAGTAAAGTTCAACAGACAAGGTCAAGTGCAGTAGTGAATTGGGCTCACCTACCTCAGTAGAAGCATGACAGCCTTTTAATGGTTAGTACCAGTGAACCTCATGTGAGGTCAGCAGAGACTGTATGTTTTATGTAAGAGGGAATATTTGATCTTTTCTCCACTTCTAATAACAATTTGCTGTTTTATTCAGATCCTGAAGCTTCATGCCATTAGCAGAAGAACAGGCAATAAAAAAATTTTACTTAATTTCTGAGCACAGGTGGATGATGAAAGTTTAAGCTCTCCCAGTTGCCAATAGGAAAATTGTAGGAACACTATATGAGTGCAGAGAAGGGATTCGTTACAGGTAACTTGAGTTTTTCTATGCTTTCTGTGTACTTCTCTTTCTTAAGCAGAATGGGCTTTCTGAACAACGCTTTATTTATTAGATTACAAAGTTATTTTCACTAGTTCCCATCAGTCCTTTTACTTTGGTTGCATGCAGTCTGGCTAGGACGAAACCTACCAATGGCATAATGTGAATTAAGGGAGGAAATACAGACAGTAAGAAAGATCAACACAGGATCCAGTTCTGATTAATTTGATTTTGATCTTCCCTTCACTCCTCTTAAAGAGCCTGGCACTGAATGTTGCTTAAGCCATCTTAAACCTACAGATACTTAATTTAGCCTGGGATGAATGTAAGATTTTATTTCCAGGGAAAGACTGTAAAGGTATCAAGATCAGGATGGTAGGGAGCACACTGGAGTAGTGCACATTGAAGTAGTGCTAGGAAATGCCTATTTCCTGTATGCATTTGCACCAAAGATTCTCAAGAGAGTCCAGCTGGGACAAATGATAGTGCTGAAAAAGGAGCAGCATATGTTTCTGATATTTCTGTGGATGCACTGTTAATGGAGACTGATGAGTTGCATACCACTGTGCAGCATGGGTAGTTCTGTTTTGCAGAAATGCTTTCAGCATCTTTAAACCTTGGATACCCAAGTGCCTGCCAGTATCAGAAGCATCTATTTGGTGTGACTCACATTTTATCTTACTTTTTTTCCCAGAAAGAAATTGTGAGTATAGTTTTGTGTTTTCCCTTGGATTTGGCATTTTGTCAAAGATGTGTTGTTTTGTGACAGAGAAAGAAAATATTGCTGCCCCCGGAGTAGAGAGATGAGACTGTTTGGGACTCATCCCTGGAAAAACTCAGTCTGTGCCAGAGATGAAATTTACTCTTTTAGAAAGTAGTTCCACTGTGCATAGGAGAGCTGAGCTGTTGACTAGCAGTTTACCTCTCACACCCACAGAGCTGACTATTCTCAAGTCTTTTGGTTAAAATTCAGCAAATACTATTTAAGGAAAAAGGACTCATTGGATATTTGTGACTAGAGCATGTGAGAGCAAATACACTTGCACACACACACATTCTGAAGGCAGAGAGAGATGGGTGTGCATTGCTGCAAGTGCTGTATCATCTGATTTGGTGCCTGCCTGAAAACATAATCTTGACTGTTTAAAATTGGTACACAAAGTCAGTGGCTATGGTCACACTGTGGTTACTGTAAATCCTTCCCAGCGCAGACCACCTTCATCTGAGCTCTGGCATTTTCTTGGATATCTGCTGTGTAAAAGAGCTTTTTGACAGAGCCCCAACAAGCCACTTAATTTGTCTTTTAAACACTTTACCAAAAGGAAAACAAAGGAAGCTGAACCATCCAGAGAAGACAGGGTGGTCTAATAGTTGGAAGTAGAGCACTGGGAACCAGGAGGATTCTGGTTTCTAATCTGTTTGAGCTGCTGCTTCAGTCCTTGACCTTCTCGTACTTTTGTCAACATGCCTAGAAAATGGAGCACAAAACTAGACCTTGAAAACTTGATACTGCGTCTGTGTTGAAACTTCCTGTATAAAAAATGTTAGGAGGAAATGCCAAGGATCTGATTTTTCAGCGAATCTGATTTTTCAGCATATCTGCTTTCTGTGCTGTGTTTAGCCTGTTGCCCTACAGTCTGTGATATGCTGCAATGCTTTCCAAGTGGGGAGCTGTTTCACCTGCCGCACTCTGAGTTTGAAGGTCTTGTGCTGGCTCTGCAGTAGCCAGCAGGCTCTGTGGAGTGACTTTGCTGCAGAATGACAGCCTTAAGTCTAGATTTCCTTGCTTTACAGGGAGTTTCAAATTTGTTTTTCTTCAAATAAGAAAATGGTTTATTGTGTAACAGGTAGAATGGCTATGACAAGAGGGATGGAAAAAATAAAGTCAGTCCAGTAAAACTATGTAAAAGCTGTAACATCAGCCAACCAAAGGAAAGAAGGTTCCTGAATCAGGCTGTGTTTACTTCAAACACAGCTCACTGTGCCTCGCTATTTCAGTACATATTGTGTGTGGTATCCAGCTATTTTAAAGATAAGATCAAATTCACAATTCGGATCAAAATGTCTCTCCCAACTGTGAACTTATTAAGCATTACTAAGAGTCATAATGGAAGACCATGGTCTGTGTGGTGCTGTATGTGATACTGCATAAGGATAAATATTTGTCAGGATGTCCAAGGGCAGTGTGAGCCTCTTATAGAGCTCAAGAGAATTCATCTCTTCCATTTTCTTGGCATCCTTTGGCTAGGAAACTTTTTCAGATGGACTGAATTTAATAAGCATTGTGGGATAAGCAGAGAAGCGAAAAGAATGAGTAAGAAATAGGGCCACTATAGCTGCTACCTGTATGAGGGGAAAGGAATCTTTGTAGGTGTGCACATGATAAGCCTCCTGTATGCATGTACCACACTGGTGCTATTGATGCAGAGGGTGGCTGGCAGAAGGAAAACTGCAGTCTATTTAATCGACCTCCTTTCCTCTTCTGCCCTTATTGCTGTTGCTGGCTTCTTTACTGAGAAAATGAACTATAGTGGCATTGGGAAACCCCTGCTCAGTAAGCTGGAGTCCTTCATATTCTCTGCAGGAGAAAGGTAGCTGTAAGTTTGTACGTACATAACAAACCAACTTAAAATGCTCACAATCTCAACTGTTTGTTTTTAAAATTAAACAGGTTCCATTTAAAGACATGTATATGTCAACAAGTACGTGTTTGCAATAGGTCCCATGAAAGTATTTTTTCAAAGCCAAAACTGGATTTTCATCAGACCTGTTGCCCTGTGACAACTGCCATGAAGCAAGCCCCAGCACCATCACTGCTGGGTTGGCTACTTACCACACAGTAGCCCTACAAAGGTGCAGGTAAGTATCTCAGGACTACCAATTTGTGCTGTGCTGTGGTGTGCTTTCTAACATTGTAGCTGACTGATGGTCTCTCTTGTACTTCCCAGCTGTGGTCCTTCCTTCATCAGTGACAAGTGCAGACACTCTGTTGGAAGACGCAATACATGGCATTAGATGCACCAGGGTAGAGAGGAAGTGAGGAATCCTGACCACGAGATGTTTGGAAAACATAGAGTTAACATTAGCTTATTCACAGCAAACACATGTTCCCAGGTGCTGACAGAAAGGTCTAGCTGTTGGGACATTCTGCTTTTTGGGGCAAGTTTGGAGTTTTGGGGTTTTTTGTTTTGTTTTTTGTTTCAGTCAGAGGAAAAAAAAACCAAAACTGAGCCTGGAGAGGTTTCTCTCCTGGTTGTGTTCTCTAGATGTCTGTTGGGTCTTTTCTCTCTTGTGGGTGAAATCTTGACTAGTATGGGATTTTACTTTACTTATGTTTTTAGCTTACCTTGTGTCCACAAGTAAAGTGAGAGGCAGGCAGTATCTGCAGTCTGCTGTGGTGACATTGCCAGGCTGGTAATACAGGAAATGTCATGATGTACTGTGCGCATGATATTAAACACCTATCTTTCATCTTATTTGAGCAAAACAATGAGCTTTTTGTACTCATGCAATTACTGCTTACCTAGCCTCTTGTTGCAATGTGTTTGTATTCACCTGGAAGGCTTTTACTGTAAAGCTTCACAGTGCTGTTTCCAGGAAAGGCAGGTGGTTATGACTCAAAGTGGGATGATACAAGCCTCAGGAGCCTGTGTATAAACTGCAGCATCTCTAGATGTCAGTGTGCCACCAAATGAATGACATTATCAGTTGCATCTGAAGGGCAGTGCAGGTGGCAGGAGGGAATTGAATACCTGGCAACTCAGTGGGGCAGGGAGTTTGCCTAGATCTGTTCTATATGGTGTCACACTTACCACCAGTGCACAGGATTAGTAACTCCTGGATAGAGTAGGTCTCCACACTGAGTGATTAAATAGACCTGTACCTCCTATACCTGCCAAGCCTAGAGCATCAGATATCAGGTAACTGAGCTTTGATTCCACAGACTTTTGTAAGTCTTGTCATTTTAGCTTTTCTGCTCAAGAACATAAAGATACCATCCAGCCACAGAGCATACAGGTGATACCCGCTGCACAAACTGCAGTTACGCTTTGTGAAGCATACATGCAGTGACATGCTGCTGACCACAAACATTAAGTGTGCACGGCTGCCAGAGACCAGCTGTGGGGCCCTTTGCGTGTCCTCTGCAACTGAGTGCACAGAATCAGGTAAAAGCAGCATGTTTTAACTTTGATTGGCACTTTAGCTAGTCAGTGCAATTGTTCTCATCACCTTTATAATTTTTACGAATTTAGAAGTAATATGGCGGGAAAAAGGGAGATTGATACCCATTGACTTTGCTGCTCCTCTGAAACTTCTGTGCCTAGCAGAGCTTGTCATTTCTGGCTCTTGAGAAAAATTAAAAAAAAAAAAAAAAAGCCACAAAAGGGGAAAGCTGGTGCAAGTTTTCTGGAGAGAGAAGGACTATTTTTCCGCCGAGAACGTTTGAAAGTCTTAAAAAACGTGGGAACTGCAGTCGTGACTAAGATGCCTCAGGTAAGTCATTCTTGCCACCAAAGGCGCCCGGGGGAGCGCGCCCCGCAGGTGGCAGCAGAGAGCAGGCGGCGTCTGTGCCGGTGGCCAGGCCATGGCCGGGGTGGGGGGGGTGCCCCTGCCTTGGTCTCCGAAGTCCTCCTGCAAATGTGGGTCCTAATCCCATTTTGCAGGTATGTTTTAATACATCGTGAATTGGTTTTCATGATGCGATGCCTTCCATATACCATGACCGTATGCATTTTGCCAAAATACAGGGGTTTGTTGCAAAGAATCTCACACTTATATCCGTGAAGCTCGTGACCACTTCCCATGGGGGTGATAAATTGCCCAGCGGCACTACTGTCTTATTTTGTTGCTGGCATCCTTCAATATAGTGAGGATGGCAAAATTCATCCCTCTGCACTGCTAAGCAGCCAGGGAGTCCTGCTGTGGCTGTCATTGCAGCTGACGTATTGCACCCTCCCTGTTGACTTGTGTTAATTATGCCCTAGTAGAGCAGCTTTTGTCTTGTTTTCCCAGGCAGCAACTGGTGTGGAGCCAATCTTGATGGTCGTCTGCAAAGAGGGTTTGTATACAAACAAATCTAAAAGAGAGATTGACAAGGCAAAGGGTATCTCAAAGCTTTGGAGTCTTGAGATTGTGCTTCTGCCAGAGCACAAGTTTCTTGCAAGAAAGATGAGGGAAATTATTTAATCCTCCTTGGATATCAATTCTCCAGTGCTGAAATACAATATAGAACAGCCAGGTTGCCATTCAAGAGGTAGTCTGTCAGAAAGCGACCTGCTGCTCAACAAATATCCTTTTCAGTATAGAATCACAGTCAAAATAGCATTCAAGATGTTAAGGTGCATGAAGTGACTAACGTGACAAGGGGTATGGTGCTTTCCTTTAAAAGTGCTGCTGCTGTAAGAAGTGCTCAGATACTATTGCATGACTCTAAGTGGACAGAAAACTGAGTGGTCCTGAGTCTGGAGAAATTAATTTATGAAGGACAGAAAGAGCATAGATAACATCTACTCTTTACCGGTTTGTAACGCTGTAACAAGGAGACAAATCACCAGAATGGAACAAGGAGAATCAAAATTGGTACTTTTTTTATACAGCAAGATTAGACACGCTGGTGCTGATGGTGATAATTTAGGAAGAAATAAAAGTTCATAGCTGGTAACAATACCCATTATTCATTAAAATGTGTCAGCAGGAGTTACTAAACCTATAGTTCAGGAAGTAAGCCAGTCTCTAATGAATAGAAATCCCAGGAGATATTTGGAGGAAGTGGGAGGATAATTAACATCTATCTCCTGTGAAGTTCTTACATATCTTTCTGAAACAGGAATCCTGGCCACTGACAGAGAAGATAGACAGCAGCTGTGATGCAGTCTGGGCATTTGTACTACTCTGCATAATAGTGAGTGACGATCTGGGAGGCAATATGAGGTAGTTCGTGACTATAGCTGGACTATGACTTGACAGAAAGAATTTATTGGAAACCAAGTTGTCTTTTGCCTCAACATTTTAACATGTTCTCAAACAAATGATTTTCGATACCGCCTTAGACCTGCGTTCATTCCACCTAACTTCAGGCACTGACCTAGGAAGATGTCAGCAGTGTGAGAAAAGTTATAAGCAGGTATGTTCATGCTTTCATTAGGGGACTGGATCAAGTTCCCCACTTTGTATCACCAGGCTCTGTACAAAATCATGCTGTTCTAGCCCAAGGGAAACCTCAGAATTTCTACACAGGGAAAACCTAATCTTTTTGGAAGTTTTTACATTAAAATGATCAGATGTTATTTACCAAAAGAGACCTAAAAATTCAGCCAAAGCAGTTATAAGTGTCTAGACCATATGTGGCTACAGAAACAGTGGAATTCAAGTTATATTTACATAACAGCATAAGTCGGTGAATTATAACCTTTGTGTTGCTGGTACCCAAACATGCTAACTTAAAGGTAGCCAAGGAATCTGGTACTGTCAGACAAAGAGCAATCTAACCACAGGCTGAAAACTCTCCAGAGAATTTGATGGGATCTGTGGAAACTATGCCAAACACCTGCAGTATTAATAGAAATATAAATTAATAAATAACATCAGTCACAAAAGGTTAAAAACTGAAGAAATTGTATAGATTCTGTAGATGGGGGAAACAAAAGATATTTGAACTATGCCAGGAGTGCTATTTTGGCAATACAGAAGTAGATTCCAAACAACCTTAAAGCTATGTGGTTGACAATATGCACTCAAGAATTATCTGTGGATGTGGGCCAGTAGCAAGCATGCAAAAAAGCCCACCTTATTTCAGGTATCCTTAACGCTGGTGTTCATCTGTATGTGTGTTTGTGTGGTTGTCCTGCACTGCAAAAATCTAACCTAGAGATGTACAAGTTAATGTCAGGTTCCTGTCAGTGTCAAAACTTCAGCCAAATATCCAAACAGGTTTCAACTCATTATTTTTCTAGATTGCCATCAGAGAATCACCCTTATTCTGAAATGATTCAAAATCTGAGGGTGAGATCCTGTTTATGGTTATAGCAGATTTATGCAGAAAAGGCATACCATTAAACAGGAAGATTTGGCCAACTGCGTAGGACCCAGAAAGTGTTGCAGTTATACTCATCTTCCATTGCAATTTATGCCCACATTGGCCACTGTCCCTTGCGTAAGCCAAGGAAAGGAAAACAATATTCTATTGAGAAATCTGCTTCAACATTGTCTCCCTAAGGACAGGAACAGAAATGCTTAGCAGGAATACAGTTCCAGAGGGCACTTCAATGTTTGTCCAATGTTTAATTCTGTAGGATCTTTTTGTCTAAGTATTTTATCCTTCTTGTTAATTCATCAAAATACTAAACGTGTGTTAACACAGGAGACCCACAAAATTCATAGAGATTCCATAACGCCAGTCATATGAGGAGAAGTGGGAAATGTACCAAAACTCCTCCTTAAGAGCTTGCTAGCCTGTCTGCTGTCAGAATATTTTGGTGTACTTTTCATTCTAATGCTTTAGCAAAAGTACACCGTATGTCATAGGACAGTGGATGGAAGTGTTTGTTACTCCCCCAAATGGTTTACTCAAATAAAACAAGCTAGAGAATGAACAACCATCATATGTTTTCAATGTATCCAGTGCATGCTATTAATGTATCAATATATTATAGCTTCTGTACAACATCTGCAGGAATTACTGGGAATTTTGCTATTGATTTTAGAGAGAGGAGGATTGGGCCTTGTGTTACTGTATTAATAATTTGGTAAATATTTCTCTAAAAGGTAGGAATATAGAAATTTCCAAGGGCAGAGTGATGGTCTAACATCCTGTTTTCAACAGTGGTCAATTCTCAGGGCCCCATAGGAAGGCAAAATATCCTCCTTTCCTTCCCCCTATGTCTAGTGTCAGTTGTGTCACAGGAGACTCCTGTCAGCCTCTCTCTGATCATTGCTAGCCTCTGATTTCATGCTAGCTAGCTCACCATTTTGTCTGACCCAAACCTGATCCTGTATACATATCTGTATGTCTCTCTTCCTTCAATGCTAGTAACTTCTTTGTTCAGTGACCTGCAGCAGCAGTGGATCTCCAGGTTAATTATAAAAAGCAATAAGATAGTTCCTTTGTACTACTTTAATTCTATTAACCCACATTAATATCCAGAGCACCTCCATTGACTTCTCAGTTATTATCAGACAGATGCTAGTAAAAATGAGAGCAGAAGTAGGGCAATTGTCTTTTAGTGATTTTTTTGTGTCTTTCTGTTCTTGTTCTGCAGCAGGGAGAATAGGTGTTCCAGACAGGTCTGTTCTAAGCATTCATTACTATCCATACCCCTCATATCTGCTTTCTCTGCTTACATTAGAAGAGCAGTGCAGTTCTAAAATCAGCAAGATTAAGTTGTACTAACTAAAAGACATTGTTAATCAACTGCCATGCATGTGACTGTGTATGTGTGCATTTAAAAAAAAGCTTTGTGAGTTATACTTAGGCAAAGCTAATGGGAAAAGAACACCCCTTGCAGAAGCTGCATTTTGGAATAAATACAGCAGCCCTATAGTGCTCGCTTTCCATGCTGAAATACTTATGCAAAAAACAAACCTGCAACAGGGAAGAATTTAAATACGTCTTTTGAGATATGCCATTTCTGTTTCCCCCTGCCAGGTGAAGATGAGATTCTGCCCAAGTAAGCTATAGGATACGGGCCCTATTAGGCCAACTGAAGGAGGCCTAGTAGAATCCCATGTGTTTGCTCAGTCCAGCCACTCCGGTAGCTTTTCAAGCTTTCAGGTAACTCCTCTCAAAGATTTCCAGAGGTGGGAATGGTGCTCTATTAACCTATAATAAATAAACTTTTTGAAGAAGCAATCTAGGTAGGCCAGAAGTGCAGCAAAATGCCTAAGCGTGGTGAAATTAGGAGAAAGAAGAGCAGTTAATCATCCAGGGAAATTCAGTTTTCAAGTTAATGCTAATGACACCTTTTAGAAATCTCTATCTACAAAATTAAATATAACTAAAATTAATTTGGGCAACTAAAGACTTCATCAACAGACATGGTTTGAAAACTTTTTACAAAGGCATGTCAGAAGCACTAGAGATAGGGCCAGGCATCTGAATAGAAAGAGTAAGATAAAATGGAGTTAAGAGTGATAGGAAAGAGAATTGGCCTTCCCCAGAGCCTGCAAAGAGTTTGTTATAATATAGTCACTGTGCATGGCTTTCTGTGTATTTATTTTTTTTCTGCATTTCCCTTGGATTCAAGTAGTTACGTTAGGCATAGTAAACTTTAGGCACATTCTGAAATGCAGGGAAAGCAAAAGAATTTTATGGAGACTTCTGCCATCCAAATCTCCTGAATGGAATAAATTTACGGAATAAGTCAAAACCCAACAGAAGTGAATGGGTCTTTCAAGTCATTTTAAAGGTCTTTTGATCAAGTACTTACTACTTTTTGTTGTGGTTTTCTCTGGAGAGAGAAACCTGATGGGAATAGTTCCACTGCAGAAACATTTAATTTCATAGTAGAAACATTAATTTCTGAATTATGACTGATCTTGCAAACTGGTTTATTTGCTTTTGTAGACCAGCCTTTGTCACTCAAAAGCCACAGGTTTATTTAGATTTCACATTATCATCAAGCAGGCAGAATGTCAGGAAATCCTGCTGTACTGGTCCAAGTCACTGATACTGGTTTGATCTATTTCAAAGTCTGTAATACTTCTTGAAAGTGCCTTCCTGGAACAGTTCAAATCTCTTGCTCTGTGATCAGGACCCAGAACCATGCTACTCAGCTGCATTCTTCCTAACTGGATGAGGCACCATATGCAGGTGAAGGAAAAACATACTCCTCCTTCTGGCCTGAAGTGGCCTGAAGGATGACACACTGGAAATCTGGGGAGTGGCCATCTAGATTCACAGATACAGTGTGTGACCAAATATATAAGTGGTTAGGTGTGTGAATCCATTTCCTTCCTAGGACTGAGTCTGTCATTAGAGGGGTATTTCCCTAAGTAATATTTAGTTATTGCGGTTGAGCTATTAGTAAGTACCCTTAACTATTTAGTCCTCCTTATGCTGCCTCCTAATAACTTTACTTCAGTTAGGCTCAACAGTGTCTTCTGTATTGATTATAACTGTACTTCTTTTTCTATTATTGTAATGACTTATGCCCAGGGGAAATGAGACAATTCTTGATGACAGGATAAGAAAATTTCATTATACTGTAGATAGACATAGGTCCGCTAGAGCATTTTTTGGAGCTGGAGAGACCAAAGTTTTCCTGATCACAGTCCCCTGATGTCAAGAGTCAGTATGACCTGATATTTTATGGTTAAAATACCTCCCCTTCCACCTTATTTTCTTTTTATAGAACTTCTAATAAACTTCTTTTTAGTATGTAGAAAGAAAATAAATAATGGAACCAGATCTTCCACTTGTACTTCACAACTTTTGTGCACAGCTCCCTGTCCCAGCTGTGTGTGAACTGGCAATGGGCTGGGCAAATCATTAAGAACTGCTGAATTCCCATGTGTATCATTCTGAGATGGGGAACATGGAGGCCCTAAACCGGATCTAAAACAAGGAGGAAGCCAGACAACCAAGAACTTCTCTAGCATCTGTGCAGATGTTGTAGACAAATGCCTGGTTGCTTTGTTGGTTAGAAAAATGTTCCATCATACTCTGCCCTGAAGCAGGGCTGAAGTCCACCACTTGCTATTCTGGGCTTCTATCATAAAATAGAGCTGAAACAGAATATAGTTTTTTTTCCCCTTCTTCCTTTTCTATGTTTCCTTTCCTGTGGAGAAATAAAGGCGAAATGTGTCTCGTCTTCCCCTTTGTAAGCTAAAAGAAGTCAGTCAAATACATGTTGTGATTTTCTGTCCTTAATGCTCTCACTCCCTGAAATTTGTCCATGCCTTACACTTAACAGAAGAACTTGCACTCCACAATTTATTTCTGCCTCTAAAATTTCCTTATTTCCTGCCACAATGACAATGCTGAAATCAGTCTTTTGGAAGAGGTCTATCCTTTGATATCTCAAGAGAGTGGAATGTGATTTTAAAGGCAGCTACCTAACAATATAACTGTAGTGTTAATGGTGGGGCGTGCCTGTTTTCTACTCTCCTACCTACCTTAACCAGTTCAATTACGTGACCTGGCCAAGTCACGCCCCTATGTGAACAATGCTACTGCTCCTGTGCTGCATTATTTTTATGTGACATTTGTGCTGAACTGTCCTACTTGCGTGGACTGACTAAACCAAAACCTACTGCTGATGTATGAATGACAAGCTTCTAGCATTGCATGCATGTCTCAGGCCACATTGCTATGGGCTACGACCCAGTTATTAACTGAATGGGAGACCGACATGAAAGAGGAAATGGTGAAGATGAATCAAGGGGTGGTACTTTTTCTGCTGAATCAGAACTGGATTAATGCCCTATATGCTTCAGAAAAATCTGAAGAGATGCTATCTAAATCCCTAAGAATTTGTGACTGAAAAATGACAGTGCTATTTTTTTCATTCATTTGTGGCCACATATTCATGATAAATGAAACTGCCCTGTGTTTGTCTCTATATTTTGTAACTTGCAGTTGATTTTGGTAAAGTCCAAGCTTTTATTTTTTATTCAATGAAATAAAAGCCATGACTATAGCTGTGTAAATATTATGACTTAGTAACATGCTCAATCAAAAGCCCTCCCAAATAAAGCTAAAAATATCTCTTTTTCCTGAAAAACATGCCCTTCTAGGGTTTTGCAGCCTTCTTTAAAATCTTAGAAGTAATTTTTGTTTCGCTATAAATTGCTTTTTAACAGTCTGAGTCTGCAAATCATAGCTACCAGGTGTAATCCTCATTTTTCTAACTGCTAGGTGCACAAACTGTGTGATACATGCTGACATACATAAATATGCATAAAGGTACACGGCAGAATTCTGTTACTATTATAATTACCTGACTGGCTTCTATAGTCTTGCTCTATGTTCTTGCTCAGATACAGCTTTGAGAGACTAACCCATTCTCTTATGTCCTTTCTGTCTCTTCCAGAGGAAATGATAGTGCACATTGCATTGTTTTATTTATTGAGCTACGTAGCATTTTGTGACTTTATTGACATATAGTTAAAAATTACTTTGAGAACCTCAACAAGAAGATGGACTTTAAGTAGGAAGTAGGACATCAATTAAAAGCAGAAAACATTAAAAGAAACATTTATTGCCATTATAGTCTGTGACTCTACATTATCAGTAAAGATGGAATCAAGCTGTTATTGCAAGTAACCCCAGGAATTTCTTTTTTTATTCAATTCAACCATAACTGAAATAATCACATAAAATAGGTACTGATGGCTTTGCAAAATAAAATGTATATTCTGCATTTCAAACTCCTGGTGTGGGAATTCCTAATTATAGATTTGTATATGTGAGGTCAGCAGGGGAGGCTCAGAGTTGCTGTAGTAATCCTGTATTAGCCATGTACCAAGAGTGTTAAGTGACAGTTATATTGATAGGTTTGGGAAGTAATATAAAGCTTGTAGCTAAACCAATCTGGACATTCAGATATTTGTATGTGTTATGTCACTTCAAAAGGGTAGCTATAAACCACAGTAGCTCCAAATGCAGCGAAGATGTATTTGCCAGTGAAAGATTAAATATTGCTTAAGAGAAGAACTGTACAATATTATATTTTTGTTTGTATATTGTGTATAAGGGGACCTATGACTACTGAATTTGGGGGCTCAGTTTCTGATATGTGTCCCCAACAAGCTATTTTATGACTGTTAGCAGGCTAAAATTTTCATGCTAGGTGTAATGCCCAAAAAAGAGAGCTTGAGAGTTACATGATGCTGAGCTAAGTGTGTGTCTGGAATACAAGGGTGAAAGCTAGCAGAAAAAAGAAACAGCTCTGAGGAAAAATAGGTGATCAAGCCCACAGGTCTTACTGAGTCTGGTTCTGAAATATTTTACATGCATCTGTCCATTTGATAATCTCTGCTATAAATGGGTTTCATGCCTTAGGGATGATGAAGGCAGAATAGATTTTAATCCCCTTGGAAAGCGAAGGCTATTAGAAGTTAATTATAACACCTCATTTTTGTAGCAATACAAATGGGACTTTATAACCTTAATGACCACAGGTGTGAGTTCTTGTTCGATTTGTAACTCTGCAATTATTCCCAAATCCCACAGGATTAATATTCCAGTTGGAACTTTTCTTCTTCCTCTGGACTCTGTCAGCAGTTAGCCTGAAGATGGAGAGATTTTGATGAAAAAAAAAAAAAAATCAGCCTTTTATCGTGCCCACATTTAGGCAATTTGTTAAGGTAAGACCAGGCTACCCACTCCTGCAGGAATTCTTTTATTATCTGCTATTCTGTGAGGGCAGACCTATTTCCTACTCCATGTACTGTATGCTCTGTTGCCCATCTTGTGACCAAGGGCTTTTCATATAAAGGCCTGTTGATTCTGTGACATCCTGTTTCATTTTTCCCACAGCACAATGATCTTTGGGCCTCCTAGGAAAAAAATGTATCAGTAATGCTGGTGGTGGGGAACAAGGTAGTCTGCAAAAAAATGAAGAAGGTGCCTACGCTTTAAATTTCTTGCAGTTTCTGTGTAATTATATTAGCTGTTTTACAACAACTATTGCTCCAGATATTAACACTATAGTATCATCTTGTAATTAACCTGCTGTGCCTTTGGATCATTGCATTCACAAAGCGCTGGCAGGTTTTGAGCTGAAAGCTCAGCATCCTGGTCAGATTATGTTCTGCCACCACATTGTATATTGTCTAGAAGCAGTCTTTATGACTGTATACCTTTTGTGTAGTCTGTCCGACTGTAAAAATCAGAATACTGTTGTTTTAGCCAAACTAATTCCCAAGTAGTGATTTACTTTTCCATTCCACCATGCTGTTCCCATAAGCTAGTGCCATGTCCAAACTACAGACAGTATTAAATGCTCACAACAGCGTACTATGACCCTTGCAGGGAAAAAGAGCTGTAAACTGTGGTAAATCTCCTTCAGACTGTTTCAGAACCAGGGAGGTAAGGTCACGGGTCCTGGCAAACAGGGACAAGCTGAAACCAAGCAGACATTTCTCCCTGATCTCTCAGGGACTCAAAGAGGGAGTGACTCTATGGATAGTCACTTCATGGCTTAAGTCTCCATTGGGGGTGAGAGAGAATGGCGAATGTGGAATAATGAGCTGCAGCCAGAAATACACGCAGAGCTTGCCCTAGGCAAGGACAGATGCTGGGCACGAGAGCTCCTTTCAGAGCAGAGGAGAACTGTTGCTTCCTAGAAGCCTGTCATCTTTACCACTACTGCTGGGGAGTCTGTCACATCAAGGCTGAAAAGATAGTGGTCAGAGGTCCTGTCATAGCAGAGCTATCAAGAAAGCAAACCCACAATTCAAGGGCATCCTGAGTCAGTAGCTGTAGACATATCTTCATGTTTTATAGCCCTCATAGATTGTCTTCCATGAGTTTATCCAGCTGCTTTTTGAGAGCATTTACACTTTTCATAATCAGAATATCCTCTGCCATAATTTAATTTCGCATATAAATGTGTTGCCTGGTTTACTTCAAATCCATTGTTCCCAAGGGTAGGAAATAATGAATAGCCATTCCCCATTCACTTCTACATACTAGTCATCATCTTCTATGCCTGTGTTGCCCATTCCCCACCATTGTCTTTTGTCCAAGCTGAAGATCCCAAATCTGTTTATCCTGTCTTTATGCAAAAATAATTCTATAACTTTGAGCTTTTTTGCAGCCCTTCTGTGTACATCTCATATTGCTGCAACATCTTCTCTTGAGCTTCCTTTTTCCTACCTGGGGGTACCAGGTGTTCACTCAATACTAGCAGCTGGCTCCATAATCCCTGTAGTGTATCAGAGCTTTGCGGATGGTGAAAAAGCTATTCCAAATGTTGCTTTCATGCAAAGACAGGTATTTGTTGAATTTTTTTTTTTTTTTGGAGTCTCACTTCTACATGTTCATCTCAGCCTTGGCAGAGCTTAGAGATTATAAGGTATTGTCAAATGTTTACAGTGCACATAGGATCACACAGCCTACACAAGGGCTGAAGAGACTGCAGGTGGGTGCATGGGATACACAGCCAACTAGCAAGGCAGAAAACAAATTAGACTCCTTACTACATTTGTGCAGCTTGCTGACTGGGGGAAGGGAAGGAGATGGATGATTCAGAGAGTATCCGAAAAAGCAGACTACTAACCATGCATGCAGGTTATGCTTTCTTAGAGGATTTTAATTTGAGGATGTGCTCAAAATTAGAAGATGCTCCTGTTCAAACAGATATTGGTAAATCAGGTAGACATGTCCTGCTGCTGTTTTCCAAGAAATGGGGAGAGCTGCTAGTAATATAGACAAAACTGAGAAGACTATATTTGTATTATCTGTCTTTGTATTATCCATAGACAAGTCTTTCCTTCATCTGCACCAGTAGGATTTCCTTCAAAGTTATAAAAATTCTCAGAGTTGATGCAGATCTTGCAAATTCTCCCAGAGATCCGATACTGTGCCTTATTCTCTCATGCTCTAGCGTATGGGAAGGGAGGTCCTTTCCCATAGTGTGGCACAAGTTTCATCTCTGTGCCTGTTCTTAGAAAAGCAGTTCTCCTGTTTGTGCCTTGCAGTGACCAGACAGCCCTGTGTACACACCTTTTCCCAGAGGGGAATGAAGTCCAGAAGGCACAACTTCTCACTAACCAGGAGAATCTCACAGATAGATTAACTCCTTCCCAGCTGAAACCACAAAGGCCACGAGCTGGCTGCGTACCAGAATTTAAAGTGAGACATTTGTGCTAACCAGAATGACCAGGAACAACTAATGACCACTGCTAAGGGACAGCCCAGTGGGTAGGTGACATACTTGCTAAACCTGTTCTCCACCTGCAAACCCACTCTGAAAGCAGCATTACAACCAGGAGTTAAGACAGTGGATGATTCATATGGAAATGCAATTGTTTGTAGGCACAAGACACCTTCGCACAAAAAAAATTTGTGTAACATGCAGCCAATCTTGAGTTGAGAGAAATCCAAATACAAGTGGTTGTTCCATCTCACGTGCCTTGGGCTATATTACCTTCCTCAGGTGGAGAAGAGAATAATAGGTGGGAAAACAACAGAAAAGATGCTGAATACTGAATGCAGACCCTTTATTCATTCCTCTGGGCCTGGGCAATGCTTTCTTCCCCTCTTCCTCACATCCTTGTCATGCTGATAGCTCAGTATCTTGCCCTGGGGACAGGGAACTGAGAGGCAGAAGAGAAAAGATGCATTGTACACAGAGGGTGAGGCACTGGTAGTTCAGTGCAGTTTCCATTTTTTCAACGCAAATTCCCTCTCTTCAGCATTCTCCAAACTGGGAACCAGCACAATCGTTAACGGGAAAGGACATTGCATAGCCATAACTGTGTTTTCTTGTGGTCTTAATTATGTCAAGGTAATTACATGGAGACAGAGGATAACCTATTTCAAAAATGCCCTTACGGGTATTTAATCTGCAATTTCTTTCAAACAAAAGCATCTCCTTTGGTTGTAACTCCTTTGATTACCGAGGAATGTTCTGCTCGTGACAGACAAGCAAGGCTGCAGATGAAGATGTGTGTGCAGCTAGGCCTGCGTACAGCAGTGTAGGGTTACGGCGTTCCCTTAGCCCAGATCCCAGAAGAGCTGAGCATCTGAAATGCTGAAGTCCACCCCTGCAATGTGGCTCAGGGCCAGCTAACTCCAGTGCACCAGACTCACCTCCTTGTTGGACCTTTGGCACTCGGGCTTACGCTGTCACTCATGCATTGAGCTGCACCGGCTTTGTGCCTCTGACCCAAGGCTGTCTGGGATCTGGGTGCTTTCTGATCAGTCTGATACCCATTCCCAGAGCACGGCTAATAAGCTGATGGGCCTGGGTGGCTCACAAATTGCAGCTGTGGGAAGGAGCAGAGGACAGTGGCCGGCTTTCACATAGCACTCTCTGGCTAGAGTGCTCAGAGGTGGGTACTAGAGAACGGGACTGAGTGGCCTCCAGCGGCTCCTGCAAGACCTCACCCCACTTTCCACTGCCCCAGGGGTGGCTGAGGACCCGCCTGGGTCTCCTCTCAAAGCCCCCCTCCCCATGCTGCACCCCCAACACCCAGAATCCCCGGGAGCTGAGGGAGTGCCACCCTGCACTGGGGCCTCAGCGTCCCAAGGACAAGTTTCTCGTGGGGCAGCGTCCTACAGCAACTTTGCCCAGTTTCACCCCACACGAGGAAACGGGGCGCACGCCAGGGACGCAAGCTCCGCGGGGGCGGGCCGCGGAGGAGGCGGGGGGGGGGGGAGCGGGGCTCTGCTTCCCCGGCCCGCCCCCACTGGGGCAGGCCGGCCCCTGCGGCCGCCCGCGGCCATGTGCGCGGGGGCGGAGCGGCGCCGCCGGCCAAAGGGAGCCGCAGTCAGCGCCAGCCCGGCGGCCCGTGGGGATGCTGCGCTACAGCTCGGGGCTCACGGTCACCGCCACCACCCCCCGGAGGCCGTCCGGCGACGGCGGCCGCGCCCGGCGGAAGGTGCGCGGGGCAGCGCGGGGGGGGGGGGGGACACGACACGGGACGGGGAGGTCCCGCGGGCGGGGTCGTGGGGCGAAGCGGCGGTTTGGCACGCGCACTCGCCCCCCTCCTCCCGTAGTTTACCTGCGGGGCGCTTTTTTTTGTTCTTACTCATTTTCGGTGTTTTCAGGTGAAGCTTGCGGTGTGTGAGAACATATCTTGTTCGCGTTCGTAGGAGGTGCTGGGAAATGAAGAGCTTTTGGGGTGTCCTGCAAGGCTTTGTAGTGCTAGTCGCTGGTAGTTCTTACAGAAACCTGCGAGGAGGGTGTGCTTGTGTTGGAGACTTCCCCCCCCCCCCCCCCCCCCCGAAAATGCGCCTCGGTATTTACAACTGAGAACTTGCCTATCCAGGCTTTATCTATCGTGAGAAACTCACCGTAGTGATTTAGATGGCAGTAGCAATGTATTTTTATAATCAGGTCATCAAATACAGAAATATGATTTACTGATGTATTTTTTGTAATTTTCATAAAATTCGTAAATAATAATGATGTATTAATCTGTTGGGAAATGCTTCTAAAAAGTTTTTAAAACTCTGGCAGATAGGACAGGAGTGTCTCTACAGCCACCCTGCTTTAAATAGCCCTTTTTTGCTGCTGTAACCACACTGCTCTCATTGCAAGTGCGCATCCCACGTGTGAAGAAATAAAATAAGCGATAAGCTTGTCCTTACAAAGAAATACAATCGTGTGACCATAACACTTCTTGAATTACTTAGTGATTGTTTTGACACTCAAAAAATATGAGTTCATAATTGAAACAATGAAGAATGTCACGTTGCCGTGTTTTACATGATAACATGAGGTTCAGGCTCTTCCGCAGAAAAAATCCCTGGTCTTCATAAAAATGAAATTGCTCATGTATGTGGAAAAATTAACGTGACTTAGAAATCATAATTCTGTTCCCTGCATGTCTTCCATGTTCCCATTGAGTTTTCCTGTTTCAGCATTTCTTTAAAAAGTTAAAGCTAAGAGAATTTGTGTTTGAGTGATAATTTTCTTATTTTCATCCCCATGACATATTTCCTAGGGATGACGTAAAATGAACTGTATTTGATACATTCTCTTAAGGAAACTGGTAAAAAAACCTAATTTGCAAATAAAACCCACTGGGAAGCTGCTGTTGGTTTTTTTAGTGAAGTGTGACTCCCTTACCATGAGTTGTCAAAAGAGGGGAGGAAGACAGTTAGAATAACTGCTGAATAAATGAAAGATGTGTGTCACATTCCTGTGTGCCTGCGGTCACAGGAAAAGTGCCCTTTAATTGTGGGGGGAATCTCATAGCAGAGATTTCATAAATGGAGCAGGCTCATCAACAGATAAATGACCAAAGAAACTACTTGCTGCTTTACTTTTTAGGACTGACTGAAATTAAACACCCAGTCCTTTTCTGCTTTCACCTTCAAAAGTCTAAAACTAACATTGGGTCTTAGGCAAAGGGAGTGATTTTTGGCCATTGAGCTGGTAGGTTAGCAGATAGTTACTCAACAAATGTGTTATCCCCAAACCATTTTATTATCAGACATTAGAAAGATCAACCATATTAAATTCTGGCGATGTTAACTCTAAAGTTGATTTGAAGCTAGATCAATATTGAACCACATCTTCCCTGTGGGGGTACTGTAAAAATCTTAGAATGGGACTTGTTGTTAGTAGAACAGCTTGTATTTTTCTATTGCTGTACTAGTAACTTTGGTTATTCTATAAAATATTGCTCATTATTTTAATGCTAGCTCTGTAATTATTTCAGGACATAGTTAAATATGATCAAAGCCTTTCTGGGTGCTTTGTTTTTTAGAAGGGGAGAACAAAAAGCTGAAGGACGTTACTCAAACTGAATCTGTTGTCTGTATTTGTTATAAGTTGCACCCTAGTGATTTGGGTGGGATGGTAAACATGAATGTGGATTGTGGATCTGGGCCATGAATTCTTAACATTTTTAACTAACCTAGATTGGCTTTTTTCTTAACTGCCATATTGCGGTAGCTCTCATCTATGCTGTCCCGCTAGCCTCTTAGAAATTTGGTAAAAGAGCATGTCTTCACTCGTTAATTTCCATTGCACTCAGCAAACTTTTGCTGTCTGGTGTTGTGCTGGGCTGAACCTGTCAGTCTTTGTTTTCCTGTCTGCATATTTGTTTCACAAAGGATGTCAGGTGAGCTTTGGAATTACGGTTCGTGGGTTGTTGGTGTCAAAAAGCCAGGAGTGAACATAAAACGTTGGCACAATTAAGATTACTTATATTGTTGGCTTGCCAAAGCTGTAGATGCTGCGAATCAAAGTCTGATAGTCTAGAAAACCTGATACCTGGTTCTTCTTCTACCCAGTATTTCTTTTTAAAAGTTATGCTCACAAAGTTACAATGTCGATGACACAAAGGTAGGGTGGAAGCCATGTCTGTCCCTGGTTTTCCTCACTTGTTCTTACTGTCAGTCAGCAGGTGAAGGAAATTGAATCACAGCCTTTTCCCTGCTAGGGGAGTTCTCTTTCATTCTGCTCCCCACTTTCTCTCTGCATAACCCAATTTGTTTCTGGAAATTACTCCTTCATCCTTAGTTGCACATTATTCTGCTACTGTTTGGCGTTGAGTCAAGGTTCTTCCTGTTACGATTTCATTTCCATTTTAAGGCATCACTGCAGCAGTGTTTTCCTGTTGGAGGAGGCCTTGCTGCAATTTCCATGTGAGCCTGCTCATTCATTTGGTCAAGTAAACTTGCCGACAAATGGTACAGTGTGTTGTTTCTTCAGGAATCACTGCATAGCGAGAACAGTATGGGTACAGTATTCATAATTGCTTCTGGAGATTAGAGGCAAAAGCGGTGCCTGTTGTTTTTCCCTTTCAATCTCCATAGTGTTCTTGAATTTTAACAGATTAGTCTGTAGTTCTGTCCTTAGGTAGAGTGCATCATCTGTGGCCTAGGAGGAGCAGGAGTGAGTGGCTACTTTATACATTTGCTGCTGTTTCCCCAGGGATGCTGAGGAAGTCCTATTGTTATAAACAATAGCAAGAGTACAGCCTGTATAAGTTTGTCCTAGCGAGGAACTGGGTGGTACTTTGCCACTGCTGTACAAGCCTCACTGGGCATGACTTCGAGGCTGGAATCCTTAGATTGCCAATGCCACCCTCTGTTTGGCATTTGCATGCAACAGACTGCAAAGTAAAGCATTAAAACTTTATTTTGTGTCAAAAATACTGCCAAAAATATGATAATGATTTGAGGTGTTTTAAAAGTAAGGAGCAAGTGTGGAAATGAGGAAGTGAGGGAAAAAAAGTGATTCGGGGGGTAATAGAGAAGGCAATGTGAAAAGAAAAGGGCAAGAAAAGCAGTTTAAATTATGACAACCCTTTGGTTGTACAATGGTTTTAGTCTCAACAGATTACTGTTATTAATTTATATTTCCAACCTAGTTGTTATGATTTGACTGTCATCTGTACTGGGCTGCTTTGATTTCCTTCATAGTAACCCTGTAACACATCAGTCGCTGTAATGTGACCGGCAGTCATGATTCACTAACTGGTATACAGGTACAGGGATAATTACTTATTTACAATCACTACACTGTGAATCTATAAGTATGTTGGCTATAATTAGTTGCGTACGGACTAACAGGGAAGCCATTTGCCAGCTTCAGAGAATCATACACAGCTCCGTTTGTCCTAACTTAGAGTTGCCAGTGATTACCTGTTTTTATTTATTTGAGGTATTTTTCATGTTTTCTCCTAACAATCCTTTCATTCCTTTTAGTCCAGTTTTTCTTCGTTTGAAATCACTGTAAGAAAAAGTGGGCCTCATCTATCACTTTCTGCACAGCACAGCACAAATTCAGTTCAATTTCCTATTTATGGGTGTGGTCTTTCTTTGTTTGCCTACATGGAGGAAAGCCAGTCTGTTTCCCTTTTTGTTGTAAACAGGCATGTTTTAAGAGGAAAGAGCCTTGCTAAGCTAATGGGAAGAAAGAGCAGGGGGAAATGGAAATTAAATAGGTGAGAAAAGGTGGTATTAATTACCTTACGAATCAGCAAGCTCCAAAGTTGAGTTATTATTAGTATATCGTGATAACTGACTTGTAAGCAGGAAGCACCTTCAGCTTCTGCAGTATATGGGGAGCGTTGGTGTTCTCAGAAGAACAAAGATAGCAGTTAAATCAGTGTGAAAAGCCACTGTGCAACGATTCATCATTTTTAAATGCATTTCATTGTTTCAGATTTCTTTAGCAAACATGAAAGCATAACCTGCTTTTATACTAAGTTTTGGGGGGTTTATGTCACTTTCTCTGTGGCTTCTTGTTCTGTATTTGCTAGTATATGGCTGAATGATGAATTAACGGTGAGGAGCCCACTGCACAGAAAGTAGCCTCCACAGATGTGTCTAAAGAGTAGGTTGTATTTCACCTTGACCTTATTATAGACTTCTTTTTTTTCTTTTTTCTAATTTATAATACAGACACAGCTCACATATTTTATAGAAACTTTATCTGTGTCTCAGGACACTATTCTTTATTGGTAGAAGGCCTTGCAGACTTAAAAGACAAAACTGAGAGAGGAAGATGAAAGGCAATACAAAGTAGCATTTTTTTTTAAGACAGTTGACAGTATACCATTAGTCTAAACATTGTTGATTTGTCATCTCACAGATTTAAAGAAAGGCTGGAAGAAAAACAGTGAAGTTGCTGCAGATATTTGCAGGTGGTTCTTCTAATTGCTTTTGCTTGGGAAGAAGAAAAAGTTAAAGCTTGTTTGAAGAGTTGAAAAGAGTCTGTTGTTTGCAAACAGGGAAAACAGGAATCCTTGTTGTGATGCTGAAGAGTGGTGCTCTGATGAGGTCATGTTGTAAAGAGCCTTGAAAGTGAAGTCAAGTTAGCTTAATTGATATGAGAGACAGTTGGAAGAAGTGAATTATAAAATGGTAAATTTAGGGTCTATGAAAACGACTTTGCCGCTGTGTTCTGAATGCCTGTGAGCAGAACATGATTGCCATTTCCAAGGCAAAAGGAAGTGCTGTAATGAGTAAAAACATGAGCCGTGAGCTTGGGCAAGTGCAATGGAAAGGTGGCTTTCAGAGGGAGGGTACACATTCAGCATGACTGGAGGTAAGTATTTAGGAGAAACTGGAGAGATCTAGATCAGATGAGATGCTGGGCTATAGAAGAACAGTGGTGATGGTCCACAGTAATCATGAAAGAGATATTTTAGACATTTTGAGCAAGAGCTTTAAGAGGCCTGTTTGTTGTCAACAGCTGGGATTTCCTGGGAAGGTATTGTGCAGCTTCAAATTTGGACAGACAAATTTTTCCTTTCATATTTGCTATGCTCTGTTTAGGACTTATAGTTGTTTTCCACAAAAATGTGTCATGAATAGGACTAAGACTGAAAGTTTTAAACAAGTTTCTTGTATGAAATGCATTGCTTTAAAAATATCGTTACACCAAAGATCTGTGAGGCAAAAGCAAGGCAAACTGCAACTGGGGATAGAAAGGTATCAACCCTATTGGCCTGTTTCCTCAGCAAGAGAATGGCTTTTCTGAAATCAGATGGGAAACAATACCTCTTAAATTCTCTCTGAAGCATTTTGAAGCTTAGTTTTTACAAACAGCTTGTATGTATCCGATTTCAGTAATATTCCTATTCACATTCAGTGGAATTGCAGTGCTGAGTTATGTTTGGATCAAATACTTAGATATATACTGAACAGAAAACAGGCATTCACTCCAGAATACACTTTGTGTTTCTAAGTAATCCCTTTTGAAGATTAAATGTATGCTCAATCTGCAAATAAAACTGAGAAACTAGAAAACGGTGTTCATTGTTCTGTTATCTCAGCTCTCAATGT